>NC_141091.1:5532500-6034438 GCF_041138505.1 Cibotium barometz | reverse complement strand
TGGCTTGTAGACTAGATGCCTTCCGGTTCTTTTGACCGATTATACGAGTATATTCTGAGTTCTTATCAGAGATTTATGGCCGAAACAGTTTGCTGCTTCTGTCAAGGTCTCTACACAAGAAAAACTGTAAGACGACAACAAGTAGCCTCAAGGTAATCCTAGAGCTTGAGATGTATATATATCCCTTCATTCTTATCTAATATGTTAGAAGAGAAGGTTAGATTGCTGTGGTCTTTCGGAGGAAGAGACCAGAACTCCATAGCTTTTCTTTTAAATAAAGAATAGTATGCCGTAGCCTTGCAAGAGAAGGCTATTTTGCCATAGACCTTCGAAAGAGAGAAAAGTCACAGTACGAGTGAGAGGAGATAAATCTTGGGGATGATCGGATGATTTCAATCGTAAAAGAAGGTATTAGAAGACTCTATTCTCTTATGTCAAGTTCTAAAGCTCTTGTTAACGAGCAAAGGCAACGATAAACGATAAATTTCTGTAAGGTATATATATATATTTTTTTGTTTTACAATTATATATCATTCTTAGGGGTTGAGGTATGGCCTTGGCTTCTCTATTAATTGTTAATAGTGATCTATTTCATTGATTTACTAGTTAAAGTTTGTATTCTTTTAAACAACAGCATATGCCTTAATAAAGAATGTCTTATCATAATCTCAAGTTGAAATGCTAAAATCTTTGTGAAAAGGATTGTTTTCTTAAGAAGGTAACATAGATTCTAGTCCTATGGTTTAGTTGAGTAAATGGATTGTTATCTTGGTTAAATTAGGTACAGGTACAACTCTCCCTGCTTTGATGCTGCGTCGTTCTTGTGCTTGTATAGCCGGACGGCGGAGATGTTGGTAAGGCCCGGAGAGTTGGCCCATGGTATCCCTCATACCATTGGGAGAATAAGATTTGCCGATTGAGGCGGCTGATTGTGATGCTGCCTAGTTTTTAGGGCCCAAGCTAGTGCGGTGAATCAGCCCACCCTAGTGCGGTGAATCAGCCACCCCTAGTGCGTAGACATCCCTCTGAGGGGCGAAAGAATGGAACGATGGAGCCTGAGAGGGCGACATGCTGCCGCCTTGAGTCCTCTCGCCACCAGCGGCCCGACGATGAGGTGTATGATTCCAGACAAGCATGGGTCTAACTTGGGATGTGGGATTCCCAGAGGATACAATGAAAGAAGCAAGTTCACCCTTGCTCATCTGAAACTCGTAAGAAAGTCCAAATTAGTTGGAAGCACTGTTGTCAATCTAACCACGGGGGAACCAGAATCAGATATGGGGGGATGCCATGCCATGAAAGTACACATTCGAGAGAAGCTTTTGTCCTCGAGGATTTCGAGAGGATAAAATGAATGAATTTTTGGAGCTAACCCAAGCAAGGAAGACCCTAAAAGAATACCACCAAACTTTTGTTAACTTTCTCCAATTTGCTCTAGAGATGGATGAGGTAACTCTTCTCCATCGATTCATTTAAAAGCTTAATCTACCATTGAATAACCTCGTCAAGAATGCAAAACCATCCTCTATTTCAGAAGCCATAATTATAGCCAGAGGCTATGATAAAGTTTTCTTATATAGAAAGTGTCGAGAGAAGGACACGAGTCCTTCCATGTTAATTGTGAAGAGGTCCCCCAATCCAAGAGAGCAACATCAAGCCCACCCTTGGCTACAAGGAATCATGAGCTAGAGCAAAATTAGGTCAAGAAATAGGGATAGCAGGGTTAAAGATAACCGAATTCAACAAGTATTTCTGTGAGTAAATAGGAGAGGATTGGTGCAAGATTCATGTGAAGTAATGTGCATGATGAATAGAGGTATTCTACAAGATGATACTAAGATTATGAAATTGCTATCATAGGTTAGCTTGCATAAAGGATTGATTCCCTTACGTTTTTCCATGACAATTATGAAGTACCATATTACATGGGGGTATAGAATAAGGAATTTGAAGGTTCATATCATATAAGAGGTATATGGATGCATGAAATTAGGATAATTAGGCCAATTAACTTTGGAATAATAAAGATATTTTGGAGGCACAACAAAACGAGCCAAACACATGAAATAAGGGACTCTTTAAGGGACACTGTATGTGTCTCTTTTAATATAGATTTCAATAAGGAAAGAGAGTGCACTCAGAGAAGAGTGAGGCAATAAGGCTAGAAACATTAGGAAAGTGTTAGAATAAAAATATTAGCTCCAAAAATCCTAAAAGAAATAAGAAGACAAGAATAGTTCTATTAAGAGATAAGTATCTCCAAAAATAGAAATTCGAATTTAGGTGATAAGAGGTCATATTTAGAGTACTTTTACATATTTAGAGTCCATGCATACTAAAAATGAGGAAAAGCAACGCGTTTCTAAAGATGGCATGTTTGCAGCTATATACAGACGTTTTTGCCTATTCTACCCGCGCCGCGGTGGCTTGTAGACTAGATGCCTTCCGGTTCTTTTGACCGATTATACGAGTATATTCTGAGTTCTTATCAGAGATTTATGGCCGAAACAGTTTGCTGCTTCTGTCAAGGTCTCTACACAAGAAAAACTGTAAGACGACAACAAGTAGCCTCAAGGTAATCCTAGAGCTTGAGATGTATATATATCCCTTCATTCTTATCTAATATGTTAGAAGAGAAGGTTAGATTGCTGTGGTCTTTCGGAGGAAGAGACCAGAACTCCATAGCTTTTCTTTTAAATAAAGAATAGTATGCCGTAGCCTTGCAAGAGAAGGCTATTTTGCCATAGACCTTCGAAAGAGAGAAAAGTCACAGTACGAGTGAGAGGAGATAAATCTTGGGGATGATCGGATGATTTCAATCGTAAAAGAAGGTATTAGAAGACTCTATTCTCTTATGTCAAGTTCTAAAGCTCTTGTTAACGAGCAAAGGCAACGATAAACGATAAATTTCTGTAAGGTATATATATATATTTTTTTGTTTTACAATTATATATCATTCTTAGGGGTTGAGGTATGGCCTTGGCTTCTCTATTAATTGTTAATAGTGATCTATTTCATTGATTTACTAGTTAAAGTTTGTATTCTTTTAAACAACAGCATATGCCTTAATAAAGAATGTCTTATCATAATCTCAAGTTGAAATGCTAAAATCTTTGTGAAAAGGATTGTTTTCTTAAGAAGGTAACATAGATTCTAGTCCTATGGTTTAGTTGAGTAAATGGATTGTTATCTTGGTTAAATTAGGTACAGGTACAACTCTCCCTGCTTTGATGCTGCGTCGTTCTTGTGCTTGTATAGCCGGACGGCGGAGATGTTGGTAAGGCCCGGAGAGTTGGCCCATGGTATCCCTCATACCATTGGGAGAATAAGATTTGCCGATTGAGGCGGCTGATTGTGATGCTGCCTAGTTTTTAGGGCCCAAGCTAGTGCGGTGAATCAGCCCACCCTAGTGCGGTGAATCAGCCACCCCTAGTGCGTAGACATCCCTCTGAGGGGCGAAAGAATGGAACGATGGAGCCTGAGAGGGCGACATGCTGCCGCCTTGAGTCCTCTCGCCACCAGCGGCCCGACGATGAGGTGTATGATTCCAGACAAGCATGGGTCTAACTTGGGATGTGGGATTCCCAGAGGATACAATGAAAGAAGCAAGTTCACCCTTGCTCATCTGAAACTCGTAAGAAAGTCCAAATTAGTTGGAAGCACTGTTGTCAATCTAACCACGGGGGAACCAGAATCAGATATGGGGGGATGCCATGCCATGAAAGTACACATTCGAGAGAAGCTTTTGTCCTCGAGGATTTCGAGAGGATAAAATGAATGAATTTTTGGAGCTAACCCAAGCAAGGAAGACCCTAAAAGAATACCACCAAACTTTTGTTAACTTTCTCCAATTTGCTCTAGAGATGGATGAGGTAACTCTTCTCCATCGATTCATTTAAAAGCTTAATCTACCATTGAATAACCTCGTCAAGAATGCAAAACCATCCTCTATTTCAGAAGCCATAATTATAGCCAGAGGCTATGATAAAGTTTTCTTATATAGAAAGTGTCGAGAGAAGGACACGAGTCCTTCCATGTTAATTGTGAAGAGGTCCCCCAATCCAAGAGAGCAACATCAAGCCCACCCTTGGCTACAAGGAATCATGAGCTAGAGCAAAATTAGGTCAAGAAATAGGGATAGCAGGGTTAAAGATAACCGAATTCAACAAGTATTTCTGTGAGTAAATAGGAGAGGATTGGTGCAAGATTCATGTGAAGTAATGTGCATGATGAATAGAGGTATTCTACAAGATGATACTAAGATTATGAAATTGCTATCATAGGTTAGCTTGCATAAAGGATTGATTCCCTTACGTTTTTCCATGACAATTGTGAAGTACCATATTACATGGGGGTATAGAATAAGGAATTTGAAGGTTCATATCATATAAGAGGTATATGGATGCATGAAATTAGGATAATTAGGCCAATTAACTTTGGAATAATAAAGATATTTTGGAGGCACAACAAAACGAGCCAAACACATGAAATAAGGGACTCTTTAAGGGACACTGTATGTGTCTCTTTTAATATAGATTTCAATAAGGAAAGAGAGTGCACTCAGAGAAGAGTGAGGCAATAAGGCTAGAAACATTAGGAAAGTGTTAGAATAAAAATATTAGCTCCAAAAATCCTAAAAGAAATAAGAAGACAAGAATAGTTCTATTAAGAGATAAGTATCTCCAAAAATAGAAATTCGAATTTAGGTGATAAGAGGTCATATTTAGAGTACTTTTACATATTTAGAGTCCATGCATACTAAAAATGAGGAAAAGCAACGCGTTTCTAAAGATGGCATGTTTGCAGCTATATACAGACGTTTTTGCCTATTCTACCCGCGCCGCGGTGGCTTGTAGACTAGATGCCTTCCGGTTCTTTTGACCGATTATACGAGTATATTCTGAGTTCTTATCAGAGATTTATGGCCGAAACAGTTTGCTGCTTCTGTCAAGGTCTCTACACAAGAAAAACTGTAAGACGACAACAAGTAGCCTCAAGGTAATCCTAGAGCTTGAGATGTATATATATCCCTTCATTCTTATCTAATATGTTAGAAGAGAAGGTTAGATTGCTATGGTCTTTCGGAGGAAGAGACCAGAACTCCATAGCTTTTCTTTTAAATAAAGAATAGTATGCCGTAGCCTTGCAAGAGAAGGCTATTTTGCCATAGACATTCGAAAGAGAGAAAAGTCACAGTACGAGTGAGAGGAGATAAATCTTGGGGATGATCGGATGATTTCAATCGTAAAAGAAGGTATTAGAAGACTCTATTCTCTTATGTCAAGTTCTAAAGCTCTTGTTAACGAGCAAAGGCAACGATAAACGATAAATTTCTGTAAGGTATATATATATATTTTTTTGTTTTACAATTATATATCATTCTTAGGGGGTTGAGGTATGGCCTCGGCTTCTCTATTAATTGTTAATAGTGATCTATTTGATTTATTTACTAGTTAAAGTTTGTATTCTTTTAAACAACAGCATATGCCTTAATAAAGAATGTCTTATCATAATCTCAAGTTGAAATGCTAAAATCTTTGTGAAAAGGATTGTTTTCTTAAGAAGGTAACATAGATTCTAGTCCTATGGTTTAGTTGAGTAAATGGATTGTTATCTTGGTTAAATTAGGTACAGGTACAACTCTCCCTGCTTTGATGCTGCGTCGTTCTTGTGCTTGTATAGCCGGACGGCGGAGATGTTGGTAAGGCCCGGAGAGTTGGCCCATGGTATCCCTCATACCATTGGGAGAATAAGATTTGCCGATTGAGGCGGCTGATTGTGATGCTGCCTAGTTTCTAGGGCCCAAGCTAGTGCGGTGAATCAGCCCACCCTAGTGCGGTGAATCAGCCACCCCTAGTGCGTAGACATCCCTCTGAGGGGCGAAAGAATGGAACGATGGAGCCTGAGAGGGCGACATGCTGCCGCCTTGAGTCCTCTCGCCACCAGCGGCCCGACGATGAGGTGTATGATTCCAGACAAGCATGGGTCTAACTTGGGATGTGGGATTCCCAGAGGATACAATGAAAGAAGCAAGTTCACCCTTGCTCATCTGAAACTCGTAAGAAAGTCCAAATTAGTTGGAAGCACTGTTGTCAATCTAACCACGGGGGAACCAGAATTAGTTATGGGGGGATGCCATGAAAGTACACATTCGAGAGAAGGTTTTGTCCTCGAGGATTTCGAGAGGATAAAATGAATGAATTTTTGGAGCTAACCCAAGAAAGGAAGACCCTAAAAGAATACCACCAAACTTTTGTTAAACTTCTCCAATTTGCTCTAGAGATGGATGAGGTAACTCTTCTCCATCGATTCATTTAAAAGCTTAATCTACCATTGAATAACCTCGTCAAGAATGCAAAACCATCCTCTATTTCAGAAGCCATAATTATAGCCAGAGGCTATGATAAAGTTTTTTTATATAGAAAGTGTCGAGAGAAGGACACGAGTCCTTCCATGTTAATCGTGAAGAGGTTCCCTAATCCAAAAGAGGAACATCAAGCCCACCCTTGGCTACAAGGAATCATGAGCTAGAGCAAAATTAGGTCAAGAAATAGGGATAGCAGGGTTAAAGATAACCGAATTCAACAAGTATTTCTGTGAGTAAATAGGAGAGGATTGGTGCAAGATTCATGTGAAGTAATGTGCATGATGAATAGAGGTATTCTATAAGATGATACTAAGATTATGAAATTGCTATCATAGGTTAGCTTGCATAAAGGATTGATTCCCTTACGTTTTTCCATGACAATTATGAAGTACCATATTACATGGGGGTATAGAATAAGGAATTTGAAGGTTCATATCATATGAGAGGTATATGGATGCATGAAATCAGGATAATTAGGCCAATTAACTTTGGAATAATAAAGATATTTTGGAGGCACGACAAAACGAGCCAAACACATGAAATAAGGGACTCTTTAAGAACACCGTATGTGTCTCTTATAATATAGATTTCAATAAGGAAAGAGAGTGCACTCAGAGAAGAGTGAGGCAATAAGGCTAGAAACATTAGGAAAGTGTTAGAATAAAAATATTAGCTCCAAAAGTCGTAAAAGAAATAAGAAGACAAGAATAGTTCTATTAAGAGATAAGTATCTCCAAAAATAGAAATTCGAATTTAGGTGATAAGAGGTCATATTTAGAGTACTTTTACATATTTAGAGTCCATGCATACTAAAAGTGAGGAAAAGCAACGCGTTTCTAAAGATGGCATGTTTGCAGCTATATACAGACGTTTTTGCCTATTCTACCCGTGCCGCGGTGGCTTGTAGACTAGATGCCTTCCGGTTCTTTTGACTGATTATACGAGTATATTCTGAGTTCTTATCAGAGATTTATGGCCGAGACAGCTTGCTGCTTCTGTCAAGGTCTCTACACAAGAAAAACTGTAAGATGACAACAAGTAGCCTCAAGGTGATCCTAGAGCTTGAGATGTATATATATCCCTTCAATCTTATCTAAAAGCTTAGAAGAGAAGGTTAGATTGCTATGGTCTTTCGGAGGAAGAGACCAGAACTCCATAGCTTTTCTTTTAAATAAAGAATAGTATGCCGTAGCCTTGCAAGAGAAGGCTATTTTGCCATAGACCTTCGAAAGAGAGAAAACTCACAGTACGAGTAAGAGGAGATAAATCTTGGGGATGATCGGATGACTTCAATCGTAAGAGAAGGTATTAGAAGACTCTATTCTCTTATGTCAAGTTCTAAAGCTCTTGTTAACGAGCAAAGGCAACGATAAACGATAAATTTCTGTAAGGTGAATATATATTTTTTTGTGTTACAATTATATATCATTCTTAGGGGTTGAGGTATGGCCTCGGCTTCTCTATTAATTGTTAATAGTGATCTATTTGATTTATTTACTAGTTAAAGTTTGTATTCTTTTAAACAACAGCATATGCCTTAATAAAGAATGTCTTATCATAATCTCAAGTTGAAATGCTAAAATCTTTGTGAAAAGGATTGTTTTCTTAAGAAGGTAACATAGATTCTAGTCCTATGGTTTAGTTGAGTAAATGGATTGTTATCCTGGTTAAATTAGGTACAGGTACAACTCTCCCTGCGCTTTGATGCTGCGCCGTTCTTGTGCTTGTATAGCCGGATGGCGGAGATGTTGGTAAGGCCCGGAGAGTTGGCCCATGGTATCCCTCATACCATTGGGAGAATAAGATTTGCCGATTGAGGCGGGTGATTGTGATGCTGCCTAGTTTTTAGGGCCTAAGCTAGTGCGGTGAATCAGCCCACCCCTAGTGCGTAGACATCCCTCTGAGGGGCGGAAGAATGGAGCGATGGAGCCTGAGAGGGCGACATGCTGCCGCCTTGAGTCCTCTCGCCACCAGCGGCCCGACGATGAGGTGTATGATTCCAGACAAGCATGGGTCTAACTTGGGATGTGGGATTCCCAGAGGATACAATGAAAGAAGCAAGTTCACCCTTGCTCATCTGAAACTCGTAAGAAAGTCCAAATTAGTTGGAAGCACTGTTGTCAATCTAACCACGGGGGAACCAGAATCAGATATGGGGGGATGCCATGCCATGAAAGTACACATTCGAGAGAAGCTTTTGTCCTCGAGGATTTCGAGAGGATAAAATGAATGAATTTTTGGAGCTAACCCAAGCAAGGAAGACCCTAAAAGAATACCACCAAACTTTTGTTAACTTTCTCCAATTTGCTCTAGAGATGGATGAGGTAACTCTTCTCCATCGATTCATTTAAAAGCTTAATCTACCATTGAATAACCTCGTCAAGAATGCAAAACCATACTCTATCTCAGAAGCCATAATTATAGCCAGAGGCTATGATAAAGTTTTTTTATATAGAAAGTGTCGAGAGAAGGACACGAGTCCTTCCATGTTAATCGTGAAGAGGTTCCCCAATCCAAGAGAGCAACATCAAGCCCACCCTTGGCTACAAGGAATCATGAGCTAGAGCAAAATTAGGTCAAGAAATAGGGATAGCAGGGTTAAAGATAACCGAATTCAACAAGTATTTCTGTGAGTAAATAGGAGAGGATTGGTGCAAGATTCATGTGAAGTAATGTGCATGATGAATAGAGGTATTCTACAAGATGATACTAAGATTATGAAATTGCTATCATAGGTTAGCTTGCATAAAGGATTGATTCCCTTACGTTTTTCCATGACAATTGTGAAGTACCATATTACATGGGGGTATAGAATAAGGAATTTGAAGGTTCATATCATATAAGAGGTATATGGATGCATGAAATTAGGATAATTAGGCCAATTAACTTTGGAATAATAAAGATATTTTGGAGGCACAACAAAACGAGCCAAACACATGAAATAAGGGACTCTTTAAGGGACACTGTATGTGTCTCCTTTATTATAGATTTCAATAAGGAAAGAGAGTGCACTCAGAGAAGAGTGAGGCAATAAGGCTAGAAACATTAGGAAAGTGTTAGAATAAAAATATTAGCTCCAAAAATCCTAAAAGAAATAAGAAGACAAGAATAGTTCTATTAAGAGATAAGTATCTCCAAAAATAGAAATTCAAATTTAGGTGATAAGAGGTCATATTTAGAGTACTTTTACATATTTAGAGTCCATGCATACTAAAAATGAGGAAAAGCAACGCGTTTCTAAAGATGGCATGTTTGCAGCTATATACAGACGTTTTTGCCTATTCTACCCGCGCCGCGGTGGCTTGTAGACTAGATGCCTTCCGGTTCTTTTGACCGATTATACGAGTATATTCTGAGTTCTTATCAGAGATTTATGGCCGAAACAGTTTGCTGCTTCTGTCAAGGTCTCTACACAAGAAAAACTGTAAGACGACAACAAGTAGCCTCAAGGTAATCCTAGAGCTTGAGATGTATATATATCCCTTCATTCTTATCTAATATGTTAGAAGAGAAGGTTAGATTGCTGTGGTCTTTCGGAGGAAGAGACCAGAACTCCATAGCTTTTCTTTTAAATAAAGAATAGTATGCCGTAGCCTTGCAAGAGAAGGCTATTTTGCCATAGACCTTCGAAAGAGAGAAAAGTCACAGTACGAGTGAGAGGAGATAAATCTTGGGGATGATCGGATGATTTCAATCGTAAAAGAAGGTATTAGAAGACTCTATTCTCTTATGTCAAGTTCTAAAGCTCTTGTTAACGAGCAAAGGCAACGATAAACGATAAATTTCTGTAAGGTATATATATATATTTTTTTGTTTTACAATTATATATCATTCTTAGGGGTTGAGGTATGGCCTCGGCTTCTCTATTAATTGTTAATAGTGATCTATCTCATTGATTTACTAGTTAAAGTTTGTATTCTTTTAAACAACAGCATATGCCTTAATAAAGAATGTCTTATCATAATCTCAAGTTGAAATGCTAAAATCTTTGTGAAAAGGATTGTTTTCTTAAGAAGGTAACATAGATTCTAGTCCTATGGTTTAGTTGAGTAAATGGATTGTTATCTTGGTTAAATTAGGTACAGGTACAACTCTCCCTGCTTTGATGCTGCGTCGTTCTTGTGCTTGTATAGCCGGACGGCGGAGATGTTGGTAAGGCCCGGAGAGTTGGCCCATGGTATCCCTCATACCATTGGGAGAATAAGATTTGCCGATTGAGGCGGCTGATTGTGATGCTGCCTAGTTTTTAGGGCCCAAGCTAGTGCGGTGAATCAGCCCACCCTAGTGCGGTGAATCAGCCACCCCTAGTGCGTAGACATCCCTCTGAGGGGCGAAAGAATGGAACGATGGAGCCTGAGAGGGCGACATGCTGCCGCCTTGAGTCCTCTCGCCACCAGCGGCCCGACGATGAGGTGTATGATTCCAGACAAGCATGGGTCTAACTTGGGATGTGGGATTCCCAGAGGATACAATGAAAGAAGCAAGTTCACCCTTGCTCATCTGAAACTCGTAAGAAAGTCCAAATTAGTTGGAAGCACTGTTGTCAATCTAACCACGGGGGAACCAGAATCAGATATGGGGGGATGCCATGCCATGAAAGTACACATTCGAGAGAAGCTTTTGTCCTCGAGGATTTCGAGAGGATAAAATGAATGAATTTTTGGAGCTAACCCAAGCAAGGAAGACCCTAAAAGAATACCACCAAACTTTTGTTAACTTTCTCCAATTTGCTCTAGAGATGGATGAGGTAACTCTTCTCCATCGATTCATTTAAAAGCTTAATCTACCATTGAATAACCTCGTCAAGAATGCAAAACCATCCTCTATTTCAGAAGCCATAATTATAGCCAGAGGCTATGATAAAGTTTTCTTATATAGAAAGTGTCGAGAGAAGGACACGAGTCCTTCCATGTTAATTGTGAAGAGGTCCCCCAATCCAAGAGAGCAACATCAAGCCCACCCTTGGCTACAAGGAATCATGAGCTAGAGCAAAATTAGGTCAAGAAATAGGGATAGCAGGGTTAAAGATAACCGAATTCAACAAGTATTTCTGTGAGTAAATAGGAGAGGATTGGTGCAAGATTCATGTGAAGTAATGTGCATGATGAATAGAGGTATTCTACAAGATGATACTAAGATTATGAAATTGCTATCATAGGTTAGCTTGCATAAAGGATTGATTCCCTTACGTTTTTCCATGACAATTGTGAAGTACCATATTACATGGGGGTATAGAATAAGGAATTTGAAGGTTCATATCATATAAGAGGTATATGGATGCATGAAATTAGGATAATTAGGCCAATTAACTTTGGAATAATAAAGATATTTTGGAGGCACAACAAAACGAGCCAAACACATGAAATAAGGGGCTCTTTAAGGGACACTGTATGTGTCTCTTTTAATATAGATTTCAATAAGGAAAGAGAGTGCACTCAGAGAAGAGTGAGGCAATAAGGCTAGAAACATTAGGAAAGTGTTAGAATAAAAATATTAGCTCCAAAAATCCTAAAAGAAATAAGAAGACAAGAATAGTTCTATTAAGAGATAAGTATCTCCAAAAATAGAAATTCGAATTTAGGTGATAAGAGGTCATATTTAGAGTACTTTTACATATTTAGAGTCCATGCATACTAAAAATGAGGAAAAGCAACGCGTTTCTAAAGATGGCATGTTTGCAGCTATATACAGACGTTTTTGCCTATTCTACCCGCGCCGCGGTGGCTTGTAGACTAGATGCCTTCCGGTTCTTTTGACCGATTATACGAGTATATTCTGAGTTCTTATCAGAGATTTATGGCCAAAATAGTTTGCTGCTTCTGTCAAGGTCTCTACACAAGAAAAACTGTAAGACGACAACAAGTAGCCTCAAGGTAATCCTAGAGCTTGAGATGTATATATATCCCTTCATTCTTATCTAATATGTTAGAAGAGAAGGTTAGATTGCTGTGGTCTTTCGGAGAAGGAGACCAGAACTCCATAGCTTTTCTTTTAAATAAAGAATAGTATGCCGTAGCCTTGCAAGAGAAGGCTATTTTGCCATAGACCTTCGAAAGAGAGAAAAGTCACAGTACGAGTGAGAGGAGATAAATCTTGGGGATGATCGGATGATTTCAATCGTAAAAGAAGGTATTAGAAGACTCTATTCTCTTATGTCAAGTTCTAAAGCTCTTGTTAACGAGCAAAGGCAACGATAAACGATAAATTTCTGTAAGGTATATATATATATTTTTTTGTTTTACAATTATATATCATTCTTAGGGGTTGAGGTATGGCCTCGGCTTCTCTATTAATTGTTAATAGTGATCTATTTGATTTATTTACTAGTTAAAGTTTGTATTCTTTTAAACAACAGCATATGCCTTAATAAAGAATGTCTTATCATAATCTCAAGTTGAAATGCTAAAATCTTTGTGAAAAGGATTGTTTTCTTAAGAAGGTAACTTAGATTCTAGTCCTATGGTTTAGTTGAGTAAATGGATTGTTATCTTGGTTAAATTAGGTACAGGTACAACTCTCCCTGCTTTGATGCTGCGTCGTTCTTGTGCTTGTATAGCCGGACGGCGGAGATGTTGGTAAGGCCCGGAGAGTTGGCCCATGGTATCCCTCATACCATTGGGAGAATAAGATTTGCCGATTGAGGCGGGTGATTGTGATGCTGCCTAGTTTTTAGGGCCCAAGCTAGTGCGGTGAATCAGCCCACCCTAGTGCGGTGAATCAGCCACCCCTAGTGCGTAGACATCCCTCTGAGGGGCGAAAGAATGGAACGATGGAGCCTGAGAGGGCGACATGCTGCCGCCTTGAGTCCTCTCGCCACCAGCGGCCCGACAATGAGGTGTATGATTCCAGACAAGCATGGGTCTAACTTGGGATGTGGGATTCCCAGAGGATACAATGGAAGAAGCAAGTTCACCCTTGCTCATCTGAAACTCGTAAGAAAGGCTAAATTAGTTGGAAGCACTGTTGTCAATCTAACCACGGGGGAACCAGAATTAGTTATGGGGGGATGCCATGAAAGTACACATTCGAGAGAAGGTTTTGTCCTCGAGGATTTCGAGAGGATAAAATGAATGAATTTTTGGAGCTAACCCAAGAAAGGAAGACCCTAAAAGAATACCACCAAACTTTTGTTAAACTTCTCCAATTTGCTCTAGAGATGGATGAGGTAACTCTTCTCCATCGATTCATTTAAAAGCTTAATCTACCATTGAATAACCTCGTCAAGAATGCAAAACCATCCTCTATTTCAGAAGCCATAATTATAGCCAGAGGCTATGATAAAGTTTTTTTATATAGAAAGTGTCGAGAGAAGGACACGAGTCCTTCCATGTTAATCGTGAAGAGGTCCCCTAATCCAAGAGAGGAACATCAAGCCCACCCTTGGCTACAAGGAATCATGAGCTAGAGCAAAATTAGGTCAAGAAATAGGGATAGCAGGGTTAAAGATAACCGAATTCAACAAGTATTTCTGTGAGTAAATAGGAGAGGATTGGTGCAAGATTCATGTGAAGTAATGTGCATGATGAATAGAGGTATTCTATAAGATGATACTAAGATTATGAAATTGCTATCATAGGTTAGCTTGCATAAAGGATTGATTCCCTTACGTTTTTCCATGACAATTATGAAGTACCATATTACATGGGGGTATAGAATAAGGAATTTGAAGGTTCATATCATATGAGAGGTATATGGATGCATGAAATCAGGATAATTAGGCCAATTAACTTTGGAATAATAAAGATATTTTGGAGGCACGACAAAACGAGCCAAACACATGAAATAAGGGACTCTTTAAGAACACTGTATGTGTCTCTTATAATATAGATTTCAATAAGGAAAGAGAGTGCACTCAGAGAAGAGTGAGGCAATAAGGCTAGAAACATTAGGAAAGTGTTAGAATAAAAATATTAGCTCCAAAAGTCGTAAAAGAAATAAGAAGACAAGAATAGTTCTATTAAGAGATAAGTATCTCCAAAAATAGAAATTCGAATTTAGGTGATAAGAGGTCATATTTAGAGTACTTTTACATATTTAGAGTCCATGCATACTAAAAGTGAGGAAAAGCAACGCGTTTCTAAAGATGGCATGTTTGCAGCTATATACAGACGTTTTTGCCTATTCTACCCGCGCCGCGGTGGCTTGTAGACTAGATGCCTTCCGGTTCTTTTGACCGATTATACGAGTATATTCTGAGTTCTTATCAGAGATTTATGGCCGAGACAGTTTGCTGCTTCTGTCAAGGTCTCTACACAAGAAAAACTGTAAGATGACAACAAGTAGCCTCAAGGTGATCCTAGAGCTTGAGATGTATATATATCCCTTCAATCTTATCTAAAATCTTAGAAGAGAAGGTTAGATTGCTATGGTCTTTCGGAGGAAGAGACCAGAACTCCATAGCTTTTCTTTTAAATAAAGAATAGTATGCCGTAGCCTTGCAAGAGAAGGCTATTTTGCCATAGACCTTCGAAAGAGAGAAAACTCACAGTACGAGTAAGAGGAGATAAATCTTGGGGATGATCGGATGACTTCAATCGTAAGAGAAGGTATTAGAAGACTCTATTCTCTTATGTCAAGTTCTAAAGCTCTTGTTAACGAGCAAAGGCAACGATAAACGATAAATTTCTGTAAGGTGAATATATATTTTTTTGTTTTACAATTATATATCATTCTTAGGGGTTGAGGTATGGCCTCGGCTTCTCTATTAATTGTTAATAGTGATCTATTTGATTTATTTACTAGTTAAAGTTTGTATTCTTTTAAACAACTGCATATGTCTTAATGAAGAATGTCTTATCATAATCTCAAGTTGAAATGCTAAAATCTTTGTGAAAAGGATTGTTTTCTTAAGAAGGTAACATAGATTCTAGTCCTATGGTTTAGTTGAGTAAATGGATTGTTATCCTGGTTAAATTAGGTACAGGTACAACTCTCCCTGCGCTTTGATGCTGCGCCGTTCTTGTGCTTGTATAGCCGGATGGCGGAGATGTTGGTAAGGCCCAGAGAGTTGGCCCATGGTATCCCTCATACCATTGGGAGAATAACATTTGCCGATTGAGGCGGGTGATTGTGATGCTGCCTAGTTTTTAGGGCCCAAGCTAGTGCGGTGAATCAGCCCACCCTAGTGCGGTGAATCAGCCACCCCTAGTGCGTAGACATCCCTCTGAGGGGCGGAAGAATGGAGCGATGGAGCTTGAGAGGGCGACATGCTGCCGCCTTGAGTCCTCTCGCCACCAACGGCCCGACGATGAGGTGTATGATTCCACACAATCCTGTTTCTAACTTGGGATGTAGGATTCCCAGAGGATACAATGAAAGAAGCAAGTTCACCCTTGCTCATCTGAAAATCCTAAGAAAGGCCGAATTAGTTGGAAGCACTGTTGTCAATCTAACCACGGGGGAACCAGAATTAGTTATGGGGGGATGCCATGAAAGTACACATTCGAGAAAAGCTTTTGTCCTCGAGGATTTGGAGAGGATAAAATGAATGAATTTTTGGAGCTTACCCAAGAAAGGAAGACCCTAAAAGAATACCACCAAACTTTTGTTAACTTTCTCCAATTTGCTCTAAAGATGGATGAGGTAACTCTTCTCCATCGATTCATTTAAAAGCTTAATCTACCATTGAATAACCTCGTCAAGAATGCAAAACCATACTCTATCTCAGAAGCCATAATTATAGCCAGAGGCTATGATAAAGTTTTTTTATATAGAAAGTGTCGAGAGAAGGACACGAGTCCTTCCATGTTAATCGTGAAGAGGTTCCCCAATCCAAGAGAGCAACATCAAGCCCACCCTTGGCTACAAGGAATCATGAGCTAGAGCAAAATTAGGTCAAGAAATAGGGATAGCAGGGTTAAAGATAACCGAATTCAACAAGTATTTCTGTGAGTAAATAGGAGAGGATTGGTGCAAGATTCATGTGAAGTAATGTGCATGATGAATAGAGGTATTCTACAAGATGATACTAAGATTATGAAATTGCTATCATAGGTTAGCTTGCATAAAGGATTGATTCCCTTACGTTTTTCCATGACAATTGTGAAGTACCATATTACATGGGGGTATAGAATAAGGAATTTGAAGGTTCATATCATATAAGAGGTATATGGATGCATGAAGTTAGGATAATTAGGCCAATTAACTTTGGAATAATAAAGATATTTTGGAGGCACAACAAAACGAGCCAAACACATGAAATAAGGGACTCTTTAAGGGACACTGTATGTGTCTCCTTTATTATAGATTTCAATAAGGAAAGAGAGTGCACTCAGAGAAGAGTGAGGCAATAAGGCTAGAAACATTAGGAAAGTGTTAGAATAAAAATATTAGCTCCAAAAATCCTAAAAGAAATAAGAAGACAAGAATAGTTCTATTAAGAGATAAGTATCTCCAAAAATAGAAATTCAAATTTAGGTGATAAGAGGTCATATTTAGAGTACTTTTACATATTTAGAGTCCATGCATACTAAAAATGAGGAAAAGCAACGCGTTTCTAAAGATGGCATGTTTGCAGCTATATACAGACGTTTTTGCCTATTCTACCCGCGCCGCGGTGGCTTGTAGACTAGATGCCTTCCGGTTCTTTTGACCGATTATACGAGTATATTCTGAGTTCTTATCAGAGATTTATGGCCGAAACAGTTTGCTGCTTCTGTCAAGGTCTCTACACAAGAAAAACTGTAAGACGACAACAAGTAGCCTCAAGGTAATCCTAGAGCTTGAGATGTATATATATCCCTTCATTCTTATCTAATATGTTAGAAGAGAAGGTTAGATTGCTGTGGTCTTTCGGAGGAAGAGACCAGAACTCCATAGCTTTTCTTTTAAATAAAGAATAGTATGCCGTAGCCTTGCAAGAGAAGGCTATTTTGCCATAGACCTTCGAAAGAGAGAAAAGTTACAGTACGAGTAAGAGGAGATAAATCTTGGGGATGATCGGATGATTTCAATCGTAAAAGAAGGTATTAGAAGACTCTATTCTCTTATGTCAAGTTCTAAAGCTCTTGTTAACGAGCAAAGGCAACGATAAACGATAAATTTCTGTAAGGTATATATATATATTTTTTTGTTTTACAATTATATATCATTCTTAGGGGTTGAGGTATGGCCTCGGCTTCTCTATTAATTGTTAATAGTGATCTATTTCATTGATTTACTAGTTAAAGTTTGTATTCTTTTAAACAACAGCATATGCCTTAATAAAGAATGTCTTATCATAATCTCAAGTTGAAATGCTAAAATCTTTGTGAAAAGGATTGTTTTCTTAAGAAGGTAACATAGATTCTAGTCCTATGGTTTAGTTGAGTAAATGGATTGTTATCTTGGTTAAATTAGGTACAGGTACAACTCTCCCTGCTTTGATGCTGCGTCGTTCTTGTGCTTGTATAGCCGGACGGCGGAGATGTTGGTAAGGCCCGGAGAGTTGGCCCATGGTATCCCTCATACCATTGGGAGAATAAGATTTGCTGATTGAGGCGGGTGATTGTGATGCTGCCTAGTTTTTAGGGCCCAAGCTAGTGCGGTGAATCAGCCACCCCTAGTGCGTAGACATCCCTCTGAGGGGCGAAAGAATGGAACGATGGAGCCTGAGAGGGCGACATGCTGCCGCCTTGAGTCCTCTCGCCACCAGCGGCCCGACGATGAGGTGTATGATTCCAGACAAGCATGGGTCTAACTTGGGATGTGGGATTCCCAGAGGATACAATGAAAGAAGCAAGTTCACCCTTGCTCATCTGAAACTCGTAAGAAAGTCCAAATTAGTTGGAAGCACTGTTGTCAATCTAACCACGGGGGAACCAGAATCAGATATGGGGGGATGCCATGCCATGAAAGTACACATTCGAGAGAAGCTTTTGTCCTCGAGGATTTCGAGAGGATAAAATGAATGAATTTTTGGAGCTAACCCAAGCAAGGAAGACCCTAAAAGAATACCACCAAACTTTTGTTAACTTTCTCCAATTTGCTCTAGAGATGGATGAGGTAACTCTTCTCCATCGATTCATTTAAAAGCTTAATCTACCATTGAATAACCTCGTCAAGAATGCAAAACCATCCTCTATTTCAGAAGCCATAATTATAGCCAGAGGCTATGATAAAGTTTTCTTATATAGAAAGTGTCGAGAGAAGGACACGAGTCCTTCCATGTTAATTGTGAAGAGGTCCCCCAATCCAAGAGAGCAACATCAAGCCCACCCTTGGCTACAAGGAATCATGAGCTAGAGCAAAATTAGGTCAAGAAATAGGGATAGCAGGGTTAAAGATAACCGAATTCAACAAGTATTTCTGTGAGTAAATAGGAGAGGATTGGTGCAAGATTCATGTGAAGTAATGTGCATGATGAATAGAGGTATTCTACAAGATGATACTAAGATTATGAAATTGCTATCATAGGTTAGCTTGCATAAAGGATTGATTCCCTTACGTTTTTCCATGACAATTGTGAAGTACCATATTACATGGGGGTATAGAATAAGGAATTTGAAGGTTCATATCATATAAGAGGTATATGGATGCATGAAATTAGGATAATTAGGCCAATTAACTTTGGAATAATAAAGATATTTTGGAGGCACAACAAAACGAGCCAAACACATGAAATAAGGGACTCTTTAAGGGACACTGTATGTGTCTCTTTTAATATAGATTTCAATAAGGAAAGAGAGTGCACTCAGAGAAGAGTGAGGCAATAAGGCTAGAAACATTAGGAAAGTGTTAGAATAAAAATATTAGCTCCAAAAATCCTAAAAGAAATAAGAAGACAAGAATAGTTCTATTAAGAGATAAGTATCTCCAAAAATAGAAATTCGAATTTAGGTGATAAGAGGTCATATTTAGAGTACTTTTACATATTTAGAGTCCATGCATACTAAAAATGAGGAAAAGCAACGCGTTTCTAAAGATGGCATGTTTGCAGCTATATACAGACGTTTTTGCCTATTCTACCCGCGCCGCGGTGGCTTGTAGACTAGATGCCTTCCGGTTCTTTTGACCGATTATACGAGTATATTCTGAGTTCTTATCAGAGATTTATGGCCGAAATAGTTTGCTGCTTCTGTCAAGGTCTCTACACAAGAAAAACTGTAAGACGACAACAAGTAGCCTCAAGGTAATCCTAGAGCTTGAGATGTATATATATCCCTTCATTCTTATCTAATATGTTAGAAGAGAAGGTTAGATTGCTGTGGTCTTTCGGAGGAAGAGACCAGAACTCCATAGCTTTTCTTTTAAATAAAGAATAGTATGCCGTAGCCTTGCAAGAGAAGGCTATTTTGCCATAGACCTTCGAAAGAGAGAAAAGTCACAGTACGAGTGAGAGGAGATAAATCTTGGGGATGATCGGATGATTTCAATCGTAAAAGAAGGTATTAGAAGACTCTATTCTCTTATGTCAAGTTCTAAAGCTCTTGTTAACGAGCAAAGGCAACGATAAACGATAAATTTCTGTAAGGTATATATATATATTTTTTTGTTTTACAATTATATATCATTCTTAGGGGTTGAGGTATGGCCTCGGCTTCTCTATTAATTGTTAATAGTGATCTATTTGATTTATTTACTAGTTAAAGTTTGTATTCTTTTAAACAACAGCATATGCCTTAATAAAGAATGTCTTATCATAATCTCAAGTTGAAATGCTAAAATCTTTGTGAAAAGGATTGTTTTCTTAAGAAGGTAACATAGATTCTAGTCCTATGGTTTAGTTGAGTAAATGGATTGTTATCTTGGTTAAATTAGGTACAGGTACAACTCTCCCTGCTTTGATGCTGCGTCGTTCTTGTGCTTGTATAGCCGGACGGCGGAGATGTTGGTAAGGCCCGGAGAGTTGGCCCATGGTATCCCTCATACCATTGGGAGAATAAGATTTGCCGATTGAGGCGGGTGATTGTGATGCTGCCTAGTTTTTAGGGCCCAAGCTAGTGCGGTGAATCAGCCCACCCTAGTGCGGTGAATCAGCCACCCCTAGTGCGTAGACATCCCTCTGAGGGGCGAAAGAATGGAACGATGGAGCCTGAGAGGGCGACATGCTGCCGCCTTGAGTCCTCTCGCCACCAGCGGCCCGACAATGAGGTGTATGATTCCAGACAAGCATGGGTCTAACTTGGGATGTGGGATTCCCAGAGGATACAATGAAAGAAGCAAGTTCACCCTTGCTCATCTGAAACTCGTAAGAAAGGCTAAATTAGTTGGAAGCACTGTTGTCAATCTAACCACGGGGGAACCAGAATTAGTTATGGGGGGATGCCATGAAAGTACACATTCGAGAGAAGGTTTTGTCCTCGAGGATTTCGAGAGGATAAAATGAATGAATTTTTGGAGCTAACCCAAGAAAGGAAGACCCTAAAAGAATACCACCAAACTTTTGTTAAACTTCTCCAATTTGCTCTAGAGATGAATGAGGTAACTCTTCTCCATCGATTCATTTAAAAGCTTAATCTACCATTGAATAACCTCGTCAAGAATGCAAAACCATCCTCTATTTCAGAAGCCATAATTATAGCCAGAGGCTATGATAAAGTTTTTTTATATAGAAAGTGTCGAGAGAAGGACACGAGTCCTTCCATGTTAATCGTGAAGAGGTCCCCTAATCCAAGAGAGGAACATCAAGCCCACCCTTGGCTACAAGGAATCATGAGCTAGAGCAAAATTAGGTCAAGAAATAGGGATAGCAGGGTTAAAGATAACCGAATTCAACAAGTATTTCTGTGAGTAAATAGGAGAGGATTGGTGCAAGATTCATGTGAAGTAATGTGCATGATGAATAGAGGTATTCTATAAGATGATACTAAGATTATGAAATTGCTATCATAGGTTAGCTTGCATAAAGGATTGATTCCCTTACGTTTTTCCATGACAATTATGAAGTACCATATTACATGGGGGTATAGAATAAGGAATTTGAAGGTTCATATCATATGAGAGGTATATGGATGCATGAAATCAGGATAATTAGGCCAATTAACTTTGGAATAATAAAGATATTTTGGAAACGAGCCAAACACATGAAATAAGGGACTCTTTAAGAACACTGTATGTGTCTCTTATAATATAGATTTCAATAAGGAAAGAGAGTGCACTCAGAGAAGAGTGAGGCAATAAGGCTAGAAACATTAGGAAAGTGTTAGAATAAAAATATTAGCTCCAAAAGTCGTAAAAGAAATAAGAAGACAAGAATAGTTCTATTAAGAGATAAGTATCTCCAAAAATAGAAATTCGAATTTAGGTGATAAGAGGTCATATTTAGAGTACTTTTACATATTTAGAGTCCATGCATACTAAAAGTGAGGAAAAGCAACGCGTTTCTAAAGATGGCATGTTTGCAGCTATATACAGACGTTTTTGCCTATTCTACCCGCGCCGCGGTGGCTTGTAGACTAGATGCCTTCCGGTTCTTTTGACCGATTATACGAGTATATTCTGAGTTCTTATCAGAGATTTATGGCCGAGACAGTTTGCTGCTTCTGTCAAGGTCTCTACACAAGAAAAACTGTAAGATGACAACAAGTAGCCTCAAGGTGATCCTAGAGCTTGAGATGTATATATATCCCTTCAATCTTATCTAAAAGCTTAGAAGAGAAGGTTAGATTGCTATGGTCTTTCGGAGGAAGAGACCAGAACTCCATAGCTTTTCTTTGAAATAAAGAATAGTATGCCGTAGCCTTGCAAGAGAAGGCTATTTTGCCATAGACCTTCGAAAGAGAGAAAACTCACAGTACGAGTAAGAGGAGATAAATCTTGGGGATGATCGGATGACTTCAATCGTAAGAGAAGGTATTAGAAGACTCTATTCTCTTATGTCAAGTTCTAAAGCTCTTGTTAACGAGCAAAGGCAATGATAAACGATAAATTTCTGTAAGGTGAATATATATTTTTTTGTTTTACAATTATATATCATTCTTAGGGGTTGAGGTATGGCCTCGGCTTCTCTATTAATTGTTAATAGTGATCTATTTGATTTATTTACTAGTTAAAGTTTGTATTCTTTTAAACAACTGCATATGCCTTAATAAAGAATGTCTTATCATAATCTCAAGTTGAAATGCTAAAATCTTTGTGAAAAGGATTGTTTTCTTAAGAAGGTAACATAGATTCTAGTCCTATGGTTTAGTTGAGTAAATGGATTGTTATCTTGGTTAAATTAGGTACAGGTACAACTCTCCCTGCGCTTTGATGCTGCGCCGTTCTTGTGCTTGTATAGCCGGATGGCGGAGATGTTGGTAAGGCCCGGAGAGTTGGCCCATGGTATCCCTCATACCATTGGGAGAATAACATTTGCCGATTGAGGCGGGTGATTGTGATGCTGCCTAGTTTTTAGGGCCCAAGCTAGTGCGGTGAATCAGCCCACCCTAGTGCGGTGAATCAGCCACCCCTAGTGCGTAGACATCCCTCTGAGGGGCGGAAGAATGGAGCGATGGAGCCTGAGAGGGCGACATGCTGCCGCCTTGAGTCCTCTCGCCACCAACGGCCCGACGATGAGGTGTATGATTCCACACAATCCTGTTTCTAACTTGGGATGTAGGATTCCCAGAGGATACAATGAAAGAAGCAAGAAAGGAAGACCCTAAAAGAATACCACCAAACTTTTGTTAACTTTCTCCAATTTGCTCTAAAGATGGATGAGGTAACTCTTCTCCATCGATTCATTTAAAAGCTTAATCTACCATTGAATAACCTCGTCAAGAATGCAAAACCATACTCTATCTCAGAAGCCATAATTATAGCCAGAGGCTATGATAAAGTTTTTTTATATAGAAAGTGTCGAGAGAAGGACACGAGTCCTTCCATGTTAATCGTGAAGAGGTTCCCCAATCCAAGAGAGCAACATCAAGCCCACCCTTGGCTACAAGGAATCATGAGCTAGAGCAAAATTAGGTCAAGAAATAGGGATAGCAGGGTTAAAGATAACCGAATTCAACAAGTATTTCTGTGAGTAAATAGGAGAGGATTGGTGCAAGATTCATGTGAAGTAATGTGCATGATGAATAGAGGTATTCTACAAGATGATACTAAGATTATGAAATTGCTATCATAGGTTAGCTTGCATAAAGGATTGATTCCCTTACGTTTTTCCATGACAATTATGAAGTACCATATTACATGGGGGTATAGAATAAGGAATTTGAAGGTTCATATCATATAAGAGGTATATGGATGCATGAAGTTAGGATAATTAGGCCAATTAACTTTGGAATAATAAAGATATTTTGGAGGCACAACAAAACGAGCCAAACACATGAAATAAGGGACTCTTTAAGGGACACTGTATGTGTCTCCTTTATTATAGATTTCAATAAGGAAAGAGAGTGCACTCAGAGAAGAGTGAGGCAATAAGGCTAGAAACATTAGGAAAGTGTTAGAATAAAAATATTAGCTCCAAAAATCCTAAAAGAAATAAGAAGACAAGAATAGTTCTATTAAGAGATAAGTATCTCCAAAAATAGAAATTCAAATTTAGGTGATAAGAGGTCATATTTAGAGTACTTTTACATATTTAGAGTCCATGCATACTAAAAATGAGGAAAAGCAACGCGTTTCTAAAGATGGCATGTTTGCAGCTATATACAGACGTTTTTGCCTATTCTACCCGCGCCGCGGTGGCTTGTAGACTAGATGCCTTCCGGTTCTTTTGACCGATTATACGAGTATATTCTGAGTTCTTATCAGAGATTTATGGCCGAAACAGTTTGCTGCTTCTGTCAAGGTCTCTACACAAGAAAAACTGTAAGACGACAACAAGTAGCCTTAAGGTAATCCTAGAGCTTGAGATGTATATATATCCCTTCATTCTTATCTAATATGTTAGAAGAGAAGGTTAGATTGCTGTGGTCTTTCGGAGGAAGAGACCAGAACTCCATAGCTTTTCTTTTAAATAAAGAATAGTATGCCGTAGCCTTGCAAGAGAAGGCTATTTTGCCATAGACCTTCGAAAGAGAGAAAAGTCACAGTACGAGTAAGAGGAGATAAATCTTGGGGATGATCGGATGATTTCAATCGTAAAAGAAGGTATTAGAAGACTCTATTCTCTTATGTCAAGTTCTAAAGCTCTTGTTAACGAGCAAAGGCAACGATAAACGATAAATTTCTGTAAGGTATATATATATATTTTTTTGTTTTACAATTATATATCATTCTTAGGGGTTGAGGTATGGCCTCGGCTTCTCTATTAATTGTTAATAGTGATCTATTTCATTGATTTACTAGTTAAAGTTTGTATTCTTTTAAACAACAGCATATGCCTTAATAAAGAATGTCTTATCATAATCTCAAGTTGAAATGCTAAAATCTTTGTGAAAAGGATTGTTTTCTTAAGAAGGTAACATAGATTCTAGTCCTATGGTTTAGTTGAGTAAATGGATTGTTATCTTGGTTAAATTAGGTACAGGTACAACTCTCCCTGCTTTGATGCTGCGTCGTTCTTGTGCTTGTATACCGGACGGCGGAGATGTTGGTAAGGCCCGGAGAGTTGGCCCATGGTATCCCTCATACCATTGGGAGAATAAGATTTGCCAATTGAGGCGGGTGATTGTGATGCTGCCTAGTTTTTAGGGCCCAAGCTAGTGCGGTGAATCAGCCACCCCTAGTGCGTAGACATCCCTCTGAGGGGCGAAAGAATGGAACGATGGAGCCTGAGAGGGCGACATGCTGCCGCCTTGAGTCCTCTCGCCACCAGCGGCCCGACGATGAGGTGTATGATTCCAGACAAGCATGGGTCTAACTTGGGATGTGGGATTCCCAGAGGATACAATGAAAGAAGCAAGTTCACCCTTGCTCATCTGAAACTCGTAAGAAAGTCCAAATTAGTTGGAAGCACTGTTGTCAATCTAACCACGGGGGAACCAGAATCAGATATGGGGGGATGCCATGCCATGAAAGTACACATTCGAGAGAAGCTTTTGTCCTCGAGGATTTTGAGAGGATAAAATGAATGAATTTTTGGAGCTAACCCAAGCAAGGAAGACCCTAAAAGAATACCACCAAACTTTTGTTAAACTTCTCCAATTTGCTCTAGAGATGGATGAGGTAACTCTTCTCCATCGATTCATTTAAAAGCTTAATCTACCATTGAATAACCTCGTCAAGAATGCAAAACCATCCTCTATTTCAGAAGCCATAATTATAGCCAGAGGCTATGATAAAGTTTTCTTATATAGAAAGTGTCGAGAGAAGGACACGAGTCCTTCCATGTTAATTGTGAAGAGGTCCCCCAATCCAAGAGAGCAACATCAAGCCCACCCTTGGCTACAAGGAATCATGAGCTAGAGCAAAATTAGGTCAAGAAATAGGGATAGCAGGGTTAAAGATAACCGAATTCAACAAGTATTTCTGTGAGTAAATAGGAGAGGATTGGTGCAAGATTCATGTGAAGTAATGTGCATGATGAATAGAGGTATTCTACAAGATGATACTAAGATTATGAAATTGCTATCATAGGTTAGCTTGCATAAAGGATTGATTCCCTTACGTTTTTCCATGACAATTGTGAAGTACCATATTACATGGGGGTATAGAATAAGGAATTTGAAGGTTCATATCATATAAGAGGTATATGGATGCATGAAGTTAGGATAATTAGGCCAATTAACTTTGGAATAATAAAGATATTTTGGAGGCACAACAAAACGAGCCAAACACATGAAATAAGGGACTCTTTAAGGGACACTGTATGTGTCTCCTTTATTATAGATTTCAATAAGGAAAGAGAGTGCACTCAGAGAAGAGTGAGGCAATAAGGCTAGAAACATTAGGAAAGTGTTAGAATAAAAATATTAGCTCCAAAAATCCTAAAAGAAATAAAAGACAAGAATAGTTCTATTAAGAGATAAGTATCTCCAAAAATAGAAATTCAAATTTAGGTGATAAGAGGTCATATTTAGAGTACTTTTACATATTTAGAGTCCATGCATACTAAAAATGAGGAAAAGCAACGCGTTTCTAAAGATGGCATGTTTGCAGCTATATACAGACGTTTTTGCCTATTCTACCCGCGCCGCGGTGGCTTGTAGACTAGATGCCTTCCGGTTCTTTTGACCGATTATACGAGTATATTCTGAGTTCTTATCAGAGATTTATGGCCGAAATAGTTTGCTGCTTCTGTCAAGGTCTCTACACAAGAAAAACTGTAAGACGACAACAAGTAGCCTCAAGGTAATCCTAGAGCTTGAGATGTATATATATCCCTTCATTCTTATCTAATATGTTAGAAGAGAAGGTTAGATTGCTGTGGTCTTTCGGAGGAAGAGACCAGAACTCCATAGCTTTTCTTTTAAATAAAGAATAGTATGCTGTAGCCTTGCAAGAGAAGGCTTTTTTGCCATAGACCTTCGAAAGAGAGAAAAGTCACAGTACGAGTAAGAGGAGATAAATCTTGGGGATGATCGGATGATTTCAATCGTAAAAGAAGGTATTAGAAGACTCTATTCTCTTATGTCAAGTTCTAAAGCTCTTGTTAACGAGCAAAGGCAACGATAAACGATAAATTTCTGTAAGGTATATATATATATTTTTTTGTTTTACAATTATATATCATTCTTAGGGGTTGAGGTATGGCCTCGGCTTCTCTATTAATTGTTAATAGTGATCTATTTCATTGATTTACTAGTTAAAGTTTGTATTCTTTTAAACAACAGCATATGCCTTAATAAAGAATGTCTTATCATAATCTCAAGTTGAAATGCTAAAATCTTTGTGAAAAGGATTGTTTTCTTAAGAAGGTAACATAGATTCTAGTCCTATGGTTTAGTTGAGTAAATGGATTGTTATCTTGTATAAATTAGGTACAGGTACAACTCTCCCTGCTTTGATGCTGCGTCGTTCTTGTGCTTGTATAGCCGGACGGCGGAGATGTTGGTAAGGCCCGGAGAGTTGGCCCATGGTATCCCTCATACCATTGGGAGAATAAGATTTGCCGATTGAGGCGGGTGATTGTGATGCTGCCTAGTTTTTAGGGCCCAAGCTAGTGCGGTGAATCAGCCACCCCTAGTGCGTAGACATCCCTCTGAGGGGCGAAAGAATGGAACGATGGAGCCTGAGAGGGCGACATGCTGCCGCCTTGAGTCCTCTCGCCACCAGCGGCCCGACGATGAGGTGTATGATTCCAGACAAGCATGGGTCTAACTTGGGATGTGGGATTCCCAGAGGATACAATGAAAGAAGCAAGTTCACCCTTGCTCATCTGAAACTCGTAAGAAAGTCCAAATTAGTTGGAAGCACTGTTGTCAATCTAACCACGGGGGAACCAGAATCAGATATGGGGGGATGCCATGCCATGAAAGTACACATTCGAGAGAAGCTTTTGTCCTCGAGGATTTCGAGAGGATAAAATGAATGAATTTTTGGAGCTAACGCAAGCAAGGAAGACCCTAAAAGAATACCACCAAACTTTTGTTAAACTTCTCCAATTTGCTCTAGAGATGGATGAGGTAACTCTTCTCCATCGATTCATTTAAAAGCTTAATCTACCATTGAATAACCTCGTCAAGAATGCAAAACCATCCTCTATTTCAGAAGCCATAATTATAGCCAGAGGCTATGATAAAGTTTTTTTATATAGAAAGTGTCGAGAGAAGGACACGAGTCCTTCCATGTTAATCGTGAAGAGGTCCCCCAATCCAAGAGAGCAACATCAAGCCCACCCTTGGCTACAAGGAATCATGAGCTAGAGCAAAATTAGGTCAAGAAATAGGGATAGCAGGGTTAAAGATAACCGAATTCAACAAGTATTTCTGTGAGTAAATAGGAGAGGATTGGTGCAAGATTCATGTGAAGTAATGTGCATGATGAATAGAGGTATTCTACAAGATGATACTAAGATTATGAAATTGCTATCATAGGTTAGCTTGCATAAAGGATTGATTCCCTTACGTTTTTCCATGACAATTGTGAAGTACCATATTACATGGGGGTATAGAATAAGGAATTTGAAGGTTCATATCATATAAGAGGTATATGGATGCATGAAATTAGGATAATTAGGCCAATTAACTTTGGAATAATAAAGATATTTTGGAGGCACAACAAAACGAGCCAAACACATGAAATAAGGGACTCTTTAAGGGACACTGTATGTGTCTCCTTTATTATAGATTTCAATAAGGAAAGAGAGTGCACTCAGAGAAGAGTGAGGCAATAAGGCTAGAAACATTAGGAAAGTGTTAGAATAAAAATATTAGCTCCAAAAATCCTAAAAGAAATAAGAAGACAAGAATAGTTCTATTAAGAGATAAGTATCTCCAAAAATAGAAATTCGAATTTAGGTGATAAGAGGTCATATTTAGAGTACTTTTACATATTTAGAGTCCATGCATACTAAAAATGAGGAAAAGCAACGCGTTTCTAAAGATGGCATGTTTGCAGCTATATACAGACGTTTTTGCCTATTCTACCCGCGCCGCGGTGGCTTGTAGACTAGATGCCTTCCGGTTCTTTTGACCGATTATACGAGTATATTCTGAGTTCTTATCAGAGATTTATGGCCGAAACAGTTTGCTGCTTCTATCAAGGTCTCTACACAAGAAAAACTGTAAGACGACAACAAGTAGCCTCAAGGTAATCCTAGAGCTTGAGATGTATATATATCCCTTCATTCTTATCTAATATGTTAGAAGAGAAGGTTAGATTGCTGTGGTCTTTCAGAGGAAGAGACCAAAACTCCATAGCTTTTCTTTTAAATAAAGAATAGTATGCCGTAGCCTTGCAAGAGAAGGCTATTTTGCCATAGACCTTCGAAAGAGAGAAAAGTCACAGTACGAGTGAGAGGAGATAAATCTTGGGGATGATCGGATGATTTCAATCGTAAAAGAAGGTATTAGAAGACTCTATTCTCTTATGTCAAGTTCTAAAGCTCTTGTTAACGAGCAAAGGCAACGATAAACGATAAATTTCTGTAAGGTATATATATATATTTTTTTGTTTTACAATTATATATCATTCTTAGGGGTTGAGGTATGGCCTCGGCTTCTCTATTAATTGTTAATAGTGATCTATTTGATTTATTTACTAGTTAAAGTTTGTATTCTTTTAAACAACAGCATATGCCTTAATAAAGAATGTCTTATCATAATCTCAAGTTGAAATGCTAAAATCTTTGTGAAAAGGATTGTTTTCTTAAGAAGGTAACATAGATTCTAGTCCTATGGTTTAGTTGAGTAAATGGATTGTTATCTTGGTTAAATTAGGTACAGGTACAACTCTCCCTGCTTTGATGCTGCGTCGTTCTTGTGCTTGTATAGCCGGACGGCGGAGATGTTGGTAAGGCCCGGAGAGTTGGCCCATGGTATCCCTCATACCATTGGGAGAATAAGATTTGCCGATTGAGGCGGGTGATTGTGATGCTGCCTAGTTTCTAGGGCCCAAGCTAGTGCGGTGAATCAGCCCACCCTAGTGCGGTGAATCAGCCACCCCTAGTGCGTAGACATCCCTCTGAGGGGTGAAAGAATGGAACGATGGAGCCTGAGAGGGCGACATGCTGCCGCCTTGAGTCCTCTCGCCACCAGCGGCCCGACGATGAGGTGTATGATTCCAGACAAGCATGGGTCTAACTTGGGATGTGGGATTCCCAGAGGATACAATGAAAGAAGCAAGTTCACCCTTGCTCATCTGAAACTCGTAAGAAAGGCTAAATTAGTTGGAAGCACTGTTGTCAATCTAACCACGGGGGAACCAGAATTAGTTATGGGGGGATGCCATGAAAGTACACATTCGAGAGAAGGTTTTGTCCTCGAGGATTTCGAGAGGATAAAATGAATGAAGTTTTGGAGCTAACCCAAGAAAGGAAGACCCTAAAAGAATACCACCAAACTTTTGTTAAACTTCTCCAATTTGCTCTAGAGATGGATGAGGTAACTCTTCTCCATCGATTCATTTAAAAGCTTAATCTACCATTGAATAACCTCGTCAAGAATGCAAAACCATCCTCTATTTCAGAAGCCATAATTATAGCCAGAGGCTATGATAAAGTTTTTTTATATAGAAAGTGTCGAGAGAAGGACACGAGTCCTTCCATGTTAATCGTGAAGAGGTCCCCTAATCCAAGAGAGGAACATCAAGCCCACCCTTGGCTACAAGGAATCATGAGCTAGAGCAAAATTAGGTCAAGAAATAGGGATAGCAGGGTTAAAGATAACCGAATTCAACAAGTATTTCTGTGAGTAAATAGGAGAGGATTGGTGCAAGATTCATGTGAAGTAATGTGCATGATGAATAGAGGTATTCTATAAGATGATACTAAGATTATGAAATTACTATCATAGGTTAGCTTGCATAAAGGATTGATTCCCTTACGTTTTTCCATGACAATTATGAAGTACCATATTACATGGGGGTATAGAATAAGGAATTTGAAGGTTCATATCATATGAGAGGTATATGGATGCATGAAATCAGGATAATTAGGCCAATTAACTTTGGAATAATAAAGATATTTTGGAGGCACGACAAAACGAGCCAAACACATGAAATAAGGGACTCTTTAAGAACACTGTATGTGTCTCTTATAATATAGATTTCAATAAGGAAAGAGAGTGCACTCAGAGAAGAGTGAGGCAATAAGGCTAGAAACATTAGGAAAGTGTTAGAATAAAAATATTAGCTCCAAAAGTCGTAAAAGAAATAAGAAGACAAGAATAGTTCTATTAAGAGATAAGTATCTCCAAAAATAGAAATTCGAATTTAGGTGATAAGAGGTCATATTTAGAGTACTTTTACATATTTAGAGTCCATGCATACTAAAAGTGAGGAAAAGCAACGCGTTTCTAAAGATGGCATGTTTGCAGCTATATACAGACGTTTTTGCCTATTCTACCCGCGCCGCGGTGGCTTGTAGACTAGATGCCTTCCGGTTCTTTTGACCGATTATACGAGTATATTCTGAGTTCTTATCAGAGATTTATGGCCGAGACAGTTTGCTGCTTCTGTCAAGGTCTCTACACAAGAAAAACTGTAAGATGACAACAAGTAGCCTCAAGGTGATCCTAGAGCTTGAGATGTATATATATCCCTTCAATCTTATCTAAAAGCTTAGAAGAGAAGGTTAGATTGCAATGGTCTTTCGGAGGAAGAGACCAGAACTCCATAGCTTTTCTTTTAAATAAAGAATAGTATGCCGTAGCCTTGCAAGAGAAGGCTATTTTGCCATAGACCTTCGAAAGAGAGACAACTCACAGTACGAGTAAGAGGAGATAAATCTTGGGGATGATCGGATGACTTCAATCGTAAGAGAAGGTATTAGAAGACTCTATTCTCTTATGTCAAGTTCTAAAGCTCTTGTTAACGAGCAAAGGCAACGATAAACGATAAATTTCTGTAAGGTGAATATATATTTTTTTGTTTTACAATTATATATCATTCTTAGGGGTTGAGGTATGGCCTCGGCTTCTCTATTAATTGTTAATAGTGATCTATTTGATTTATTTACTAGTTAAAGTTTGTATTCTTTTAAACAACAGCATATGCCTTAATAAAGAATGTCTTATCATAATCTCAAGTTGAAATGCTAAAATCTTTGTGAAAAGGATTGTTTTCTTAAGAAGGTAACATAGATTCTAGTCCTATGGTTTAGTTGAGTAAATGGATTGTTATCTTGGTTAAATTAGGTACAGGTACAACTCTCCCTGCTTTGATGCTGCGTCGTTCTTGTGCTTGTATAGCCGGACGGCGGAGATGTTGGTAAGGCCCGGAGAGTTGGCCCATGGTATCCCTCATACCATTGGGAGAATAAGATTTGCCGATTGAGGCGGGTGATTGTGATGCTGCCTAGTTTTTAGGGCCCAAGCTAGTGCGGTGAATCAGCCCACCCTAGTGCGGTGAATCAGCCACCCCTAGTGCGTAGACATCCCTCTGAGGGGCGAAAGAATGGAACGATGGAGCCTGAGAGGGCGACATGCTGCCGCCTTCAGTCCTCTCGCCACCAGCGGCCCGACGATGAGGTGTATGATTCCAGACAAGCATGGGTCTAACTTGGGATGTGGGATTCCCAGAGGATACAATGAAAGAAGCAAGTTCACCCTTGCTCATCTGAAACTCGTAAGAAAGTCCAAATTAGTTGGAAGCACTGTTGTCAATCTAACCACGGGGGAACCAGAATCAGATATGGGGGGATGCCATGCCATGAAAGTACACATTCGAGAGAAGCTTTTGTCCTCGAGGATTTCGAGAGGATAAAATGAATGAATTTTTGGAGCTAACCCAAGCAAGGAAGACCCTAAAAGAACACCACCAAACTTTTGTTAACTCTCTCCAATTTGCTCTAGAGATGGATGAGGTAACTCTTCTCCATCGATTCATTTAAAAGCTTAATCTACCATTGAATAACCTCGTCAAGAATGCAAAACCATCCTCTATTTCAGAAGCCATAATTATAGCCAGAGGCTATGATAAAGTTTTTTTATATAGAAAGTGTCGAGAGAAGGACACGAGTCCTTCCATGTTAATCGTGAAGAGGTCCCCCAATCCAAGAGAGCAACATCAAGCCCACCCTTGGCTACAAGGAATCATGAGCTAGAGCAAAATTAGGTCAAGAAATAGGGATAGCAGGGTTAAAGATAACCGAATTCAACAAGTATTTCTGTGAGTAAATAGGAGAGGATTGGTGCAAGATTCATGTGAAGTAATGTGCATGATGAATAGAGGTATTCTACAAGATGATACTAAGATTATGAAATTGCTATCATAGGTTAGCTTGCATAAAGGATTGATTCCCTTACGTTTTTCCATGACAATTATGAAGTACCATATTACATGGGGGTATAGAATAAGGAATTTGAAGGTTCATATCATATAAGAGGTATATGGATGCATGAAATTAGGATAATTAGGCCAATTAACTTTGGAATAATAAAGATATTTTGGAGGCACAACAAAACGAGCCAAACACATGAAATAAGGGACTCTTTAAGGGACACTGTATGTGTCTCTTTTAATATAGATTTCAATAAGGAAAGAGAGTGCACTCAGAGAAGAGTGAGGCAATAAGGCTAGAAACATTAGGAAAGTGTTAGAATAAAAATATTAGCTCCAAAAATCCTAAAAGAAATAAGAAGACAAGAATAGTTCTATTAAGAGATAAGTATCTCCAAAAATAGAAATTCGAATTTAGGTGATAAGAGGTCATATTTAGAGTACTTTTACATATTTAGAGTCCATGCATACTAAAAATGAGGAAAAGCAACGCGTTTCTAAAGATGGCATATTTGCAGCTATATACAGACGTTTTTGCCTATTCTACCCGTGCCGCGGTGGCTTGTAGAGTAGATGCCTTCCGGTTCTTTTGACCGATTATACGAGTATATTCTGAGTTCTTATCAGAGATTTATGGCCGAAACAGTTTGCTGCTTCTGTCAAGGTCTCTACACAAGAAAAACTGTAAGACGACAACAAGTAGCCTCAAGGTAATCCTAGAGCTTGAGATGTATATATATCCCTTCATTCTTATCTAATATGTTAGAAGAGAAGGTTAGATTGCTGTGGTCTTTCGGAGGAAGAGACCAAAACTCCATAGCTTTTCTTTTAAATAAAGAATAGTATGCCGTAGCCTTGCAAGAGAAGGCTATTTTGCCATAGACCTTCGAAAGAGAGAGAAGTCACAGTACGAGTGAGAGGAGATAAATCTTGGGGATGATCGGATGATTTCAATCGTAAAAGAAGGTATTAGAAGACTCTATTCTCTTATGTCAAGTTCTAAAGCTCTTGTTAACGAGCAAAGGCAACGATAAACGATAAATTTCTGTAAGGTATATATATATTTTTTTTTGTTTTACAATTATATATCATTCTTAGGGGTTGAGGTATGGCCTCGGCTTCTCTATTAATTGTTAATAGTGATCTATTTGATTTATTTACTAGTTAAAGTTTGTATTCTTTTAAACAACAGCATATGCCTTAATAAAGAATGTCTTATCATAATCTCAAGTTGAAATGCTAAAATCTTTGTGAAAAGGATTGTTTTCTTAAGAAGGTAACATAGATTCTAGTCCTATGGTTTAGTTGAGTAAATGGATTGTTATCTTGGTTAAATTAGGTACAGGTACAACTCTCCCTGCTTTGATGTTGCGTCGTTCTTGTGCTTGTATAGCCGGATGGCGGAGATGTTGGTAAGGCTCGGAGAGTTGGCCCATGGTATCCCTCATACCATTGGGAGAATAAGATTTGGCGATTGAGGCGGGTGATTGTGATGCTGCCTAGTTTCTAGGGCCCAAGCTAGTGCGGTGAATCAGCCCACCCTAGTGCGGTGAATCAGCCACCCCTAGTGCGTAGACATCCCTTTGAGGGGCGAAAGAATGGAGCGATGGAGCCTGAGAGGGCGACATGCTGCCGCCTTGAGTCCTCTCGCCACCAGCGGCCCGACGATGAGGTGTATGATTCCAGACAAGCATGGGTCTAACTTGGGATGTGGGATTCCCAGAGGATACAATGAAAGAAGAAAGTTCACCCTTGCTCATCTGAAACTCGTAAGAAAGGCTAAATTAGTTAGAAGCACTGTTGTCAATCTAACCACGGGGGAACCAGAATTAGTTATGGGGGGATGCCATGAAAGTACACATTCGAGAGAAGGTTTTGTCCTCGAGGATTTCGAGAGGATAAAATGAATGAAGTTTTGGAGCTAACCCAAGAAAGGAAGACCCTAAAAGAATACCACCAAACTTTTGTTAAACTTCTCCAATTTGCTCTAGAGATGGATGAGGTAACTCTTCTCCATCGATTCATTTAAAAGCTTAATCTACCATTGAATAACCTCGTCAAGAATGCAAAACCATCCTCTATTTCAGAAGCCATAATTATAGCCAGAGGCTATGATAAAGTTTTTTTATATAGAAAGTGTCGAGAGAAGGACACGAGTCCTTCCATGTTAATCGTGAAGAGGTCCCCTAATCCAAGAGAGGAACATCAAGCCCACCCTTGGCTACAAGGAATCATGAGCTAGAGCAAAATTAGGTCAAGAAATAGGGATAGCAGGGTTAAAGATAACCGAATTCAACAAGTATTTCTGTGAGTAAATAGGAGAGGATTGGTGCAAGATTCATGTGAAGTAATGTGCATGATGAATAGAGGTATTCTATAAGATGATACTAAGATTATGAAATTGCTATCATAGGTTAGCTTGCATAAAGGATTGATTCCCTTACGTTTTTCCATGACAATTATGAAGTACCATATTACATGGGGGTATAGAATAAGGAATTTGAAGGTTCATATCATATGAGAGGTATATGGATGCATGAAATCAGGATAATTAGGCCAATTAACTTTGGAATAATAAAGATATTTTGGAGGCACGACAAAACGAGCCAAACACATGAAATAAGGGACTCTTTAAGAACACTGTATGTGTCTCTTATAATATAGATTTCAATAAGGAAAGAGAGTGCACTCAGAGAAGAGTGAGGCAATAAGGCTAGAAACATTAGGAAAGTGTTAGAATAAAAATATTAGCTCCAAAAGTCGTAAAAGAAATAAGAAGACAAGAATAGTTCTATTAAGAGATAAGTATCTCCAAAAATAGAAATTCGAATTTAGGTGATAAGAGGTCATATTTAGAGTACTTTTACATATTTAGAGTCCATGCATACTAAAAGTGAGGAAAAGCAACGCGTTTCTAAAGATGGCATGTTTGCAGCTATATACAGACGTTTTTGCCTATTCTACCCGCGCCGCGGTGGCTTGTAGACTAGATGCCTTCCGGTTCTTTTGACCGATTATACGAGTATATTCTGAGTTCTTATCAGAGATTTATGGCCGAGACAGTTTGCTGCTTCTGTCAAGGTCTCTACACAAGAAAAACTGTAAGATGACAACAAGTAGCCTCAAGGTGATCCTAGAGCTTGAGATGTATATATATCCCTTCAATCTTATCTAAAAGCTTAGAAGAGAAGGTTAGATTGCTATGGTCTTTCGGAGGAAGAGACCAGAACTCCATAGCTTTTCTTTGAAATAAAGAATAGTATGCCGTAGCCTTGCAAGAGAAGGCTATTTTGCCATAGACCTTCGAAAGAGAGAAAACTCACAGTACGAGTAAGAGGAGATAAATCTTGGGGATGATCGGATGACTTCAATCGTAAGAGAAGGTATTAGAAGACTCTATTCTCTTATGTCAAGTTCTAAAGCTCTTGTTAACGAGCAAAGGCAACGATAAACGATAAATTTCTGTAAGGTGAATATATATTTTTTTGTTTTACAATTATATATCATTCTTAGGGGTTGAGGTATGGCCTCGGCTTCTCTATTAATTGTTAATAGACTTGATCTATTTGATTTATTTACTAGTTAAAGTTTGTATTCTTTTAAACAACAGCATATGCCTTAATAAAGAATGTCTTATCATAATCTCAAGTTGAAATGCTAAAATCTTTGTGAAAAGGATTGTTTTCTTAAGAAGGTAACATAGATTCTAGTCCTATGGTTTAGTTGAGTAAATGGATTGTTATCTTGGTTAAATTAGGTACAGGTACAACTCTCCCTGCGCTTTGATGCTGCGCCGTTCTTGTGCTTGTATAGCCGGATGGCGGAGATGTTGGTAAGGCCCGGAGCGTTGGCCCATGGTATCCCTCATACCATTGGGAGAATAAGATTTGCCGATTGAGGCGGGTGATTGTGATGCTGCCTAGTTTTTAGGGCCCAAGCTAGTGCGGTGAATCAGCCCACCCTAGTGCGGTGAATCAGCCACCCCTAGTGCGTAGACATCCCTCTGAGGGGCGAAAGAATGGAGCGATGGAGCCTGAGAGGGCGACATGCTGCCGCCTTGAGTCCTCTCGCCACCAGCGGCCCGACGATGAGGTGTATGATTCCACACAAGCATGGGTCTAACTTGGGATGTGGGATTCCCAGAGGATACAATGAAAGAAGCAAGTTCACCCTTGCTCATCTGAAACTCGTAAGAAAGTCCAAATTAGTTGGAAGCACTGTTGTCAATCTAACCACGGGGGAACCAGAATCAGATATGGGGGGATGCCATGCCATGAAAGTACACATTCGAGAGAAGCTTTTGTCCTCGAGGATTTCGAGAGGATAAAATGAATGAATTTTTGGAGCTAACCCAAGCAAGGAAGACCCTAAAAGAATACCACCAAACTTTTGTTAACTTTCTCCAATTTGCTGTAGAGATGGATGAGGTAACTCTTCTCCATTGATTCATTTAAAAGCTTAATCTACCATTGAATAACCTCGTCAAGAATGCAAAACCATCCTCTATTTCAGAAGCCATAATTATAGCCAGAGGCTATGATAAAGTTTTTTTATATAGAAAGTGTCGAGAGAAGGACACGAGTCCTTCCATGTTAATCGTGAAGAGGTCCCCCAATCCAAGAGAGCAACATCAAGCCCACCCTTGGCTACAAGGAATCATGAGCTAGAGCAAAATTAGGTCAAGAAATAGGGATAGCAGGGTTAAAGATAACCGAATTCAACAAGTATTTCTGTGAGTAAATAGGAGAGGATTGGTGCAAGATTCATGTGAAGTAATGTGCATGATGAATAGAGGTATTCTACAAGATGATACTAAGATTATGAAATTGCTATCATAGGTTAGCTTGCATAAAGGATTGATTCCCTTACGTTTTTCCATGACAATTGTGAAGTACCATATTACATGGGGGTATAGAATAAGGAATTTGAAGGTTCATATCATATAAGAGGTATATGGATGCATGAAATTAGGATAATTAGGCCAATTAACTTTGGAATAATAAAGATATTTTGGAGGCACAACAAAACGAGCCAAACACATGAAATAAGGGACTCTTTAAGGGACACTGTATGTGTCTCCTTTATTATAGATTTCAATAAGGAAAGAGAGTGCACTCAGAGAAGAGTGAGGCAATAAGGCTAGAAACATTAGGAAAGTGTTAGAATAAAAATATTAGCTCCAAAAATCCTAAAAGAAATAAGAAGACAAGAATAGTTCTATTAAGAGATAAGTATCTCCAAAAATAGAAATTCGAATTTAGGTGATAAGAGGTCATATTTAGAGTACTTTTACATATTTAGAGTCCATGCATACTAAAAATGAGGAAAAGCAACGCGTTTCTAAAGATGGCATGTTTGCAGCTATATACAGACGTTTTTGCCTATTCTACCCGCGCCGCGGTGGCTTGTAGACTAGATGCCTTCCGGTTCTTTTGACCGATTATACGAGTATATTCTGAGTTCTTATCAGAGATTTATGGCCGAAACAGTTTGCTGCTTCTGTCAAGGTCTCTACACAAGAAAAACTGTAAGATGACAACAAGTAGCCTCAAGGTAATCCTAGAGCTTGAGATGTATATATATCCCTTCATTCTTATCTAATATGTTAGAAGAGAAGGTTAGATTGCTGTGGTCTTTCGGAGGAAGAGACCAGAACTCCATAGCTTTTCTTTTAAATAAAGAATAGTATGCTGTAGCCTTGTAAGAGAAGGCTATTTTGCCATAGACCTTCGAAAGAGAGAAAAGTCACAGTACGAGTAAGAGGAGATAAATCTTGGGGATGATCGGATGATTTCAATCGTAAAAGAAGGTATTAGAAGACTCTATTCTCTTATGTCAAGTTCTAAAGCTCTTGTTAACGAGCAAAGGCAACGATAAACGATAAATTTCTGTAAGGTATATATATATATATTTTTTGTTTTACAATTATATATCATTCTTAGGGGTTGAGGTATGGCCTCGGCTTCTCTATTAATTGTTAATAGTGATCTATTTTATTGATTTACTAGTTAAAGTTTGTATTCTTTTAAACAACAGCATATGCCTTAATAAAGAATGTCTTATCATAATCTCAAGTTGAAATGCTAAAATCTTTGTGAAAAGGATTGTTTTCTTAAGAAGGTAACATAGATTCTAGTCCTATGGTTTAGTTGAGTAAATGGATTGTTATCTTGGTTAAATTAGGTACAGGTACAACTCTCCCGCTTTGATGCTGCGTCGTTCTTGTGCTTGTATAGCCGGACGGTGGAGATGTTGGTAAGGCCCGAAGAGTTGGCCCATGGTATCCCTCATACCATTGGGAGAATAAGATTTGGCGATTGAGGCGGGTGATTGTGATGCTGCCTAGTTTTTAGGGCCCAAGCTAGTGCGGTGAATCAGCCCACCCTAGTGCGGTGAATCAGCCACCCCTAGTGCGTAGACATCCCTCTGAGGGGCGAAAGAATGGAACGATGGAGCCTGAGAGGGCGACATGCTGCCGCCTTGAGTCCTCTCGCCACCAGCGGCCCGACGATGAGGTGTATGATTCCAGACAAGCATGGGTCTAACTTGGGATGTGGGATTCCCAGAGGATACAATGAAAGAAGAAAGTTCACCCTTGCTCATCTGAAACTTGTAAGAAAGGCTAAATTAGTTAGAAGCACTGTTGTCAATCTAACCACGGGGGAACCAGAATTAGTTATGGGGGGATGCCATGAAAGTACACATTCGAGAGAAGGTTTTGTCCTCGAGGATTTCGAGAGGATAAAATGAATGAAGTTTTGGAGCTAACCCAAGAAAGGAAGACCCTAAAAGAATACCACCAAACTTTTGTTAAACTTCTCCAATTTGCTCTAGAGATGGATGAGGTAACTCTTCTCCATCGATTCATTTAAAAGCTTAATCTACCATTGAATAACCTCGTCAAGAATGCAAAACCATCCTCTATTTCAGAAGCCATAATTATAGCCAGAGGCTATGATAAAGTTTTTTTATATAGAAAGTGTCGAGAGAAGGACACGAGTCCTTCCATGTTAATCGTGAAGAGGTCCCCTAATCCAAGAGAGGAACATCAAGCCCACCCTTGGCTACAAGGAATCATGAGCTAGAGCAAAATTAGGTCAAGAAATAGGGATAGCAGGGTTAAAGATAACCGAATTCAACAAGTATTTCTGTGAGTAAATAGGAGAGGATTGGTGCAAGATTCATGTGAAGTAATGTGCATGATGAATAGAGGTATTCTATAAGATGATACTAAGATTATGAAATTGCTATCATAGGTTAGCTTGCATAAAGGATTGATTCCCTTACGTTTTTCCATGACAATTATGAAGTACCATATTACATGGGGGTATAGAATAAGGAATTTGAAGGTTCATATCATATGAGAGGTATATGGATGCATGAAATCAGGATAATTAGGCCAATTAACTTTGGAATAATAAAGATATTTTGGAGGCACGACAAAACGAGCCAAACACATGAAATAAGGGACTCTTTAAGAACACTGTATGTGTCTCTTATAATATAGATTTCAATAAGGAAAGAGAGTGCACTCAGAGAAGAGTGAGGCAATAAGGCTAGAAACATTAGGAAAGTGTTAGAATAAAAATATTAGCTCCAAAAGTCGTAAAAGAAATAAGAAGACAAGAATAGTTCTATTAAGAGATAAGTATCTCCAAAAATAGAAATTCGAATTTAGGTGATAAGAGGTCATATTTAGAGTACTTTTACATATTTAGAGTCCATGCATACTAAAAGTGAGGAAAAGCAACGCGTTTCTAAAGATGGCATGTTTGCAGCTATATACAGACGTTTTTGCCTATTCTACCCGCGCCGCGGTGGCTTGTAGACTAGATGCCTTCCGGTTCTTTTGACCGATTATACGAGTATATTCTGAGTTCTTATCAGAGATTTATGGCCGAGACAGTTTGCTGCTTCTGTCAAGGTCTCTACACAAGAAAAACTGTAAGATGACAACAAGTAGCCTCAAGGTGATCCTAGAGCTTGAGATGTATATATATCCCTTCAATCTTATCTAATATCTTAGAAGAGAAGGTTAGATTGCTATGGTCTTTCGGAGGAAGAGACCAGAACTCCATAGCTTTTCTTTTAAATAAAGAATAGTATGCCGTAGCCTTGCAAGAGAAGGCTATTTTGCCATAGACCTTCGAAAGAGAGAAAACTCACAGTACGAGTAAGAGGAGATAAATCTTGGGGATGATCGGATGACTTCAATCGTAAGAGAAGGTATTAGAAGACTCTATTCTCTTATGTCAAGTTCTAAAGCTCTTGTTAACGAGCAAAGGCAACGATAAACGATAAATTTCTGTAAGGTGAATATATATTTTTTTGTTTTACAATTATATATCATTCTTAGGGGTTGAGGTATGGCCTCGGCTTCTCTATTAATTGTTAATAGTGATCTATTTGATTTATTTACTAGTTAAAGTTTGTATTCTTTTAAACAACAGCATATGCCTTAATAAAGAATGTCTTATCATAATCTCAAGTTGAAATGCTAAAATCTTTGTGAAAAGGATTGTTTTCTTAAGAAGGTAACATAGATTCTAGTCCTATGGTTTAGTTGAGTAAATGGATTGTTATCTTGGTTAAATTAGGTACAGGTACAACTCTCCCTGCGCTTTGATGCTGCGCCGTTCTTGTGCTTGTATAGCCGGATGGCGGAGATGTTGGTAAGGCCCGGAGCGTTGGCCCATGGTATCCCTCATACCATTGGGAGAATAAGATTTGCCGATTGAGGCGGGTGATTGTGATGCTGCCTAGTTTTTAGGGCCCAAGCTAGTGCGGTGAATCAGCCCACCCTAGTGCGGTGAATCAGCCACCCCTAGTGCGTAGACATCCCTCTGAGGGGCGAAAGAATGGAGCGATGGAGCCTGAGAGGGCGACATGCTGCCGCCTTGAGTCCTCTCGCCACCAGCGGCCCGACGATGAGGTGTATGATTCCACACAAGCATGGGTCTAACTTGGGATGTGGGATTCCCAGAGGATACAATGAAAGAAGCAAGTTCACCCTTGCTCATCTGAAACTCGTAAGAAAGTCCAAATTAGTTGGAAGCACTGTTGTCAATCTAACCACGGGGGAACCAGAATCAGATATGGGGGGATGCCATGCCATGAAAGTACACATTCGAGAGAAGCTTTTGTCCTCGAGGATTTTGAGAGGATAAAATGAATGAATTTTTGGAGCTAACCCAAGCAAGGAAGACCCTAAAAGAATACCACCAAACTTTTGTTAACTTTCTCCAATTTGCTGTAGAGATGGATGAGGTAACTCTTCTCCATCGATTCATTTAAAAGCTTAATCTACCATTGAATAACCTCGTCAAGAATGCAAAACCATCCTCTATTTCAGAAGCCATAATTATAGCCAGAGGCTATGATAAAGTTTTTTTATATAGAAAGTGTCGAGAGAAGGACACGAGTCCTTCCATGTTAATCGTGAAGAGGTCCCCCAATCCAAGAGAGCAACATCAAGCCCACCCTTGGCTACAAGGAATCATGAGCTAGAGCAAAATTAGGTCAAGAAATAGGGATAGCAGGGTTAAAGATAACCGAATTCAACAAGTATTTCTGTGAGTAAATAGGAGAGGATTGGTGCAAGATTCATGTGAAGTAATGTGCATGATGAATAGAGGTATTCTACAAGATGATACTAAGATTATGAAATTGCTATCATAGGTTAGCTTGCATAAAGGATTGATTCCCTTACGTTTTTCCATGACAATTGTGAAGTACCATATTACATGGGGGTATAGAATAAGGAATTTGAAGGTTCATATCATATAAGAGGTATATGGATGCATGAAATTAGGATAATTAGGCCAATTAACTTTAGAATAATAAAGATATTTTGGAGGCACAACAAAACGAGCCAAACACATGAAATAAGGGACTCTTTAAGGGACACTGTATGTGTCTCCTTTATTATAGATTTCAATAAGGAAAGAGAGTGCACTCAGAGAAGAGTGAGGCAATAAGGCTAGAAACATTAGGAAAGTGTTAGAATAAAAATATTAGCTCCAAAAATCCTAAAAGAAATAAGAAGACAAGAATAGTTCTATTAAGAGATAAGTATCTCCAAAAATAGAAATTCGAATTTAGGTGATAAGAGGTCATATTTAGAGTACTTTTACATATTTAGAGTCCATGCATACTAAAAATGAGGAAAAGCAACGCGTTTCTAAAGATGGCATGTTTGCAGCTATATACAGACGTTTTTGCCTATTCTACCCGCGCCGCGGTGGCTTGTAGACTAGATGCCTTCCGGTTCTTTTGACCGATTATACGAGTATATTCTGAGTTCTTATCAGAGATTTATGGCCGAAACAGTTTGCTGCTTCTGTCAAGGTCTCTACACAAGAAAAACTGTAAGATGACAACAAGTAGCCTCAAGGTAATCCTAGAGCTTGAGATGTATATATATCCCTTCATTCTTATCTAATATGTTAGAAGAGAAGGTTAGATTGCTGTGGTCTTTCGGAGGAAGAGACCAGAACTCCATAGCTTTTCTTTTAAATAAAGAATAGTATGCTGTAGCCTTGTAAGAGAAGGCTATTTTGCCATAGACCTTCGAAAGAGAGAAAAGTCAGAGTACGAGTAAGAGGAGATAAATCTTGGGGATGATCGGATGATTTCAATCGTAAAAGAAGGTATTAGAAGACTCTATTCTCTTATGTCAAGTTCTAAAGCTCTTGTTAACGAGCAAAGGCAACGATAAACGATAAATTTCTGTAAGGTATATATATATATATTTTTTGTTTTACAATTATATATCATTCTTAGGGGTTGAGGTATGGCCTCGGCTTCTCTATTAATTGTTAATAGTGATCTATTTTATTGATTTACTAGTTAAAGTTTGTATTCTTTTAAACAACAGCATATGCCTTAATAAAGAATGTCTTATCATAATCTCAAGTTGAAATGCTAAAATCTTTGTGAAAAGGATTGTTTTCTTAAGAAGGTAACATAGATTCTAGTCCTATGGTTTAGTTGAGTAAATGGATTGTTATCTTGTATAAATTAGGTACAGGTACAACTCTCCCTGCTTTGATGCTGCGTCGTTCTTGTGCTTGTATAGCCGGACGGCGGAGATGTTGGTAAGGCCCGGAGAGTTGGCCCATGGTATCCCTCATACCATTGGGAGAATAAGATTTGGCGATTGAGGCGGGTGATTGTGATGCTGCCTAGTTTTTAGGGCCCAAGCTAGTGCGGTGAATCAGCCCACCCTAGTGCGGTGAATCAGCCACCCCTAGTGCGTAGACATCCCTCTGAGGGGCGAAAGAATGGAACGATGGAGCCTGAGAGGGCGACATGCTGCCGCCTTGAGTCCTCTCGCCACCAGCGGCCCGACGATGAGGTGTATGATTCCAGACAAGCATGGGTCTAACTTGGGATGTGGGATTCCCAGAGGATACAATGAAAGAAGCAAGTTCACCCTTGCTCATCTGAAACTCGTAAGAAAGGCTAAATTAGTTAGAAGCACTGTTGTCAATCTAACCACGGGGGAACCAGAATTAGTTATGGGGGGATGCCATGAAAGTACACATTCGAGAGAAGGTTTTGTCCTCGAGGATTTCGAGAGGATAAAATGAATGAATTTTTGGAGCTAACCCAAGAAAGGAAGACCCTAAAAGAATACCACCAAACTTTTGTTAAACTTCTCCAATTTGCTCTAGAGATGGATGAGGTAACTCTTCTCCATCGATTCATTTAAAAGCTTAATCTACCATTGAATAACCTCGTCAAGAATGCAAAACCATCCTCTATTTCAGAAGCCATAATTATAGCCAGAGGCTATGATAAAGTTTTTTTATATAGAAAGTGTCGAGAGAAGGACACGAGTCCTTCCATGTTAATCGTGAAGAGGTCCCCTAATCCAAGAGAGGAACATCAAGCCCACCCTTGGCTACAAGGAATCATGAGCTAGAGCAAAATTAGGTCAAGAAATAGGGATAGCAGGGTTAAAGATAACCGAATTCAACAAGTATTTCTGTGAGTAAATAGGAGAGGATTGGTGCAAGATTCATGTGAAGTAATGTGCATGATAAATAGAGGTATTCTATAAGATGATACTAAGATTATGAAATTGCTATCATAGGTTAGCTTGCATAAAGGATTGATTCCCTTACGTTTTTCCATGACAATTATGAAGTACCATATTACATGGGGGTATAGAATAAGGAATTTGAAGGTTCATATCATATGAGAGGTATATGGATGCATGAAATCAGGATAATTAGGCCAATTAACTTTGGAATAATAAAGATATTTTGGAGGCACGACAAAACGAGCCAAACACATGAAATAAGGGACTCTTTAAGAACACTGTATGTGTCTCTTATAATATAGATTTCAATAAGGAAAGAGAGTGCACTCAGAGAAGAGTGAGGCAATAAGGCTAGAAACATTAGGAAAGTGTTAGAATAAAAATATTAGCTCCAAAAGTCGTAAAAGAAATAAGAAGACAAGAATAGTTCTATTAAGAGATAAGTATCTCCAAAAATAGAAATTCGAATTTAGGTGATAAGAGGTCATATTTAGAGTACTTTTACATATTTAGAGTCCATGCATACTAAAAGTGAGGAAAAGCAACGCGTTTCTAAAGATGGCATGTTTGCAGCTATATACAGACGTTTTTGCCTATTCTACCCGCGCCGCGGTGGCTTGTAGACTAGATGCCTTCCGGTTCTTTTGACCGATTATACGAGTATATTCTGAGTTCTTATCAGAGATTTATGGCCGAGACAGTTTGCTGCTTCTGTCAAGGTCTCTACACAAGAAAAACTGTAAGATGACAACAAGTAGCCTCAAGGTGATCCTAGAGCTTGAGATGTATATATATCCCTTCAATCTTATCTAATATCTTAGAAGAGAAGGTTAGATTGCTATGGTCTTTCGGAGGAAGAGACCAGAACTCCATAGCTTTTCTTTTAAATAAAGAATAGTATGCCGTAGCCTTGCAAGAGAAGGCTATTTTGCCATAGACCTTCGAAAGAGAGAAAACTCACAGTACGAGTAAGAGGAGATAAATCTTGGGGATGATCGGATGACTTCAATCGTAAGAGAAGGTATTAGAAGACTCTATTCTCTTATGTCAAGTTCTAAAGCTCTTGTTAACGAGCAAAGGCAACGATAAACGATAAATTTCTGTAAGGTGAATATATATTTTTTTGTTTTACAATTATATATCATTCTTAGGGGTTGAGGTATGGCCTCGGCTTCTCTATTAATTGTTAATAGTGATCTATTTGATTTATTTACTAGTTAAAGTTTGTATTCTTTTAAACAACAGCATATGCCTTAATAAAGAATGTCTTATCATAATCTCAAGTTGAAATGCTAAAATCTTTGTGAAAAGGATTGTTTTCTTAAGAAGGTAACATAGATTCTAGTCCTATGGTTTAGTTGAGTAAATGGATTGTTATCTTGGTTAAATTAGGTACAGGTACAACTCTCCCTGCGCTTTGATGCTGCGCCGTTCTTGTGCTTGTATAGCCGGATGGCGGAGATGTTGGTAAGGCCCGGAGCGTTGGCCCATGGTATCCCTCATACCATTGGGAGAATAAGATTTGCCGATTGAGGCGGGTGATTGTGATGCTGCCTAGTTTTTAGGGCCCAAGCTAGTGCGGTGAATCAGCCCACCCTAGTGCGGTGAATCAGCCACCCCTAGTGCGTAGACATCCCTCTGAGGGGCGAAAGAATGGAGCGATGGAGCCTGAGAGGGCGACATGCTGCCGCCTTGAGTCCTCTCGCCACCAGCGGCCCGACGATGAGGTGTATGATTCCACACAAGCATGGGTCTAACTTGGGATGTGGGATTCCCAGAGGATACAATGAAAGAAGCAAGTTCACCCTTGCTCATCTGAAACTCGTAAGAAAGTCCAAATTAGTTGGAAGCACTGTTGTCAATCTAACCACGGGGGAACCAGAATCAGATATGGGGGGATGCCATGCCATGAAAGTACACATTCGAGAGAAGCTTTTGTCCTCGAGGATTTCGAGAGGATAAAATGAATGAATTTTTGGAGCTAACCCAAGCAAGGAAGACCCTAAAAGAATACCACCAAACTTTTGTTAACTTTCTCCAATTTGCTGTAGAGATGGATGAGGTAACTCTTCTCCATCGATTCATTTAAAAGCTTAATCTACCATTGAATAACCTCGTCAAGAATGCAAAACCATCCTCTATTTCAGAAGCCATAATTATAGCCAGAGGCTATGATAAAGTTTTTTTATATAGAAAGTGTCGAGAGAAGGACACGAGTCCTTCCATGTTAATCGTGAAGAGGTCCCCCAATCCAAGAGAGCAACATCAAGCCCACCCTTGGCTACAAGGAATCATGAGCTAGAGCAAAATTAGGTCAAGAAATAGGGATAGCAGGGTTAAAGATAACCGAATTCAACAAGTATTTCTGTGAGTAAATAGGAGAGGATTGGTGCAAGATTCATGTGAAGTAATGTGCATGATGAATAGAGGTATTCTACAAGATGATACTAAGATTATGAAATTGCTATCATAGGTTAGCTTGCATAAAGGATTGATTCCCTTACGTTTTTCCATGACAATTGTGAAGTACCATATTACATGGGGGTATAGAATAAGGAATTTGAAGGTTCATATCATATAAGAGGTATATGGATGCATGAAATTAGGATAATTAGGCCAATTAACTTTAGAATAATAAAGATATTTTGGAGGCACAACAAAACGAGCCAAACACATGAAATAAGGGACTCTTTAAGGGACACTGTATGTGTCTCCTTTATTATAGATTTCAATAAGGAAAGAGAGTGCACTCAGAGAAGAGTGAGGCAATAAGGCTAGAAACATTAGGAAAGTGTTAGAATAAAAATATTAGCTCCAAAAATCCTAAAAGAAATAAGAAGACAAGAATAGTTCTATTAAGAGATAAGTATCTCCAAAAATAGAAATTCGAATTTAGGTGATAAGAGGTCATATTTAGAGTACTTTTACATATTTAGAGTCCATGCATACTAAAAATGAGGAAAAGCAACGCGTTTCTAAAGATGGCATGTTTGCAGCTATATACAGACGTTTTTGCCTATTCTACCCGCGCCGCGGTGGCTTGTAGACTAGATGCCTTCCGGTTCTTTTGACCGATTATACGAGTATATTCTGAGTTCTTATCAGAGATTTATGGCCGAAACAGTTTGCTGCTTCTGTCAAGGTCTCTACACAAGAAAAACTGTAAGATGACAACAAGTAGCCTCAAGGTAATCCTAGAGCTTGAGATGTATATATATCCCTTCATTCTTATCTAATATGTTAGAAGAGAAGGTTAGATTGCTGTGGTCTTTCGGAGGAAGAGACCAGAACTCCATAGCTTTTCTTTTAAATAAAGAATAGTATGCTGTAGCCTTGTAAGAGAAGGCTATTTTGCCATAGACCTTCGAAAGAGAGAAAAGTCACAGTACGAGTGAGAGGAGATAAATCTTGGGGATGATCGGATGATTTCAATCGTAAAAGAAGGTATTAGAAGACTCTATTCTCTTATGTCAAGTTCTAAAGCTCTTGTTAACGAGCAAAGGCAACGATAAACGATAAATTTCTGTAAGGTATATATATATATATTTTTTGTTTTACAATTATATATCATTCTTAGGGGTTGAGGTATGGCCTCGGCTTCTCTATTAATTGTTAATAGTGATCTATTTTATTGATTTACTAGTTAAAGTTTGTATTCTTTTAAACAACAGCATATGCCTTAATAAAGAATGTCTTATCATAATCTCAAGTTGAAATGCTAAAATCTTTGTGAAAAGGATTGTTTTCTTAAGAAGGTAACATAGATTCTAGTCCTATGGTTTAGTTGAGTAAATGGATTGTTATCTTGTATAAATTAGGTACAGGTACAACTCTCCCTGCTTTGATGCTGCGTCGTTCTTGTGCTTGTATAGCCGGACGGCGGAGATGTTGGTAAGGCCCGGAGAGTTGGCCCATGGTATCCCTCATACCATTGGGAGAATAAGATTTGGCGATTGAGGCGGGTGATTGTGATGCTGCCTAGTTTTTAGGGCCCAAGCTAGTGCGGTGAATCAGCCCACCCTAGTGCGGTGAATCAGCCACCCCTAGTGCGTAGACATCCCTCTGAGGGGCGAAAGAATGGAACGATGGAGCCTGAGAGGGCGACATGCTGCCGCCTTGAGTCCTCTCGCCACCAGCGGCCCGACGATGAGGTGTATGATTCCAGACAAGCATGGGTCTAACTTGGGATGTGGGATTCCCAGAGGATACAATGAAAGAAGCAAGTTCACCCTTGCTCATCTGAAACTCGTAAGAAAGGCTAAATTAGTTAGAAGCACTGTTGTCAATCTAACCACGGGGGAACCAGAATTAGTTATGGGGGGATGCCATGAAAGTACACATTCGAGAGAAGGTTTTGTCCTCGAGGATTTCGAGAGGATAAAATGAATGAATTTTTGGAGCTAACCCAAGAAAGGAAGACCCTAAAAGAATACCACCAAACTTTTGTTAAACTTCTCCAATTTGCTCTAGAGATGGATGAGGTAACTCTTCTCCATCGATTCATTTAAAAGCTTAATCTACCATTGAATAACCTCGTCAAGAATGCAAAACCATCCTCTATTTCAGAAGCCATAATTATAGCCAGAGGCTATGATAAAGTTTTTTTATATAGAAAGTGTCGAGAGAAGGACACGAGTCCTTCCATGTTAATCGTGAAGAGGTCCCCTAATCCAAGAGAGGAACATCAAGCCCACCCTTGGCTACAAGGAATCATGAGCTAGAGCAAAATTAGGTCAAGAAATAGGGATAGCAGGGTTAAAGATAACCGAATTCAACAAGTATTTCTGTGAGTAAATAGGAGAGGATTGGTGCAAGATTCATGTGAAGTAATGTGCATGATGAATAGAGGTATTCTATAAGATGATACTAAGATTATGAAATTGCTATCATAGGTTAGCTTGCATAAAGGATTGATTCCCTTACGTTTTTCCATGACAATTATGAAGTACCATATTACATGGGGGTATAGAATAAGGAATTTGAAGGTTCATATCATATGAGAGGTATATGGATGCATGAAATCAGGATAATTAGGCCAATTAACTTTGGAATAATAAAGATATTTTGGAGGCACGACAAAACGAGCCAAACACATGAAATAAGGGACTCTTTAAGAACACTGTATGTGTCTCTTATAATATAGATTTCAATAAGGAAAGAGAGTGCACTCAGAGAAGAGTGAGGCAATAAGGCTAGAAACATTAGGAAAGTGTTAGAATAAAAATATTAGCTCCAAAAGTCGTAAAAGAAATAAGAAGACAAGAATAGTTCTATTAAGAGATAAGTATCTCCAAAAATAGAAATTCGAATTTAGGTGATAAGAGGTCATATTTAGAGTACTTTTACATATTTAGAGTCCATGCATACTAAAAGTGAGGAAAAGCAACGCGTTTCTAAAGATGGCATGTTTGCAGCTATATACAGACGTTTTTGCCTATTCTACCCGCGCCGCGGTGGCTTGTAGACTAGATGCCTTCCGGTTCTTTTGACCGATTATACGAGTATATTCTGAGTTCTTATCAGAGATTTATGGCCGAGACAGTTTGCTGCTTCTGTCAAGGTCTCTACACAAGAAAAACTGTAAGATGACAACAAGTAGCCTCAAGGTGATCCTAGAGCTTGAGATGTATATATATCCCTTCAATCTTATCTAATATCTTAGAAGAGAAGGTTAGATTGCTATGGTCTTTCGGAGGAAGAGACCAGAACTCCATAGCTTTTCTTTTAAATAAAGAATAGTATGCCGTAGCCTTGCAAGAGAAGGCTATTTTGCCATAGACCTTCGAAAGAGAGAAAACTCACAGTACGAGTAAGAGGAGATAAATCTTGGGGATGATCGGATGACTTCAATCGTAAGAGAAGGTATTAGAAGACTCTATTCTCTTATGTCAAGTTCTAAAGCTCTTGTTAACGAGCAAAGGCAACGATAAACGATAAATTTCTGTAAGGTGAATATATATTTTTTTGTTTTACAATTATATATCATTCTTAGGGGTTGAGGTATGGCCTCGGCTTCTCTATTAATTGTTAATAGTGATCTATTTGATTTATTTACTAGTTAAAGTTTGTATTCTTTTAAACAACAGCATATGCCTTAATAAAGAATGTCTTATCATAATCTCAAGTTGAAATGCTAAAATCTTTGTGAAAAGGATTGTTTTCTTAAGAAGGTAACATAGATTCTAGTCCTATGGTTTAGTTGAGTAAATGGATTGTTATCTTGGTTAAATTAGGTACAGGTACAACTCTCCCTGCGCTTTGATGCTGCGCCGTTCTTGTGCTTGTATAGCCGGATGGCGGAGATGTTGGTAAGGCCCGGAGAGTTGGCCCATGGTATCCCTCATACCATTGGGAGAATAAGATTTGCCGATTGAGGCGGGTGATTGTGATGCTGCCTAGTTTTTAGGGCCCAAGCTAGTGCGGTGAATCAGCCCACCCTAGTGCGGTGAATCAGCCACCCCTAGTGCGTAGACATCCCTCTGAGGGGCGAAAGAATGGAGCGATGGAGCCTGAGAGGGCGACATGCTGCCGCCTTGAGTCCTCTCGCCACTAGCGGCCCGACGATGAGGTGTATGATTCCACACAAACATGGGTCTAACTTGGGATGTGGGATTCCCAGAGGATACAATGAAAGAAGCAAGTTCACCCTTGCTCATCTAAAAATCGTAAGAAAGTCCAAATTAGTTGGAAGCACTGTTGTCAATCTAACCACGGGGGAACCAGAATCAGATATGGGGGGATGCCATGCCATGAAAGTACACATTCGAGAGAAGCTTTTGTCCTCGAGGATTTCGAGAGGATAAAATGAATGAATTTTTGGAGCTAACCCAAGCAAGGAAGACCCTAAAAGAATACCACCTAACTTTTGTTAACTTTCTCCAATTTGCTCTAGAGATGGATGAGGTAACTCTTCTCCATAGATTCATTTAAAAGCTTAATCTACCATTGAATAACCTCGTCAAGAATGCAAAACCATCCTCTATTTCAGAAGCCATAATTATAGCCAGAGGCTATGATAAAGTTTTTTTATATAGAAAGTGTCGAGAGAAGGACACGAGTCCTTCCATGTTAATTGTGAAGAGGTCCCCCAATCCAAGAGAGCAACATCAAGCCCACCCTTGGCTACAAGGAATCATGAGCTAGAGCAAAATTAGGTCAAGAAATAGGGATAGCAGGGTTAAAGATAACCGAATTCAACAAGTATTTCTGTGAGTAAATAGGAGAGGATTGGTGCAAGATTCATGTGAAGTAATGTGCATGATGAATAGAGGTATTCTACAAGATGATACTAAGATTATGAAATTGCTATCATAGGTTAGCTTGCATAAAGGATTGATTCCCTTACGTTTTTCCATGACAATTGTGAAGTACCATATTACATGGGGGTATAGAATAAGGAATTTGAAGGTTCATATCATATAAGAGGTATATGGATGCATGAAATTAGGATAATTAGGCCAATTAACTTTGGAATAATAAAGATATTTTGGAGGCACAACAAAACGAGCCAAACACATGAAATAAGGGACTCTTTAAGGGACACTGTATGTGTCTCTTTTAATATAGATTTCAATAAGGAAAGAGAGTGCACTCAGAGAAGAGTGAGGCAATAAGGCTAGAAACATTAGGAAAGTGTTAGAATAAAAATATTAGCTCCAAAAATCCTAAAAGAAATAAGAAGACAAGAATAGTTCTATTAAGAGATAAGTATCTCCAAAAATAGAAATTCGAATTTAGGTGATAAGAGGTCATATTTAGAGTACTTTTACATATTTAGAGTCCATGCATACTAAAAATGAGGAAAAGCAACGCGTTTCTAAAGATGGCATGTTTGCAGCTATATACAGACGTTTTTGCCTATTCTACCCGTGCCGCGGTGGCTTGTAGACTAGATGCCTTCCGGTTCTTTTGACCGATTATACGAGTATATTCTGAGTTCTTATCAGAGATTTATGGCCGAAACAGTTTGCTGCTTCTGTCAAGGTCTCTACACAAGAAAAACTGTAAGACGACAACAAGTAGCCTCAAGGTAATCCTAGAGCTTGAGATGTATATATATCCCTTCATTCTTATCTAATATGTTAGAAGATAAGGTTAGATTGCTGTGGTCTTTCGGAGGAAGAGACCAGAACTCCATAGCTTTTCTTTTAAATAAAGAATAGTATGCCGTAGCCTTGCAAGAGAAGGCTATTTTGCCATAGACCTTCGAAAGAGAGAAAAGTCACAGTACGAGTGAGAGGAGATAAATCTTGGGGATGATCGGATGATTTCAATCGTAAAAGAAGGTATTAGAAGACTCTATTCTCTTATGTCAAGTTCTAAAGCTCTTGTTAACGAGCAAAGGCAACGATAAACGATAAATTTCTGTAAGGTATATATATATATTTTTTTGTTTTACAATTATATATCATTCTTAGGGGTTGAGGTATGGCCTCGGCTTCTCTATTAATTGTTAATAGTGATCTATTTGATTTATTTACTAGTTAAAGTTTGTATTCTTTTAAACAACAGCATATGCCTTAATAAAGAATGTCTTATCATAATCTCAAGTTGAAATGCTAAAATCTTTGTGAAAAGGATTGTTTTCTTAAGAAGGTAACATAGATTCTAGTCCTATGGTTTAGTTGAGTAAATGGATTGTTATCTTGGTTAAATTAGGTACAAGTACAACTCTCCCTGCTTTGATGCTGCGTCGTTCTTGTGCTTGTATAGCCGGACGGCGGAGATGTTGGTAAGGCCCGGAGAGTTGGCCCATGGTATCCCTCATACCATTGGGAGAATAAGATTTGCCGATCGAGGCGGGTGATTGTGATGCTGCCTAGTTTCTAGGGCCCAAGCTAGTGCGGTGAATCAGCCCACCCTAGTGCGGTGAATCAGCCACCCCTAGTGCGTAGACATCCCTTTGAGGGGCGAAAGAATGGAACGATGGAGCCTGAGAGGGCGACATGCTGCCGCCTTGAGTCCTCTCGCCACCAGCGGCCCGACGATGAGGTGTATGATTCCAGACAACCATGGGTCTAACTTGGGATGTGGGATTCCCAGAGGATACAATGAAAGAAGCAAGTTCACCCTTGCTCATCTGAAACTCGTAAGAAAGGCTAAATTAGTTGGAAGCACTGTTGTCAATCTAACCACGGGGGAACCAGAATTAGTTATGGGGGGATGCCATGAAAGTACACATTCGAGAGAAGGTTTTGTCCTCGAGGATTTCGAGAGGATAAAATGAATGAATTTTTGGAGCTAACCCAAGAAAGGAAGACCCTAAAAGAATACCACCAAACTTTTGTTAAACTTCTCCAATTTGCTCTAGAGATGGATGAGGTAACTCTTCTCCATCGATTCATTTAAAAGCTTAATCTACCATTGAATAACCTCGTCAAGAATGCAAAACCATCCTCTATTTCAGAAGCCATAATTATAGCCAGAGGCTATGATAAAGTTTTTTTATATAGAAAGTGTCGAGAGAAGGACACGAGTCCTTCCATGTTAATCGTGAAGAGGTCCCCTAATCCAAGAGAGGAACATCAAGCCCACCCTTGGCTACAAGGAATCATGAGCTAGAGCAAAATTAGGTCAAGAAATAGGGATAGCAGGGTTAAAGATAACCGAATTCAACAAGTATTTCTGTGAGTAAATAGGAGAGGATTGGTGCAAGATTCATGTGAAGTAATGTGCATGATGAATAGAGGTATTCTATAAGATGATACTAAGATTATGAAATTGCTATCATAGGTTAGCTTGCATAAAGGATTGATTCCCTTACGTTTTTCCATGACAATTATGAAGTACCATATTACATGGGGGTATAGAATAAGGAATTTGAAGGTTCATATCATATGAGAGGTATATGGATGCATGAAATCAGGATAATTAGGCCAATTAACTTTGGAATAATAAAGATATTTTGGAGGCACGACAAAACGAGCCAAACACATGAAATAAGGGACTCTTTAAGAACACTGTATGTGTCTCTTATAATATAGATTTCAATAAGGAAAGAGAGTGCACTCAGAGAAGAGTGAGGCAATAAGGCTAGCAACATTAGGAAAGTGTTAGAATAAAAATATTAGCTCCAAAAGTCGTAAAAGAAATAAGAAGACAAGAATAGTTCTATTAAGAGATAAGTATCTCCAAAAATAGAAATTCGAATTTAGGTGATAAGAGGTCATATTTAGAGTCCTTTTACATATTTAGAGTCCATGCATACTAAAAGTGAGGAAAAGCAACGCGTTTCTAAAGATGGCATGTTTGCAGCTATATACAGACGTTTTTGCCTATTCTACCCGCGCCGCGGTGGCTTGTAGACTAGATGCCTTCTGGTTCTTTTGACCGATTATACGAGTATATTCTGAGTTCTTATCAGAGATTTATGGCCGAGACAATTTGCTGCTTCTGTCAAGGTCTCTACACAAGAAAAACTGTAAGATGACAACAAGTAGCCTCAAGGTGATCCTAGAGCTTGAGATGTATATATATCCCTTCAATCTTATCTAATATCTTAGAAGAGAAGGTTAGATTGCTATGGTCTTTCGGAGGAAGAGACCAGAACTCCATAGCTTTTCTTTTAAATAAAGAATAGTATGCCGTAGCCTTGCAAGAGAAGGCTATTTTGCCATAGACCTTCGAAAGAGAGAAAACTCACAGTACGAGTAAGAGGAGATAAATCTTGGGGATGATCGGATGACTTCAATCGTAAGAGAAGGTATTAGAAGACTCTATTCTCTTATGTCAAGTTCTAAAGCTCTTGTTAACGAGCAAAGGCAACGATAAACGATAAATTTCTGTAAGGTGAATATATATTTTTTTGTTTTACAATTATATATCATTCTTAGGGGTTGAGGTATGGCCTCGGCTTCTCTATTAATTGTTAATAGTGATCTATTTGATTTATTTACTAGTTAAAGTTTGTATTCTTTTAAACAACAGCATATGCCTTAATAAAGAATGTCTTATCATAATCTCAAGTTGAAATGCTAAAATCTTTGTGAAAAGGATTGTTTTCTTAAGAAGGTAACATAGATTCTAGTCCTATGGTTTAGTTGAGTAAATGGATTGTTATCTCGGTTAAATTAGGTACAGGTACAACTCTCCCTGCGCTTTGATGCTGCGCCGTTCTTGTGCTTGTATAGCTGGATGGCGGAGATGTTGGTAAGGCCCGGAGCGTTGGCCCATGGTATCCCTCATACCATTGGGAGAATAAGATTTGCCGATTGAGGCGGGTGATTGTGATGCTGCCTAGTTTTTAGGGCCCAAGCTAGTGCGGTGAATCAGCCCACCCTAGTGCGGTGAATCAGCCACCCCTAGTGCGTAGACATCCCTTTGAGGGGCGAAAGAATGGAGCGATGGAGCCTGAGAGGGCGACATGCTGCCGCCTTGAGTCCTCTCGCCACCAGCGGCCCGACGATGAGGTGTATGATTCCACACAAGCATGGGTCTAACTTGGGATGTGGGATTCCCAGAGGATACAATGAAAGAAGCAAGTTCACCCTTGCTCATCTGAAACTCGTAAGAAAGGCTAAATTAGTTAGAAGCACTGTTGTCAATCTAACCACGGGGGAACCAGAATCAGATATGGGGGGATGCCATGCCATGAAAGTACACATTCGAGAGAAGCTTTTGTCCTCGAGGATTTCGAGAGGATAAAATGAATGAATTTTTGGAGCTAACCCAAGCAAGGAAGACCCTAAAAGAATACCACCTAACTTTTGTTAACTTTCTCCAATTTGCTCTAGAGATGGATGAGGTAACTCTTCTCCATCGATTCATTTAAAAGCTTAATCTACCATTGAATAACCTCGTCAAGAATGCAAAACCATCCTCTATTTCAGAAGCCATAATTATAGCCAGAGGCTATGATAAAGTTTTTTTATATAGAAAGTGTCGAGAGAAGGACACGAGTCCTTCCATGTTAATTGTGAAGAGGTCCCCCAATCCAAGAGAGCAATATCAAGCCCACCCTTGGCTACAAGGAATCATGAGCTAGAGCAAAATTAGGTCAAGAAATAGGGATAGCAGGGTTAAAGATAACCGAATTCAACAAGTATTTCTGTGAGTAAATAGGAGAGGATTGGTGCAAGATTCATGTGAAGTAATGTGCATGATGAATAGAGGTATTCTACAAGATGATACTAAGATTATGAAATTGCTATCATAGGTTAGCTTGCATAAAGGATTGATTCCCTTACGTTTTTCCATGACAATTGTGAAGTACCATATTACATGGGGGTATAGAATAAGGAATTTGAAGGTTCATATCATATAAGAGGTATATGGATGCATGAAATTAGGATAATTAGGCCAATTAACTTTGGAATAATAAAGATATTTTGGAGGCACAACAAAACGAGCCAAACACATGAAATAAGGGACTCTTTAAGGGACACTGTATGTGTCTTCTTTATTATAGATTTCAATAAGGAAAGAGAGTGCACTCAGAGAAGAGTGAGGCAATAAGGCTAGAAACATTAGGAAAGTGTTAGAATAAAAATATTAGCTCCAAAAATCCTAAAAGAAATAAGAAGACAAGAATAGTTCTATTAAGAGATAAGTATCTCCAAAAATAGAAATTCGAATTTAGGTGATAAGAGGTCATATTTTGAGTACTTTTACATATTTAGAGTCCATGCATACTAAAAATGAGGAAAAGCAACGCGTTTCTAAAGATGGCATGTTTGCAGCTATATACAGACGTTTTTGCCTATTCTACCCGCGCCGCGGTGGCTTGTAGACTAGATGCCTTCCGGTTCTTTTGACCGATTATACGAGTATATTCTGAGTTCTTATCAGAGATTTATGGCCGAAACAGTTTGCTGCTTCTGTCAAGGTCTCTACACAAGAAAAACTGTAAGACGACAACAAGTAGCCTCAAGGTAATCCTAGAGCTTGAGATGTATATATATCCCTTCATTCTTATCTAATATGTTAGAAGAGAAGGTTAGATTGCTGTGGTCTTTCGGAGGAAGAGACCAGAACTCCATACCTTTTCTTTTAAATAAAGAATAGTATGCCGTAGCCTTGCAAGAGAAGGCTATTTTGCCATAGACCTTCGAAAGAGAGAAAAGTCACAGTACGAGTAAGAGGAGATAAATCTTGGGGATGATCGGATGATTTCAATCGTAAAAGAAGGTATTAGAAGACTCTATTCTCTTATGTCAAGTTCTAAAGCTCTTGTTAACGAGCAAAGGCAACGATAAACGATAAATTTCTGTAAGGTATATATATATATTTTTTTGTTTTACAATTATATATCATTCTTAGGGGTTGAGGTATGGCCTCGGCTTCTCTATTAATTGTTAATAGTGATCTATTTTATTGATTTACTAGTTAAAGTTTGTATTCTTTTAAACAACAGCATATGCCTTAATAAAGAATGTCTTATCATAATCTCAAGTTGAAATGCTAAAATCTTTGTGAAAAGGATTGTTTTCTTAAGAAGGTAACATAGATTCTAGTCCTATGGTTTAGTTGAGTAAATGGATTGTTATCCTGGTTAAATTAGGTACAGGTACAACTCTCCCTGCTTTGATGCTGCGTCGTTCTTGTGCTTGTATAGCCGGACGGCAGAGATGTTGGTAAGGCCCGGAGAGTTGGCCCATGGTATCCCTCATACCATTGGGAGAATAAGATTTGGCGATTGAGGCGGGTGATTGTGATGCTGCCTAGTTTTTAGGGCCCAAGCTAGTGCGGTGAATCAGCCCACCCTAGTGCGGTGAATCAGCCACCCCTAGTGCGTAGACATCCCTCTGAGGGGCGAAAGAATGGAGCGATGGAGCCTGAGAGGGCGACATGCTGCCACCTTGAGTCCTCTCGCCACCAGCGGCCCGACGATGAGGTGTATGATTCCAGACAAGCATGGGTCTAACTTGGGATGTGGGATTCCCAGAGGATACAATGAAAGAAGCAAGTTCACCCTTGCTCATCTGAAACTCGTAAGAAAGGCTAAATTAGTTGGAAGCACTGTTGTCAATCTAACCACGGGGGAACTAGAATTAGTTATGGGGGGATGCCATGAAAGTACACATTCGAGAGAAGGTTTTGTCCTCGAGGATTTCGAGAGGATAAAATGAATGAATTTTTGGAGCTAACCCAAGAAAGGAAGACCCTAAAAGAATACCACCAAACTTTTGTTAAACTTCTCCAATTTGCTCTAGAGATGGATGAGATAACTCTTCTCCATCGATTCATTTAAAAGCTTAATCTACCATTGAATAACCTCGTCAAGAATGCAAAACCATCCTCTATTTCAGAAGCCATAATTATAGCCAGAGGCTATGATAAAGTTTTTTTATATAGAAAGTGTCGAGAGAAGGACACGAGTCCTTCCATGTTAATCGTGAAGAGGTCCCCTAATCCAAGAGAGGAACATCAAGCCCACCCTTGGCTACAAGGAATCATGAGCTAGAGCAAAATTAGGTCAAGAAATAGGGATAGCAGGGTTAAAGATAACCGAATTCAACAAGTATTTCTGTGAGTAAATAGGAGAGGATTGGTGCAAGATTCATGTGAAGTAATGTGCATGATGAATAGAGGTATTCTATAAGATGATACTAAGATTATGAAATTGCTATCATAGGTTAGCTTGCATAAAGGATTGATTCCCTTACGTTTTTCCATGACAATTATGAAGTACCATATTACATGGGGGTATAGAATAAGGAATTTGAAGGTTCATATCATATGAGAGGTATATGGATGCATGAAATCAGGATAATTAGGCCAATTAACTTTGGAATAATAAAGATATTTTGGAGGCACGACAAAACGAGCCAAACACATGAAATAAGGGACTCTTTAAGAACACTGTATGTGTCTCTTATAATATAGATTTCAATAAGGAAAGAGAGTGCACTCAGAGAAGAGTGAGGCAATAAGGCTAGAAACATTAGGAAAGTGTTAGAATAAAAATATTAGCTCCAAATTCGTAAAAGAAATAAGAAGACAAGAATAGTTCTATTAAGAGATAAGTATCTCCAAAAATAGAAATTCGAATTTAGGTGATAAGAGGTCATATTTAGAGTACTTTTACATATTTAGAGTCCATGCATACTAAAAGTGAGGAAAAGCAACGCGTTTCTAAAGATGGCATGTTTGCAGCTATATACAGACGTTTTTGCCTATTCTACCCGCGCCGCGGTGGCTTGTAGACTAGATGCCTTCCGGTTCTTTTGAGCGATTATACGAGTATATTCTGAGTTCTTATCAGAGATTTATGGCCGAGACAGTTTGCTGCTTCTGTCAAGGTCTCTACACAAGAAAAACTGTAAGATGACAACAAGTAGCCTCAAGGTGATCCTAGAGCTTGAGATGTATATATATCCCTTCAATCTTATCTAATATCTTAGAAGAGAAGGTTAGATTGCTATGGTCTTTCGGAGGAAGAGACCAGAACTCCATAGCTTTTCTTTTAAATAAAGAATAGTATGCCGTAGCCTTGCAAGAGAAGGCTATTTTGCCATAGACCTTCGAAAGAGAGAAAACTCACAGTACGAGTAAGAGGAGATAAATCTTGGGGATGATCGGATGACTTCAATCGTAAGAAAAGGTATTAGAAGACTCTATTCTCTTATGTCAAGTTCTAAAGCTCTTGTTAACGAGCAAAGGCAACGATAAACGATAAATTTCTGTAAGGTGAATATATATTTTTTTGTTTTACAATTATATATCATTCTTAGGGGTTGAGGTATGGCCTCGGCTTCTCTATTAATTGTTAATAGTGATCTATTTGATTTATTTACTAGTTAAAGTTTGTATTCTTTTAAACAAGAGCATATGCCTTAATTAAGAATGTCTTATCATAATCTCAAGTTGAAATGCTAAAATCTTTGTGAAAAGGATTGTTTTCTTAAGAAGGTAACATAGATTCTAGTCCTATGGTTTAGTTGAGTAAATGGATTGTTATCTTGGTTAAATTAGGTACAGGTACAACTCTCCCTGCGCTTTGATGCTGCGCCGTTCTTGTGCTTGTATAGCCGGATGGCGGAGATGTTGGTAAGGCCCGGAGCGTTGGCCCATGGTATCCCTCATACCATTGGGAGAATAAGATTTGCCGATTGAGGCGGGTGATTGTGATGCTGCCTAGTTTTTAGGGCCCAAGCTAGTGCGGTGAATCAGCCCACCCTAGTGCGGTGAATTAGCCACCCCTAGTGCGTAGACATCCCTCTGAGGGGCGAAAGAATGGAGCGATGGAGCCTGAGAGGGCGACATGCTGCCGCCTTGAGTCCTCTCGCCACCAGCGGCCCGACGATGAGGTGTATGATTCCACACAAGCATGGGTCTAACTTGGGATGTGGGATTCCCAGAGGATACAATGAAAGAAGCAAGTTCACCCTTGCTCATCTGAAACTCGTAAGAAAGGCGAAATTAGTTAGAAGCACTGTTGTCAATCTAACCACGGGGGAACCAGAATCAGATATGGGGGGATGCCATGCCATGAAAGTACACATTCGAGAGAAGCTTTTGTCCTCGAGGATTTCGAGAGGATAAAATGAATGAATTTTTGGAGCTAACCCAAGCAAGGAAGACCCTAAAAGAATACCACCTAACTTTTGTTAACTTTCTCCAATTTGCTCTAGAGATGGATGAGGTAACTCTTCTCCATCGATTCATTTAAAAGCTTAATCTACCATTGAATAACCTCGTCAAGAATGCAAAACCATCCTCTATTTCAGAAGCCATAATTATAGCCAGAGGCTATGATAAAGTTTTTTTATATAGAAAGTGTCGAGAGAAGGACACGAGTCCTTCCATGTTAATTGTGAAGAGGTCCCCCAATCCAAGAGAGCAATATCAAGCCCACCCTTGGCTACAAGGAATCATGAGCTAGAGCAAAATTAGGTCAAGAAATAGGGATAGCAGGGTTAAAGATAACCAAATTCAACAAGTATTTCTGTGAGTAAATAGGAGAGGATTGGTGCAAGATTCATGTGAAGTAATGTGCATGATGAATAGAGGTATTCTATAAGATGATACTAAGATTATGAAATTGCTATCATAGGTTAGCTTGCATAAAGGATTGATTCCCTTACGTTTTTCCATGACAATTATGAAGTACCATATTACATGGGGGTATAGAATAAGGAATTTGAAGGTTCATATCATATGAGAGGTATATGGATGCATGAAATCAGGATAATTAGGCCAATTAACTTTGGAATAATAAAGATATTTTGGAGGCACGACAAAACGAGCCAAACACATGAAATAAGGGACTCTTTAAGAACACTGTATGTGTCTCTTATAATATAGATTTCAATAAGGAAAGAGAGTGCACTCAGAGAAGAGTGAGGCAATAAGGCTAGAAACATTAGGAAAGTGTTAGAATAAAAATATTAGCTCCAAATTCGTAAAAGAAATAAGAAGACAAGAATAGTTCTATTAAGAGATAAGTATCTCCAAAAATAGAAATTCGAATTTAGGTGATAAGAGGTCATTTTTAGAGTACTTTTACATATTTAGAGTCCATGCATACTAAAAGTGAGGAAAAGCAACGCGTTTCTAAAGATGGCATGTTTGCAGCTATATACAGACGTTTTTGCCTATTCTACCCGCGCCGCGGTGGCTTGTAGACTAGATGCCTTCCGGTTCTTTTGACCGATTATACGAGTATATTCTGAGTTCTTATCAGAGATTTATGGCCGAGACAGTTTGCTGCTTCTGTCAAGGTCTCTACACAAGAAAAACTGTAAGATGACAACAAGTAGCCTCAAGGTGATCCTAGAGCTTGAGATGTATATATATCCCTTCAATCTTATCTAATATCTTAGAAGAGAAGGTTAGATTGCTATGGTCTTTCGGAGGAAGAGACCAGAACTCCATAGCTTTTCTTTTAAATAAAGAATAGTATGCCGTAGCCTTGCAAGAGAAGGCTATTTTGCCATAGACCTTCGAAAGAGAGAAAACTCACAGTACGAGTAAGAGGAGATAAATCTTGGGGATGATCGGATGACTTCAATCGTAAGAGAAGGTATTAGAAGACTCTATTCTCTTATGTCAAGTTCTAAAGCTCTTGTTAACGAGCAAAGGCAACGATAAACGATAAATTTCTGTAAGGTGAATATATATTTTTTTGTTTTACAATTATATATCATTCTTAGGGGTTGAGGTATGGCCTCGGCTTCTCTATTAATTGTTAATAGTGATCTATTTGATTTATTTACTAGTTAAAGTTTGTATTCTTTTAAACAAGAGCATATGCCTTAATTAAGAATGTCTTATCATAATCTCAAGTTGAAATGCTAAAATCTTTGTGAAAAGGATTGTTTTCTTAAGAAGGTAACATAGATTCTAGTCCTATGGTTTAGTTGAGTAAATGGATTGTTATCTTGGTTAAATTAGGTACAGGTACAACTCTCCCTGCGCTTTGATGCTGCGCCGTTCTTGTGCTTGTATAGCCGGATGGCGGAGATGTTGGTAAGGCCCGGAGAGTTGGCCCATGGTATCCCTCATACCATTGGGAGAATAAGATTTGCCGATTGAGGCGGGTGATTGTGATGCTGCCTAGTTTTTAGGGCCCAAGCTAGTGCGGTGAATCAGCCCACCCTAGTGCGGTGAATCAGCCACCCCTAGTGCGTAGACATCCCTCTGAGGGGCGAAAGAATGGAGCGATGGAGCCTGAGAGGGCGACATGCTGCCGCCTTGAGTCCTCTCGCCACCAGCGGCCCGACGATGAGGTGTATGATTCCACACAAACATGGGTCTAACTTGGGATGTGGGATTCCCAGAGGATACAATGAAAGAAGCAAGTTCACCCTTGCTCATCTAAAAATCGTAAGAAAGTCCAAATTAGTTGGAAGCACTGTTGTCCATCTAACCACGGGGGAACCAGAATCAGATATGGGGGGATGCCATGCCATGAAAGTACACATTCGAGAGAAGCTTTTGTCCTCGAGGATTTCGAGAGGATAAAATGAATGAATTTTTGGAGCTAACCCAAGCAAGGAAGACCCTTTAAGGGACTCTTTAAGGGACACTGTATGTGTCTTCTTTATTATAGATTTCAATAAGGAAAGAGAGTGCACTCAGAGAAGAGTGAGGCAATAAGGCTAGAAACATTAGGAAAGTGTTAGAATAAAAATATTATCTCCAAAAATCCTAAAAGAAATAAGAAGACAAGAATAGTTCTATTAAGAGATAAGTATCTCCAAAAATAGAAATTCGAATTTAGGTGATAAGAGGTCATATTTAGAGTACTTTTACATATTTAGAGTCCATGCATACTAAAAATGAGGAAAAGCAACGCGTTTCTAAAGATGGCATGTTTGCAGCTATATACAGACGTTTTTGCCTATTCTACCCGCGCCGCGGTGGCTTGTAGACTAGATGCCTTCCGGTTCTTTTGACCGATTATACGAGTATATTCTGAGTTCTTATCAGAGATTTATGGCCGAAACAGTTTGCTGCTTCTGTCAAGGTCTCTACACAAGAAAAACTGTAAGACGACAACAAGTAGCCTCAAGGTAATCCTAGAGCTTGAGATGTATATATATCCCTTCATTCTTATCTAATATGTTAGAAGAGAAGGTTAGATTGCTGTGGTTTTTCGGAGGAAGAGACCAGAACTCCATAGCTTTTCTTTTAAATAAAGAATAGTATGCCGTAGCCTTGCAAGAGAAGGCTATTTTGCCATAGACCTTCGAAAGAGAGAAAAGTCACAGTACGAGTAAGAGGAGATAAATCTTGGGGATGATCGGATGATTTCAATCGTAAAAGAAGGTATTAGAAGACTCTATTCTCTTATGTCAAGTTCTAAAGCTCTTGTTAACGAGCAAAGGCAACGATAAACGATAAATTTCTGTAAGGTATATATATATATTTTTTTGTTTTACAATTATATATCATTCTTAGGGGTTGAGGTATGGCCTCGGCTTCTCTATTAATTGTTAATAGTGATCTATTTCATTGATTTACTAGTTAAAGTTTGTATTCTTTTAAACAACAGCATATGCCTTAATAAAGAATGTCTTATCATAATCTCAAGTTGAAATGCTAAAATCTTTGTGAAAAGGATTGTTTTCTTAAGAAGGTAACATAGATTCTAGTCCTATGGTTTAGTTGAGTAAATGGATTGTTATCTTGGTTAAATTAGGTACAGGTACAACTCTCCCTGCTTTGATGCTGCGTCGTTCTTGTGCTTGTATAGCCGGACGGCGGAGATGTTGGTAAGGCCCAATTGGCCCATGGTATCCCTCATACCATTGGGAGAATAAGATTTGCCGATTGAGGCGGGTGATTGTGATGCTGCCTAGTTTTTAGGGCCCAAGCTAGTGCGGTGAATCAGCCCACCCTAGTGCGGTGAATCAGCCACCCCTAGTGCGTAGACATCCCTCTGAGGGGCGAAAGAATGGAACGATGGAGCCTGAGAGGGCGACATGCTGCCGCCTTGAGTCCTCTCGCCACCAGCGGCCCGACGATGAGGTGTATGATTCCAGACAAGCATGGGTCTAACTTGGGATGTGGGATTCCCAGAGGATACAATGAAAGAAGCAAGTTCACCCTTGCTCATCTGAAACTCGTAAGAAAGTCCAAATTAGTTGGAAGCACTGTTGTCAATCTAACCACGGGGGAACCAGAATCAGATATGGGGGGATGCCATGCCATGAAAGTACACATTCGAGAGAAGCTTTTGTCCTCGAGGATTTCGAGAGGATAAAATGAATGAATTTTTGGAGCTAACCCAAGCAAGGAAGACCCTAAAAGAATACCACCAAACTTTTGTTAACTCTCTCCAATTTGCTCTAGAGATGGATGAGGTAACTCTTCTCCATCGATTCATTTAAAAGCTTAATCTACCATTGAATAACCTCGTCAAGAATGCAAAACCATCCTCTATTTCAGAAGCCATAATTATAGCCAGAGGCTATGATAAAGTTTTTTTATATAGAAAGTGTCGAGAGAAGGACACGACTCCTTCCATGTTAATTGTGAAGAGGTCCCCCAATCCAAGAGAGCAACATCAAGCCCACCCTTGGCTACAAGGAATCATGAGCTAGAGCAAAATTAGGTCAAGAAATAGGGATAGCAGGGTTAACGATAACCGAATTCAACAAGTATTTCTGTGAGTAAATAGGAGAGGATTGGTGCAAGATTCATGTGAAGTAATGTGCATAATGAATAGAGGTATTCTACAAGATGATACTAAGATTATGAAATTGCTATCATAGGTTAGCTTGCATAAAGGATTGATTCCCTTACGTTTTTCCATGACAATTGTGAAGTACCATATTACATGGGGGTATAGAATAAGGAATTTGAAGGTTCATATCATATAAGAGGTATATGGATGCATGAAATTAGGATAATTAGGCCAATTAACTTTGGAATAATAAAGATATTTTGGAGGCACAACAAAACGAGCCAAACACATGAAATAAGGGACTCTTTAAGGGACACTGTATGTGTCTCTTTTAATATAGATTTCAATAAGGAAAGAGAGTGCACTCAGAGAAGAGTGAGGCAATAAGGCTAGAAACATTAGGAAAGTGTTAGAATAAAAATATTAGCTCCAAAAATCCTAAAAGAAATAAGAAGACAAGAATAGTTCTATTAAGAGATAAGTATCTCCAAAAATAGAAATTCGAATTTAGGTGATAAGAGGTCATATTTAGAGTACTTTTACATATTTAGAGTCCATGCATACTAAAAATGAGGAAAAGCAACGCGTTTCTAAAGATGGCATGTTTGCAGCTATATACAGACGTTTTTGCCTATTCTACCCGCGTCGCGGTGGCTTGTAGACTAGATGCCTTCCGGTTCTTTTGACCGATTATACGAGTATATTCTGAGTTCTTATCAGAGATTTATGGCCGAAACAGTTTGCTGCTTCTGTCAAGGTCTCTACACAAGAAAAACTGTAAGACGACAACAAGTAGCCTCAAGGTAATCCTAGAGCTTGAGATGTATATATATCCCTTCATTCTTATCTAATATGTTAGAAGAGAAGGTTAGATTGCTGTGGTCTTTCGGAGGAAGAGACCAAAACTCCATAGCTTTTCTTTTAAATAAAGAATAGTATGCCGTAGCCTTGCAAGAGAAGGCTATTTTGCCATAGACCTTCGAAAGAGAGAGAAGTCACAGTACGAGTGAGAGGAGATAAATCTTGGGGATGATCGGATGATTTCAATCGTAAAAGAAGGTATTAGAAGACTCTATTCTCTTATGTCAAGTTCTAAAGCTCTTGTTAACGAGCAAAGGCAACGATAAACGATAAATTTTTGTAAGGTATATATATATATTTTTTTGTTTTACAATTATATATCATTCTTAGGGGTTGAGGTATGGCCTCGGCTTCTCTATTAATTGTTAATAGTGATCTATTTGATTTATTTACTAGTTAAAGTTTGTATTCTTTTAAACAACAGCACATGCCTTAATAAAGAATGTCTTATCATAATCTCAAGTTGAAATGCTAAAATCTTTGTGAAAAGGATTGTTTTCTTAAGAAGGTAACATAGATTCTAGTCCTATGGTTTAGTTGAGTAAATGGGTTGTTATCTTGGTTAAATTAGGTACAGGTACAACTCTCCCTGCTTTGATGCTGCGTCGTTCTTGTGCTTGTATAGCCGGACGGCGGAGATGTTGGTAAGGCCCGGAGAGCTGGCCCATGGTATCCCTCATACCATTGGGAGAATAAGATTTGCCGATTGAGGCGGGTGATTGTGATGCTGCCTAGTTTCTAGGGCCCAAGCTAGTGCGGTGAATCAGCCACCCCTAGTGCGTAGACATCCCTCTGAGGGGCGAAAGAATGGAACGATGGAGCCTGAGAGGGCGACATGCTGCCGCCTTGAGTCCTCTCGCCACACCAGCGGCCCGACGATGAGGTGTATGATTCCAGACAAGCATGGGTCTAACTTGGGATGTGGGATTCCCAGAGGATACAATGAAAGAAGCAAGTTCACCCTTGCTCATCTGAAACTGGTAAGAAAGGCTAAATTAGTTGGAAGCACTGTTGTCAATCTAACCACGGGGGAACCAGAATTAGTTATGGGGGGATGCCATGAAAGTACACATTCGAGAGAAGGTTTTGTCCTCGAGGATTTCGAGAGGATAAAATGAATGAATTTTTGGAGCTAACCCAAGAAAGGAAGACCCTAAAAGAATACCACCAAACTTTTGTTAAACTTCTCCAATTTGCTGTAGAGATGGATGAGGTAACTCTTCTCCATCGATTCATTTAAAAGCTTAATCTACCATTGAATAACCTCGTCAAGAATGCAAAACCATCCTCTATTTCAGAAGCCATAATTATAGCCAGAGGCTATGATAAAGTTTTTTTATATAGAAAGTGTCGAGAGAAGGACACGAGTCCTTCCATGTTAATCGTGAAGAGGTCCCCTAATCCAAGAGAGGAACATCAAGCCCACCCTTGGCTACAAGGAATCATGAGCTAGAGCAAAATTAGGTCAAGAAATAGGGATAGCAGGGTTAAAGATAACCGAATTCAACAAGTATTTCTGTGAGTAAATAGGAGAGGATTGGTGCAAGATTCATGTGAAGTAATGTGCATGATGAATAGAGGTATTCTATAAGATGATACTTAGATTATGAAATTGCTATCATAGGTTAGCTTGCATAAAGGATTGATTCCCTTACGTTTTTCCATGACAATTGTGAAGTACCATATTACATGGGGGTATAGAATAAGGAATTTGAAGGTTCATATCATATAAGAGGTATATGGATGCATGAAATTAGGATAATTAGGCCAATTAACTTTGGAATAATAAAGATATTTTGGAGGCACAACAAAACGAGCCAAACACATGAAATAAGGGACTCTTTAAGGGACACTGTATGTGTCTCTTTTAATATAGATTTCAATAAGGAAAGAGAGTGCACTCAGAGAAGAGTGAGGCAATAAGGCTAGAAACATTAGGAAAGTGTTAGAATAAAAATATTAGCTCCAAAAATCCTAAAAGAAATAAGAAGACAAGAATAGTTCTATTAAGAGATAAGTATCTCCAAAAATAGAAATTCGAATTTAGGTGATAAGAGGTCATATTTAGAGTACTTTTACATATTTAGAGTCCATGCATACTAAAAATGAGGAAAAGCAACGCGTTTCTAAAGATGGCATGTTTGCAGCTATATACAGACGTTTTTGCCTATTCTACCCGCGTCGCGGTGGCTTGTAGACTAGATGCCTTCCGGTTCTTTTGACCGATTATACGAGTATATTCTGAGTTCTTATCAGAGATTTATGGCCGAAACAGTTTGCTGCTTCTGTCAAGGTCTCTACACAAGAAAAACTGTAAGACGACAACAAGTAGCCTCAAGGTAATCCTAGAGCTTGAGATGTATATATATCCCTTCATTCTTATCTAATATGTTAGAAGAGAAGGTTAGATTGCTGTGGTCTTTCGGAGGAAGAGACCAAAACTCCATAGCTTTTCTTTTAAAAAAAGAATAGTATGCCGTAGCCTTGCAAGAGAAGGCTATTTTGCCATAGACCTTCGAAAGAGAGAGAAGTCACAGTACGAGTGAGAGGAGATAAATCTTGGGGATGATCGGATGATTTCAATCGTAAAAGAAGGTATTAGAAGACTCTATTCTCTTATGTCAAGTTCTAAAGCTCTTGTTAACGAGCAAAGGCAACGATAAACGATAAATTTTTGTAAGGTATATATATATATTTTTTTGTTTTACAATTATATATCATTCTTAGGGGTTGAGGTATGGCCTCGGCTTCTCTATTAATTGTTAATAGTGATCTATTTGATTTATTTACTAGTTAAAGTTTGTATTCTTTTAAACAACAGCACATGCCTTAATAAAGAATGTCTTATCATAATCTCAAGTTGAAATGCTAAAATCTTTGTGAAAAGGATTGTTTTCTTAAGAAGGTAACATAGATTCTAGTCCTATGGTTTAGTTGAGTAAATGGGTTGTTATCTTGGTTAAATTAGGTACAGGTACAACTCTCCCTGCTTTGATGCTGCGTCGTTCTTGTGCTTGTATAGCCGGACGGCGGAGATGTTGGTAAGGCCCGGAGAGCTGGCCCATGGTATCCCTCATACCATTGGGAGAATAAGATTTGCCGATTGAGGCGGGTGATTGTGATGCTGCCTAGTTTCTAGGGCCCAAGCTAGTGCGGTGAATCAGCCACCCCTAGTGCGTAGACATCCCTCTGAGGGGCGAAAGAATGGAACGATGGAGCCTGAGAGGGCGACATGCTGCCGCCTTGAGTCCTCTCGCCACACCAGCGGCCCGACGATGAGGTGTATGATTCCAGACAAGCATGGGTCTAACTTGGGATGTGGGATTCCCAGAGGATACAATGAAAGAAGCAAGTTCACCCTTGCTCATCTGAAACTGGTAAGAAAGGCTAAATTAGTTGGAAGCACTGTTGTCAATCTAACCACGGGGGAACCAGAATTAGTTATGGGGGGATGCCATGAAAGTACACATTCGAGAGAAGGTTTTGTCCTCGAGGATTTCGAGAGGATAAAATGAATGAATTTTTGGAGCTAACCCAAGAAAGGAAGACCCTAAAAGAATACCACCAAACTTTTGTTAAACTTCTCCAATTTGCTCTAGAGATGGATGAGGTAACTCTTCTCCATCGATTCATTTAAAAGCTTAATCTACCATTGAATAACCTCGTCAAGAATGCAAAACCATCCTCTATTTCAGAAGCCATAATTATAGCCAGAGGCTATGATAAAGTTTTTTTATATAGAAAGTGTCGAGAGAAGGACACGAGTCCTTCCATGTTAATCGTGAAGAGGTCCCCTAATCCAAGAGAGGAACATCAAGCCCACCCTTGGCTACAAGGAATCATGAGGTAGAGCAAAATTAGGTCAAGAAATAGGGATAGCAGGGTTAAAGATAACCGAATTCAACAAGTATTTCTGTGAGTAAATAGGAGAGGATTGGTGCAAGATTCATGTGAAGTAATGTGCATGATGAATAGAGGTATTCTATAAGATGATACTTAGATTATGAAATTGCTATCATAGGTTAGCTTGCATAAAGGATTGATTCCCTTACGTTTTTCCATGACAATTATGAAGTACCATATTACATGGGGGTATAGAATAAGGAATTTGAAGGTTCATATCATATGAGAGGTATATGGATGCATGAAATCAGGATAATTAGGCCAATTAACTTTGGAATAATAAAGATATTTTGGAGGCACGACAAAACGAGCCAAACACATGAAATAAGGGACTCTTTAAGAACACTGTATGTGTCTCTTATAATATAGATTTCAATAAGGAAAGAGAGTGCACTCAGAGAAGAGTGAGGCAATAAGGCTAGAAACATTAGGAAAGTGTTAGAATAAAAATATTAGCTCCAAAAGTCGTAAAAATAATAAGAAGACAAGAATAGTTCTATTAAGAGATAAGTATCTCCAAAAATAGAAATTCGAATTTAGGTGATAAGAGGTCATATTTAGAGTACTTTTACATATTTAGAGTCCATGCATACTAAAAGTGAGGAAAAGCAACGCGTTTCTAAAGATGGCATGTTTGCAGCTATATACAGACGTTTTTGCCTATTCTACCCGCGCCGCGGTGGCTTGTAGACTAGATGCCTTCCGATTCTTTTGACCGATTATACGAGTATATTCTGAGTTCTTATCAGAGATTTATGGCCGAGACAGTTTGCTGCTTCTGTTAAGGTCTCTACACAAGAAAAACTGTAAGATGACAACAAGTAGCCTCAAGGTGATCCTAGAGCTTGAGATGTATATATATCCCTTCAATCTTATCTAATATCTTAGAAGAGAAGGTTAGATTGCTATGGTCTTTCGGAGGAAGAGACCAGAACTCCATAGCTTTTCGTTTAAATAAAGAATAGTATGCCGTAGCCTTGCAAGAGAAGGCTATTTTGCCATAGACCTTCGAAAGAGAGAAAACTCACAGTACGAGTAAGAGGAGATAAATCTTGGGGATGATCGGATGACTTCAATCATAAGAGAAGGTATTAGAAGACTCTATTCTCTTATGTCAAGTTCTAAAGCTCTTGTTAACGAGCAAAGGCAACGATAAACGATAAATTTCTGTAAGGTGAATATATATTTTTTTGTTTTACAATTATATATCATTCTTAGGGGTTGAGGTATGGCCTCGGCTTCTCTATTAATTGTTAATAGTGATCTATTTGATTTATTTACTAGTTAAAGTTTGTATTCTTTTAAACAACAGCATATGCCTTAATAAAGAATGTCTTATCATAATCTCAAGTTGAAATGCTAAAATCTTTGTGAAAAGGATTGTTTTCTTAAGAAGGTAACATAGATTCTAGTCCTATGGTTTAGTTGAGTAAATGGATTGTTATCTTGGTTAAATTAGGTACAGGTACAACTCTCCCTGCGCTTTGATGCTGCGCCGTTCTTGTGCTTGTATAGCCAGATGGCGGAGATGTTGGTAAGGCCCGGAGCGTTGGCCCATGGTATCCCTCATACCATTGGGAGAATAAGATTTGCCGATTGAGGCGGGTGATTGTGATGCTGCCTAGTTTTTAGGGCCCAAGCTAGTGCGGTGAATCAGCCCACCCTAGTGCGGTGAATCAGCCACCCCTAGTGCGTAGACATCCCTCTGAGGGGCGAAAGAATGGAGCGATGGAGCCTGAGAGGGCGACATGCTGCCGCCTTGAGTCCTCTCGCCACCAGCGGCCCGACGATGAGGTGTATGATTCCACACAAGCATGGGTCTAACTTGGGATGTGGGATTCCCAGAGGATACAATGAAAGAAGCAAGTTCACCCTTGCTCATCTGAAACTCGTAAGAAAGTCCAAATTAGTTGGAAGCACTGTTGTCAATCTAACCACGGGGGAACCAGAATCAGATATGGGGGGATGCCATGCCATGAAAGTACACATTCGAGAGAAGCTTTTGTCCTCGAGGATTTCGAGAGGATAAAATGAATGAATTTTTGGAGCTAACCCAAGCAAGGAACACCCTAAAAGAATACCACCAAACTTTTGTTAACTTTCTCCAATTTGCTCTAGAGATGGATGAGGTAACTCTTCTCCATCGATTCATTTAAAAGCTTAATCTACCATTGAATAACCTCGTCAAGAATGCAAAACCATCCTCTATTTCAGAAGCCAGAATTATAGCCAGAGGCTATGATAAAGTTTTTTTATATAGAAAGTGTCGAGAGAAGGACACGAGTCCTTCCATGTTAATTGTGAAGAGGTCCCCCAATCCAAGAGAGCAACATCAAGCCCACCCTTGGCTACAAGGAATCATGAGCTAGAGCAAAATTAGGTCAAGAAATAGGGATAGCAGGGTTAAAGATAACCGAATTCAACAAGTATTTCTGTGAGTAAATAGGAGAGGATTGGTGCAAGATTCATGTGAAGTAATGTGCATGATGAATAGAGATATTCTACAAGATGATACTAAGATTATGAAATTGCTATCATAGGTTAGCTTGCATAAAGGATTGATTCCCTTATGTTTTTCCATGACAATTGTGAAGTACCATATTACATGGGGGTATAGAATAAGGAATTTGAAGGTTCATATCATATAAGAGGTATATGGATGCATGAAATTAGGATAATTAGGCTAATTAACTTTGGAATAATAAAGATATTTTGGAGGCACAACAAAACGAGCCAAACACATGAAATAAGGGACTCTTTAAGGGACACTGTATGTGTCTCCTTTATTATAGATTTCAATAAGGAAAGAGAGTGCACTCAGAGAAGAGTGAGGCAATAAGGCTAGAAACATTAGGAAAGTGTTAGAATAAAAACGAGCCAAACACATGAAATAAGGGACTCTTTAAGGGACACTGTATGTGTCTCCTTTATTATAGATTTCAATAAGGAAAGAGAGTGCACTCAGAGAAGAGTGAGGCAATAAGGCTAGAAACATTAGGAAAGTGTTAGAATAAAAATATTAGCTCCAAAAATCCTAAAAGAAATAAGAAGACAAGAATAGTTCTATTAAGAGATAAGTATCTCCAAAAATAGAAATTCGAATTTAGGTGATAAGAGGTCATATTTAGAGTACTTTTACATATTTAGAGTCCATGCATACTAAAAATGAGGAAAAGCAACGCGTTTCTAAAGATGGCATGTTTGCAGCTATATACAGACGTTTTTGCCTATTCTACCCGCGCCGCGGTGGCTTGTAGACTAGATGCCTTCCGGTTCTTTTGACCGATTATACGAGTATATTCTGAGTTCTTATCAGAGATTTATTGCCGAAACAGTTTGCTGCTTCTGTCAAGGTCTCTACACAAGAAAAACTGTAAGACGACAACAAGTAGCCTCAAGGTAATCCTAGAGCTTGAGATGTATATATATCCCTTCATTCTTATCTAATATGTTAGAAGAGAAGGTTAGATTGCTGTGGTCTTTCGGAGGAAGAGACCTGAACTCCATAGCTTTTCTTTTAAATAAAGAATAGTATGCCGTAGCCTTGTAAGAGAAGGCTATTTTGCCATAGACCTTCGAAAGAGAGAAAAGTCACAGTACGAGTAAGAGGAGATAAATCTTGGGGATGATCGGATGATTTCAATCGTAAAAGAAGGTATTAGAAGACTCTATTCTCTTATGTCAAGTTCTAAAGCTCTTGTTAACGAGCAAAGGCAACGATAAACGATAAATTTCTGTAAGGTATATATATATATTTTTTTACAATTATATATCATTCTTAGGGGTTGAGGTATGGCCTCGGCTTCTCTATTAATTGTTAATAGTGATCTATTTTATTGATTTACTAGTTAAAGTTTGTATTCTTTTAAACAACAGCATATGCCTTAATAAAGAATGTCTTATCATAATCTCAAGTTGAAATGCTAAAATCTTTGTGAAAAGGATTGTTTTCTTAAGAAGGTAACATAGATTCTAGTCCTATGGTTTAGTTGAGTAAATGGATTGTTATCTTGGTTAAATTAGGTACACGTACAACTCTCCCTGCTTTGATGCTGCGTCGTTCTTGTGCTTGTATAGCCGGACGGCGGAGATGTTGGTAAGCCCTGGAGAGTTGGCCCATGGTATCCCTCATACCATTGGGAGAATAAGATTTGCCGATTGAGGCGGGTGATTGTGATGCTGCTTAGTTTTTAGGGCCCAAGCTAGTGCGGTGAATCAGCCCACCCTAGTGCGGTGAATCAGCCACCCCTACTAGTGCGTAGACATCCCTCTGAGGGGCAAAAGAATGGAACGATGGAGCCTGAGAGGGCGACATGCTGCCGCCTTGAGTCCTCTCGTCGCCAGCGGCCCGACGATGAGGTGTATGATTCCAGACAAGCATGGGTCTAACTTGGGATGTGGGATTCCCAGAGGATACAATGAAAGAAGCAAGTTCACTCTTGCTCATCTGAAAATCGTAAGAAAGGCTAAATTAGTTGGAAGCACTGTTGTCAATCTAACCACGGGGGAACCAGAATTAGTTATGGGGGGATGCCATGAAAGTACACATTCGAGAGAAGGTTTTGTCCTCGAGGATTTTGAGAGGATAAAATGAATGAATTTTTGGAGCTAACCCAAGAAAGGAAGACCCTAAAAGAATACCACCAAACTTTTGTTAAACTGCTCCAATTTGCTCTAGAGATGGATGAGGTAACTCTTCTCCATCGATTCATTTAAAAGCTTAATCTACCATTGAATAACCTCGTCAAGAATGCAAAACCATCCTCTATTTCAGAAGCCATAATTATAGCCAGAGGCTATGATAAAGTTTTTTTATATAGAAAGTGTCGAGAGAAGGACACGAGTCCTTCCATGTTAATCGTGAAGAGGTCCCCTAATCCAAGAGAGGAACATCAAGTCCACCCTTGGCTACAAGGAATCATGAGCTAGAGCAAAATTAGGTCAAGAAATAGGGATAGCAGGGTTAAAGATAACCGAATTCAACAAGTATTTCTGTGAGTAAATACTAGAGGATTGGTGCAAGATTCATGTGAAGTAATGTGCATGATGAATAGAGGTATTCTATAAGATGATACTAAGATTATGAAATTGCTATCATAGGTTAGCTTGCATAAAGGATTGATTCCCTTACGTTTTTCCATGACAATTATGAAGTACCATATTACATGGGGGTATAGAATAAGGAATTTGAAGGTTCATATCATATGAGAGGTATATGGATGCATGAAATCAGGATAATTAGGCCAATTAACTTTGGAATAATAAAGATATTTTGGAGGCACGATAAAACGAGCCAAACACATGAAATAAGGGACTCTTTAAGGGACACTGTATGTGTCTCTTATAATATAGATTTCAATAAGGAAAGAGAGTGCACTCAGAGAAGAGTGAGGCAATAAGGCTAGAAACATTAGGAAAGTGTTAGAATAAAAATATTAGCTCCAAAAGTCGTAAAAGAAATAAGAAGACAAGAATAGTTCTATTAAGAGATAAGTATCTCCAAAAATAGAAATTCGAATTTAGGTGATAAGAGGTCATATTTAGAGTACTTTTACATATTTAGAGTCCATGCATACTAAAAGTGAGGAAAAGCAACGCGTTTCTAAAGATGGCATGTTTGCAGCTATATACAGACGTTTTTGCCTATTCTACCCGCGCCGCGGTGGCTTGTAGACTAGATGCCTTCCGGTTCTTTTGACCGATTATACGAGTATATTCTGAGTTCTTATCAGAGATTTATGGCCGAGACAGTTTGCTGCTTCTGTCAAGGTCTCTACACAAGAAAAACTGTAAGATGACAACAAGTAGCCTCAAGGTGATCCTAGAGCTTGAGATGTATATATATCCCTTCAATCTTATCTAATATCTTAGAAGAGAAGGTTAGATTGCTATGGTCTTTCGGAGGAAGAGACCAGAACTCCATAGCTTTTCTTTTAAATAAAGAATAGTATGTCGTAGCCTTGCAAGAGAAGGCTATTTTGCCATAGACCTTCGAAAGAGAGAAAACTCACAGTACGAGTAAGAGGAGATAAATCTTGGGGATGATCGGATGACTTCAATTGTAAGAGAAGGTATTAGAAGACTCTATTCTCTTATGTCAAGTTCTAAAGCTCTTGTTAACGAGCAAAGGCAACGATAAACGATAAATTTCTGTAAGGTGAATATATATTTTTTTGTTTTACAATTATATATCATTCTTAGGGGTTGAGGTATGGCCTCGGCTTCTCTATTAATTGTTAATAGTGATCTATTTGATTTATTTACTAGTTAAAGTTTGTATTCTTTTAAACAACAGCATATGCCTTAATAAAGAATGTCTTATCATAATCTCAAGTTGAAATGCTAAAATCTTTGTGAAAAGGATTGTTTTCTTAAGAAGGTAACATAGATTCTAGTCCTATGGTGTAGTTGAGTAAATGGATTGTTATCTTGGTTAAATTAGGTACAGGTACAACTCTCCCTGCACTTTGATGCTGCGCCGTTCTTGTGCTTGTATAGCCGGATGGCGGAGATGTTGGTAAGGCCCGGAGAGTTGGCCCATGGTATCCCTCATACCATTGGGAGAATAAGATTTGCCGATTGAGGCCGGTGATTGTGATGCTGCCTAGTTTTTAGGGCCCAAGCTAGTGCGGTGAATCAGCCCACCCTAGTGCGGTGAATCAGCCACCCCTAGTGCGTAGACATCCCTCTGAGGGGCAGAAGAATGGAGCGATGGAGCCTGAGAGGGCGACATGCTGCCGCCTTGAGTCCTCTCGCCACCAACGGCCCGACGATGAGGTGTATGATTCCACACAATCCTGGGTCTAACTTGGGATGTAGGATTCCCAGAGGATACAATGAAAGAAGCAAGTTCACCCTTGCTCATCTGAAAATCGTAAGAAAGGCCGAATTAGTTGGAAGCACTGTTGTCAATCTAACCACGGGGGAACCAGAATTAGTTATGGGGGGATGCCATGAAAGTACACATTCGAGAGAAGGTTTTGTCCTCCAGGATTTCGAGAGGATAAAATGAATGAATTTTTGGAGCTTACCCAAGAAAGGAAGACCCTAAAAGAATACCACCAAACTTTTGTTAACTTTCTCCAATTTGCTCTAGAGATGGATGAGGTAACTCTTCTTCATCGATTCATTTAAAAGCTTAATCTACCATTGAATAACCTCGTCAAGAATGCAAAACCATACTCTATCTCAGAAGCCATAATTATAGCCAGAGGCTATGATAAAGTTTTTTTATATAGAAAGTGTCGAGAGAAGGACACGAGTCCTTCCATGTTAATCATGAAGAGGTTCCCCAATCCAAGAGAGCAACATCAATCCCACCCTTGGCTACAAGGAATCATGAGCTAGAGCAAAATTAGGTCAAGAAATAGGGATAGCAGGGTTAAAGATATCCAAATTCAACAAGTATTTCTATGAGTAAATAGAAGAGGATTGGTGCAAGATTCATGTGAAGTAATGTGCATGATGAATAGAGGTATTCTACAAGATGATACTAAGATTATGAAATTGCTATCAAAGGTTAGCTTGCATAAAGGATTGATTCCCTTACGTTTTTCCATGACAATTGTGAAGTACCATATTACATGGGAGTATAGAATAAGGAATTTGAAGGTTCATATCATATGAGAGGTATATGGATGCATGAAATTAGGATAATTAGGCCAATTAACTTTGGAATAATAAAGATATTTTGGAGGCACGACAAAACGAGCCAAACACATGAAATAAGGGACTCTTTAAGAACACTGTATGTGTCTCTTTTAATATAGATTTCAATAAGGAAAGAGAGTGCACTCAGAGAAGAGTGAGGCAATAAGGCTAGAAACATTAGGAAAGTGTTAGAATAAAAATATTAGCTCCAAAAATCCTAAAAGAAATAAGAAGACAAGAATAGTTCTATTAAGAGATAAGTATCTCCAAAAATAGAAATTTGAATTTAGGTGATAAGAGGTCATATTTAGAGTACTTTTACATATTTAGAGTCCATGCATACTAAAAATGAGGAAAAGCAACGGGTTTCTAAAGATGGCATGTTTGCAGCTATATACAGACGTTTTTGCCTATTCTACCCGCGCCGCGGTGGCTTGTAGACTAGATGCCTTCCGGTTCTTTTGACCGATTATACGAGTATATTCTGAATTCTTATCAGAGATTTATGGCCGAAACAGTTTGCTGCTTCTGTCAAGCTCTCTACACAAGAAAAACTGTAAGACGACAACAAGTAGCCTCAAGGTAATCCTAGAGCTTGAGATGTATATATATCCCTTCATTCTTATCTAATATCTTAGAAGAGAAGGTTAGATTGCTGTGGTCTTTTGGAGGAAGAGACCAGAACTCCATAGCTTTTCTTTTAAAAGAATAGTATGCCGTAGCCTTGCAAGAGAAGGCTATTTTGCCATAGACCTTCGAAAGAGAGAAAAGTCACAGTACGAGTAAGAGGAGATAAATCTTGGGGATGATCGGATAATTTCAATCGTAAGAGAAGGTATTAGAAGACTCTATTCTCTTATGTCAAGTTCTAAAGCTCTTGTTAACGAGCAAAGGCAACGATGAACGATAATTTTCTGTAAGGTATATATATATTTTTTTGTTTTACAATTATATATCATTCTTAGGGGTTGAGGTATGGCCTCCGCTTCTCTATTAATTGTTAATAGTGATCTATTTGATTGATTTACTAGTTAAAGTTTGTATTCTTTTAAACAACAGCATATGCCTTAATAAAGAATGTCTTATCGTAATCTCAAGTTGAAATGCTAAAATCTTTGTGAAAAGGATTGTTTTCTTAAGAAGGTAACATAGATTCTATTCCTATGGTTTAGTTGAGTAAATGGATTGTTATCTTGGTTAAATTAGGTACAGGTACAACTCTCCCTGCTTTGATGCTGCGCCGTTCTTATGCTTGTATAGCCGGATGGCGGAGATGTTGGTAAGGCCCGGAGAGTTGGCCCATGGTATCCCTCATACCATGAGAATAAGATTTGCCGATTGAGGCGCTTGATTATGATGCTGCCTAGTTTTGAGGGCCCAAGCTAGTGCGGTGAATCAGCCCACCCTAGTGCGGTGAATCAGCCATCCCTAGTGCGTAGACATCCCTCTGAGGGGCGAAAGAATGGAGCGATGGAGCCTGAGAGGGCGACATGCTGCCGCCTTGAGTCCTCTTGCCACCAGCGGCCCGACGATGAGGTGTATGATTCCAGACAAGCATGGGTCTAACTTGGGATGTGGGATGCCCAGAGGATACAATGAAAGAAGCAAGTTCACCCTTGCTCATCTGAAAATCGTAAGAAAGGCCAAATTAGTTGGAAGCACTGTTGTCAATCTAACCACGGGGGAACCAGAATTAGTTATGGGGGGATGCCATGAAAGTACACATTCGAGAGAAGGTTTTGTCCTCTAGGATTTCGAGAGGATAAAATGAATGAATTTTTGGAGCTAACCCAAGAAAGGAAGACCCTAAAAGCATACCACCAAACTTTTGTTAAACTTCTCCAATTTGCTCTAGAGATGGATGAGGTAACTCTTCTCCATCGATTCATTTAAAAGCTTAATCTACCATTGAATAACCTCGTCAAGAATGCAAAACCATCCTCTATTTCAGAAGCCATAATTATAGCCAGAGGCTATGATAAAGTTTTTTTATATAGAAAGTGTCGAGAGAAGGACACGAGACCTTCCATGTTAATCGTGAAGAGGTCCCCTAATCCAAGAGAGGAACATCAAGCCGACCCTTGGCTACAAGGAATCATGAGCTAGAGCAAAATTAGGTCAAGAAATAGGGATAGCAGGGTTAAAGATAACCGAATTCAACAAGTATTTCTGTGAGTAAATAGGAGAGGATTGGTGCAAGATTCATGTGAAGTAATGTGCATGATGAATAGAGGTATTCTACAAGATGATACTAAGATTATGAAATTGCTATCATAGGTTAGCTTGCATAAAGGATTGATTCCCTTACGTTTTTCCATGACAATTGTGAAGTACCATATTACATGGGGGTATAGAATAAGGAATTTGAAGGTTCATATCATATAAGAGGTATATGGATGCATGAAATTAGGATAATAAGGCTAATTAACTTTGGAATAATAAAGATATTTTGGAGGCACAACAAAACGAGCCAAACACATGAAATAAGGGACTCTTTAAGGGACACTGTATGTGTCTCTTTTAATATAGATTTCAATAAGGAAAGAGAGTGCACTCAGAGAAGAGTGAGGCAATAAGGCTAGAAACATTAGGAAAGTGTTAGAATAAAAATATTAGCTCCAAAAATCCTTAAAGAAATAAGAAGACAAGAATAGTTCTATTAAGAGATAAGTATCTCCAAAAATAGAAATTCGAATTTAGGTGATAAGAGGTCATATTTAGAGTACTTTTACATATTTAGAGTCCATGGATACTAAAAATGAGGAAAAGCAACCGTTTCTAAAGATGGCATGTTTGCAGCTATATACAGACGTTTTTGCCTATTCTACCTGCGCCGCGGTGGCTTGTAGACTAGATGCCTTCCGGTTCTTTTGACCGATTATACGAGTACATTCTGAGTTCTTATCAGAGATTTATGGCCGAAACAGTTTGCTGCTTCTGTCAAGGTCTCTACGCAAGAAAAACTGTAAGACGACAACAAGTAGCCTCAAGGTAATCCTAGAGCTTGAGATGTATATATATCCCTTCATTCTTATCTAATATGTTAGAAGAGAAGGTTAGATTGCTGTGGTCTTTCGGAGGAAGAGACCAGAACTCCATAGCTTTTCTTTTAAATAAAGAATAGTATGCCGTAGCCTTGCAAGAGAAGGCTATTTTGCCATAGACCTTCGAAAGAGAGAAAAGTCACAGTACGAGTAAGAGGAGATAAATCTTGGGGATGATCGGATGATTTCAATCGTAAAAGAAGGTATTAGAAGACTCTATTCTCTTATGTCAAGTTCTAAAGCTCTTGTTAACGAGCAAAGGCAACGATAAACGATAAATTTCTGTAAGGTATATATATATATATATATATATTCTTTACAATTATATATCATTCTTAGGGGTTGAGGTATGGCCTCGGCTTCTCTATTAATTGTTAATAGTGATCTATTTCATTGATTTACTAGTTAAAGTTTGTATTCTTTTAAACAACAGCATATGCCTTAATAAAGAATGTCTTATCGTAATCTCAAGTTGAAATGCCAAAATCTTTGTGAAAAGGATTGTTTTCTTAAGAAGGTAACATAGATTCTAGTCCTATGGTTTAGTTGAGTAAATGGATTGTTATCTTGGTTAAATTAGGTACAGGTACAACTCTCCCTGCTTTGATGTTGCGTCGTTCTTGTGCTTGTATAGCCGGACGGCGGAGATGTTGGTAAGGCCCGGAGAGTTGGCCCATGGTATCCCTCATACCATTGGGAAAATAAGATTTGCCGATTGAGGCGGGTGATTGTGATGCTGCCTAGTTTTTAGGGCCCAAGCTAGTGCGGTGAATCAGCCCACCCTAGTGCGGTGAATCAGCCACCCCTACTAGTGCGTAGACATCCCTCTCAGGGGCGAAAGAATGGAACGATGGAGCGTGAGAGGGCGACATGCTGCCGCCTTGAGTCCTCTCGCTGCCAGCGGCCCGACGATGAGGTGTATGATTCCAGACAAGCATGGGTCTAACTTGGGATGTGGGATTCCCAGAGGATACAATGAAAGAAGCAAGTTCACCCTTGCTCATCTGAAAATCGTAAGAAAGGCTAAATTAGTTGGAAGCACTGTTGTCAATCTAACCACGGGGGAACCAGAATTAGTTATGGGGGGATGCAATGAAAGTACACATTCGAGAGAAGGTTTTGTCCTCGAGGATTTCGAGAGGATAAAATGAATGAATTTTTGGAGCTAACCCAAGAAAGGAAGACCCTAAAACAATACCACCAAACTTTTGTTAAACTTCTCCAATTTGCTCTAGAGATGGATGAGGTAACTCTTCTCCATCGATTCATTTAAAAGCTTAATCTACCATTGAATAACCTCGTCAAGAATGCAAAACCATCCTCTATTTCAGAAGCCATAACTATAGCTAGAGGCTATGATAAAGTTTTTTTATATAGAAAGTGTCGAGAGAAGGACACGAGTCCTTCCATGTTAATCGTGAAGAGGTCCCCTAATCCAAGAGAGGAACATCAAGCCCACCCTTGGCTACAAGGAATCATGAGGTAGAGCAAAATTAGGTCAAGAAATAGGGATAGCAGGGTTAAAGATAACCGAATTCAACAAGTATTTCTGTGAGTAAATAGGAGAGGATTGGTGCAAGATTCATGTGAAGTAATGTGCATGATGAATAGAGGTATTCTACAAGATGATACTAAGATTATGAAATTGCTATCATAGGTTAGCTTGCATAAAGGATTGATTCCCTTACGTTTTTCCATGACAATTGTGAAGTACCATATTACATGGGGGTATAGAATAAGGAATTTGAAGGTTCATATCATATGAGAGGTATATGGATGCATGAAATTAGGATAATTAGGCCAATTAACTTTGGAATAATAAAGACATTTTGGAGGCACAACAAAACGAGCCAAACACATGAAATAAGGGACTCTTTAAGAAGACTGTATGTGTCTCTTATAATATAGATTTCAATAAGGAAAAAGAGTGCACTCAGAGAAGAGTGAGGCAATAAGGCTAGAAACATTAGGAAAGTGTTAGAATAAAAATATTAGCTCCAAAAATCCTAAAAGAAATAAGAAGACAAGAATAGTTCTATTAAGAGATAAGTATCTCCAAAAATAGAAATTCGAATTTAGGTGAGAAGAGGTCATATTTAGAGTACTTTTACATATTTAGAGTCCATGCATACTAAAAGTGAGGAAAAGCAACGCGTTTCTAAAGATGGCATGTTTGCAGCTATATACAGACGTTTTTGCCTATTCTACCGCGCCGCGGTGGCTTGTAGACTAGATGCCTTCCAGTTCTTTTGACCGATTATACGAGTATATTCTGAGTTCTTATCAGAGATTTATGGCCGAGACAGTTTGCTGCTTCTGTCAAGGTCTCTACACAAGAAAAACTGTAAGATGACAACAAGTAGCCTCAAGGTGATCCTAGAGCTTGAGATGTATATATATCCCTTCAATCTTATCTAATATCTTAGAAGAGAAGGTTAGATTGCTATGGTCTTTCGGAGGAAGAGACCAGAACTCCATAGCTTTTCTTTTAAATAAAGAATAGTATGCCGTAGCCTTGCAAGAGAAGGCTATTTTGCCATAGACCTTCGAAAGAGAGAAAACTCACAGTACGAGTAAGAGGAGATAAATCTTGGGGATGATCGGATGACTTCAATCGTAAGAGAAGGTATTAGAAGACTCTATTCTCTTATGTCAAGTTCTAAAGCTCTTGTTAACGAGCAAAGGCAACGATAAACGATAAATTTCTGTAAGGTGAATATATATTTTTTTGTTTTACAATTATATATCATTCTTAGGGGTTGAGGTATGGCCTCGGCTTCTCTATTAATTGTTAATAGTGATCTATTTGATTTATTTACTAGTTAAAGTTTGTATTATTTTAAACAACAGCATATGCCTTAATAAAGAATGTCTTATCATAATCTCAAGTTGAAATGCTAAAATCTTTGTGAAAAGGATTGTTTTCTTAAGAAGGTAACATAGATTCTAGTCCTATGGTTTAGTTGAGTAAATGGATTGTTATCTTGGTTAAATTAGGTACAGGTACAACTCTCCCTACGCTTTGATGCTGCGCCGTTCTTGTGCTTGTATAGCCGGATGGCGGAGATGTTGGTAAGGCCCGGAGAGTTGGCCCATGGTATCCCTCATACCATTGGGAGAATAAGATTTGTCGATTGAGGCGGGTGATTGTGATGCTGCCTAGTTTTTAGGGCCCAAGCTAGTGCGGTGAATCAACCCACCCTAGTGCGGTGAATCAGCCACCCCTAGTGCGTAGACATCCCTCTGAGGGGCGGAAGAATGGAGCGATGGAGCCTGAGAGGGCGACATGCTGCCGCCTTGAGTCCTCTCGCCACCAGCGGCCCGACGATGAGGTGTATGATTCCACACAATCCTGGGTCTAACTTGGGATGTAGGATTCCCAGAGGATACAATGAAAGAAGCAAGTTCACCCTTGCTCATCTGAAAATCGTAAGAAAGGCCGAATTAGTTGGAAGCACTGTTGTCAATCTAACCACGGGGGAACCAGAATTAGTTATGGGGGGATGCCATGAAAGTACACATTCGAGAGAAGGTTTTGTCCTCCAGGATTTCGAGAGGATAAAATGAATGAATTTTTGGAGCTTACCCAAGAAAGGAAGACCCTAAAAGAATACCACCAAACTTTTGTTAACTTTCTCCGATTTGCTCTAGAGATGGATGAGGTAACTCTTCTTCATCGATTCATTTAAAAGCTTAATCTACCATTGAGTAACCTCGTCAAGAATGCAAAACCATACTCTATCTCAGAAGCCATAATTATAGCCAGAGGCTATGATAAAGTTTTTTTATATAGAAAGTGTCGAGAGAAGGACACGAGTCCTTCCATGTTAATCGTGAAGAGGTCCCCCAATCCAAAAGAGCAACATCAATCCCACCCTTGGCTACAAGGAATCATGAGCTAGAGCAAAATTAGGTCAAGAAATAGGGATAGCAGGGTTAAAGATATCCAAATTCAACAAGTATTTCTATGAGTAAATAGAAGAGGATTGGTGCAAGATTCATGTGAAGTAATGTGCATGATGAATAGAGGTATTCTACAAGATGATACTAAGATTATGAAATTGCTATCATAGGTTAGCTTACATAAAGGATTGATTCCCTTACGTTTTTCCATGACAATTGTGAAGTACCATATTACATGGGAGTATAGAATAAGGAATTTGAAGGTTCATATCATATGAGAGGTATATGGATGCATGAAATTAGGATAATTAGGCCAATTAACTTTGGAATAATAAAGATATTTTGGAGGCACGACAAAACGAGCCAAACACATGAAATAAGGGACTCTTTAAGAACACTGTATGTGTCTCTTTTAATATAGATTTCAATAAGGAAAGAGAGTGCACTCAGAGAAGAGTGAGGCAATAAGGCTAGAAACATTAGGAAAGTGTTAGAATAAAAATATTAGCTCCAAAAATCCTTAAAGAAATAAGAAGACAAGAATAGTTCTATTAAGAGATAAGTATCTCCAAAAATAGAAATTCGAATTTAGGTGATAAGAGGTCATATTTAGAGTACTTTTACATATTTAGAGTCCATGGATACTAAAAATGAGGAAAAGCAACAGTTTCTAAAGATGGCATGTTTGCAGCTATATACAGACGTTTTTGCCTATTCTACCCACGCCGCGGTGGCTTGTAGACTAGATGCCTTCCGGTTCTTTTGACCGATTATACGAGTATATTCTGAGTTCTTATCAGAGATTTATGGCCGAAACAGTTTGCTGCTTGTGTCAAGGTCTCTACGCAAGAAAAACTGTAAGACGACAACAAGTAGCCTCAAGGTAATCCTAGCTAGAGCTTGAGATGTATATATATCCCTTCATTCTTATCTGATATGTTAGAAGAGAAGGTTAGATTGCTGTGGTCTTTCGGAGGAAGAGACCAGAACTCCATAGCTTTTCTTTTAAATAAAGAATAGTATGCCGTAGCCTTGCAAGAGAAGGCTATTTTGCCATAGACCTTCGAAAGAGAGAAAAGTCACAGTACGAGTAAGAGGAGATAAATCTTGGGGATGATCGGATGATTTCAATCGTAAAAGAAGGTATTAGAAGACTCTATTCTCTTATGTCAAGTTCTAAAGCTCTTGTTAACGAGCAAAGGCAACGATAAACGATAAATTTCTGTAAGGTATATATATATATTTTTTTGTTTTACAATTATATATCATTCTTAGGGGTTGAGGTATGGCCTCGGCTTCTCTATTAATTGTTAATAGTGATCTATTTCATTGATTTACTAGTTAAAGTTTGTATTCTTTTAAACAACAGCATATGCCTTAATAAAGAATGTCTTATCGTAATCTCAAGTTGAAATGCCAAAATCTTTGTGAAAAGGATTGTTTTCTTAAGAAGGTAACATAGATTCTAGTCCTATGGTTTAGTTGAGTAAATGGATTGTTATCTTGGTTAAATTAGGTACAGGTACAACTCTCCCTGCTTTGATGCTGCGTCGTTCTTGTGCTTGTATAGCCGGACGGCGGAGATGTTGGTAAGGCCCGGAGAGTTGGCCCATGGTATCCCTCATACCATTGGGAGAATAAGATTTGCCGATTGAGGCGGGTGATTGTGATGCTGCCTAGTTTTTAGGGCCCAAGCTAGTGCGGTGAATCAGCCCACCCTAGTGCGGTGAATCAGCCACCCCAAGTGCGTAGACATCCCTCTGAGGGGCGAAAGAATGGAACGATGGAGCCTGAGAGGGCGACATGCTGCCGCCTTGAGTCCTCTCGCCGCCGCCAGTGGCCCGACGATGAGGTGTATGATTCCACACAAGCATGGGTCTAACTTGGGATGTGGGATTCCCAGAGGATACAATGAAAGAAGCAAGTTCACCCTTGCTCATCCGAAAATCGTAAGAAAGGCCGAATTAGTTGGAAGCACTATTGTCAATCTAACCACGGGGGAACCAGAATTAGTTATGGGGGGATGCCATGAAAGTACACATTCGAGAGAAGGTTTTGTCCTCCAGGATTTCGAGAGGATAAAATGAATGAATTTTTGGAGCTAACCCAAGAAAGGAAGACCCTAAAAGAATACCACCAAACTTTTGTTAAACTTCTCCGATTTGCTCTAGAGATGGATGAGGTAACTCTTCTTCATCGATTCATTTAAAAGCTTAATCTACCATTGAGTAACCTCGTCAAGAATGCAAAACCATACTCTATCTCAGAAGCCATAATTATAGCCAGAGGCTATGATAAAGTTTTTTTATATAGAAAGTGTCGAGAGAAGGACACGAGTCCTTCCATGTTAATCGTGAAGAGGTCCCCCAATCCAAAAGAGCAACATCAATCCCACCCTTGGCTACAAGGAATCATGAGCTAGAGCAAAATTAGGTCAAGAAATAGGGATAGCAGGGTTAAAGATATCCAAATTCAACAAGTATTTCTATGAGTAAATAGAAGAGGATTGGTGCAAGATTCATGTGAAGTAATGTGCATGATGAATAGAGGTATTCTACAAGATGATACTAAGATTATGAAATTGCTATCATAGGCTAGCTTGCATAAAGGATTGATTCCCTTACGTTTTTCCATGACAATTGTGAAGTACCATATTACATGGGAGTATAGAATAAGGAATTTGAAGGTTCATATCATATGAGAGGTATATGGATGCATGAAATTAGGATAATTAGGCCAATTAACTTTGGAATAATAAAGATATTTTGGAGGCACGACAAAACGAGCCAAACACATGAAATAAGGGACTCTTTAAGAACACTGTATGTGTCTCTTTTAATATAGATTTCAATAAGGAAAGAGAGTGCACTCAGAGAAGAGTGAGGCAATAAGGCTAGAAACATTAGGAAAGTGTTAGAATAAAAATATTAGCTCCAAAAATCCTTAAAGAAATAAGAAGACAAGAATAGTTCTATTAAGAGATAAGTATCTCCAAAAATAGAAATTCGAATTTAGGTGATAAGAGGTCATATTTAGAGTACTTTTACATATTTAGAGTCCATGGATACTAAAAATGAGGAAAAGCAACAGTTTCTAAAGATGGCATGTTTGCAGCTATATACAGACGTTTTTGCCTATTCTACCCGCGCCGCGGTGGCCTGTAGACTAGATGCCTTCCGGTTCTTTTGACCGATTATACGAGTATATTCTGAGTTCTTATCAGAGATTTATGGCCGAAACAGTTTGCTGCTTCTGTCAAGGTCTCTACGCAAGAAAAACTGTAAGACGACAACAAGTAGCCTCAAGGTAATCCTAGCTAGAGCTTGAGATGTATATATATCCCTTCATTCTTATCTGATATGTTAGAAGAGAAGGTTAGATTGCTATGGTCTTTCGGAGGAAGAGACCAAAACTCCATAGCTTTTCTTTTAAATAAAGAATAGTATGCCGTAGCCTTGCAAGAGAAGGCTATTTTGCCATAGACCTTCGAAAGAGAGAAAAGTCACAGTACGAGTAAGAGGAGATAAATCTTGGGGATGATCGGATGATTTCAATCGTAAAAGAAGGTATTAGAAGACTCTATTCTCTTATGTCAAGTTCTAAAGCTCTTGTTAACGAGCAAAGGCAACGATAAACGATAAATTTCTGTAAGGTATATATATATATTTTTTTGTTTTACAATTATATATCATTCTTAGGGGTTGAGGTATGGCCTCGGCTTCTCTATTAATTGTTAATAGTGATCTATTTCATTGATTTACTAGTTAAAGTTTGTATTCTTTTAAACAACAGCATATGCCTTAATAAAGAATGTCTTATCGTAATCTCAAGTTGAAATGCCAAAATCTTTGTGAAAAGGATTGTTTTCTTAAGAAGGTAACATAGATTCTAGTCCTATGGTTTAGTTGAGTAAATGGATTGTTATCTTGGTTAAATTAGGTACAGGTACAACTCTCCCTGCTTTGATGCTGCGTCGTTCTTGTGCTTGTATAGCCGGACGGCGGAGATGTTGGTAAGGCCCGGAGAGTTGGCCCATGGTATCCCTCATACCATTGGGAGAATAAGATTTGCCGATTGAGGCGGGTGATTGTGATGCTGCCTAGTTTTTAGGGCCCAAGCTAGTGCGGTGAATCAGCCCACCCTAGTGTGGTGAATCAGCCACCCCAAGTGCGTAGACATCCCTCTGAGGGGCGAAAGAATGGAACGATGGAGCGTGAGAGGGCGACATGCTGCCGCCTTGAGTCCTCTCGCCGCCGCCAGTGGCCCGACGATGAGGTGTATGATTCCACACAAGCATGGGTCTAACTTGGGATGTGGGATTCCCAGAGGATACAATGAAAGAAGCAAGTTCACCCTTGCTCATCCGAAAATCGTAAGAAAGGCCGAATTAGTTGGAAGCACTATTGTCAATCTAACCACGGGGGAACCAGAATTAGTTATGGGGGGATGCCATGAAAGTACACATTCGAGAGAAGGTTTTGTCCTCCAGGATTTCGAGAGGATAAAATGAATGAATTTTTGGAGCTAACCCAAGAAAGGAAGACCCTAAAAGAATACCACCAAACTTTTGTTAAACTTCTCCGATTTGCTCTAGAGATGGATGAGGTAACTCTTCTTCATCGATTCATTTAAAAGCTTAATCTACCATTGAGTAACCTCGTCAAGAATGCAAAACCATACTCTATCTCAGAAGCCATAATTATAGCCAGAGGCTATGATAAAGTTTTTTTATATAGAAAGTGTCGAGAGAAGGACACGAGTCCTTCCATGTTAATCGTGAAGAGGTCCCCCAATCCAAAAGAGCAACATCAATCCCACCCTTGGCTACAAGGAATCATGAGCTAGAGCAAAATTAGGTCAAGAAATAGGGATAGCAGGGTTAAAGATATCCAAATTCAACAAGTATTTCTATGAGTAAATAGAAGAGGATTGGTGCAAGATTCATGTGAAGTAATGTGCATGATGAATAGAGGTATTCTACAAGATGATACTAAGATTATGAAATTGCTATCATAGGCTAGCTTGCATAAAGGATTGATTCCCTTACGTTTTTCCATGACAATTGTGAAGTACCATATTACATGGGAGTATAGAATAAGGAATTTGAAGGTTCATATCATATGAGAGGTATATGGATGCATGAAATTAGGATAATTAGGCCAATTAACTTTGGAATAATAAAGATATTTTGGAGGCACGACAAAACGAGCCAAACACATGAAATAAGGGACTCTTTAAGAACACTGTATGTGTCTCTTTTAATATAGATTTCAATAAGGAAAGAGAGTGCACTCAGAGAAGAGTGAGGCAATAAGGCTAGAAACATTAGGAAAGTGTTAGAATAAAAATATTAGCTCCAAAAATCCTTAAAGAAATAAGAAGACAAGAATAGTTCTATTAAGAGATAAGTATCTCCAAAAATAGAAATTCGAATTTAGGTGATAAGAGGTCATATTTAGAGTACTTTTACATATTTAGAGTCCATGGATACTAAAAATGAGGAAAAGCAACAGTTTCTAAAGATGGCATGTTTGCAGCTATATACAGACGTTTTTGCCTATTCTACCCGCGCCGCGGTGGCTTGTAGACTAGATGCCTTCCGGTTCTTTTGACCGATTATACGAGTATATTCTGAGTTCTTATCAGAGATTTATGGCCGAAATAGTTTGCTGCTTCTGTCAAGGTCTCTACGCAAGAAAAACTGTAAGACGACAACAAGTAGCCTCAAGGTAATCCTAGCTAGAGCTTGAGATGTATATATATCCCTTCATTCTTATCTGATATGTTAGAAGAGAAGGTTAGATTGCTGTGGTCTTTCGGAGGAAGAGACCAGAACTCCATAGCTTTTCTTTTAAATAAAGAATAGTATGCCGTAGCCTTGCAAGAGAAGGCTATTTTGCCATAGACCTTCGAAAGAGAGAAAAGTCACAGTACGAGTAAGAGGAGATAAATCTTGGGGATGATCGGATGATTTCAATCGTAAAAGAAGGTATTAGAAGACTCTATTCTCTTATGTCAAGTTCTAAAGCTCTTGTTAACGAGCAAAGGCAACGATAAACGATAAATTTCTGTAAGGTATATATATATATTTTTTTGTTTTACAATTATATATCATTCTTAGGGGTTGAGGTATGGCCTCGGCTTCTCTATTAATTGTTAATAGTGATCTATTTCATTGATTTACTAGTTAAAGTTTGTATTCTTTTAAACAACAGCATATGCCTTAATAAAGAATGTCTTATCGTAATCTCAAGTTGAAATGCCAAAATCTTTGTGAAAAGGATTGTTTTCTTAAGAAGGTAACATAGATTCTAGTCCTATGGTTTAGTTGAGTAAATGGATTGTTATCTTGGTTAAATTAGGTACAGGTACAACTCTCCCTGCTTTGATGCTGCGTCGTTCTTGTGCTTGTATAGCCGGACGGCGGAGATGTTGGTAAGGCCCGGAGAGTTGGCCCATGGTATCCCTCATACCATTGGGAGAATAAGATTTGCCGATTGAGGCGGGTGATTGTGATGCTGCCTAGTTTTTAGGGCCCAAGCTAGTGCGGTGAATCAGCCCACCCTAGTGCGGTGAATCAGCCACCCCAAGTGCGTAGACATCCCTCTGAGGGGCGAAAGAATGGAACGATGGAGCGTGAGAGGGCGACATGCTGCCGCCTTAAGTCCTCTCGCCGCCGCCAGTGGCCCGACAATGAGGTGTATGATTCCACACAAGCATGGGTCTAACTTGGGATCTGGGATTCCCAGAGGATACAATGAAAGAAGCAAGTTCACCCTTGCTCATCCGAAAATCGTAAGAAACGCTAAATTAGTTGGAAGCACTATTGTCAATCTAACCACGGGGGAACCAGAATTAGTTATGGGGGGATGCCATGAAAGTACACATTCGAGAGAAGGTTTTGTCCTCCAGGATTTCGAGAGGATAAAATGAATGAATTTTTGGAGCTAACCCAAGAAAGGAAGACCCTAAAAGAATACCACCAAACTTTTGTTAAACTTCTCCAATTTGCTCTAGAGATGGATGAGGTAACTCTTCTCCATCGATTCATTTAAAAGCTTAATCTACCATTGAATAACCTCGTCAAGAATGCAAAACCATCCTCTATTTCAGAAGCCATAACTATAGCCAGAGGCTATGATAAAGTTTTTTTATATAGAAAGTGTCGAGAGAAGGACACGAGTCCTTCCATGTTAATCGTGAAGAGGTCCCCTAATCCAAGAGAGGAACATCAAGCCCACCCTTGGCTACAAGGAATCATGAGGTAGAGCAAAATTAGGTCAAGAAATAGGGATAGCAGGGTTAAAGATAACCGAATTCAACAAGTATTTCTGTGAGTAAATAGGAGAGGATTGGTGCAAGATTCATGTGAAGTAATGTGCATGATGAATAGAGGTATTCTACAAGATGATACTAAGATTATGAAATTGCTATCATAGGTTAGCTTGCATAAAGGATTGATTCCCTTACGTTTTTCCATGACAATTGTGAAGTACCATATTACATGGGGGTATAGAATAAGGAATTTGAAGGTTCATATCATATGAGAGGTATATGGATGCATGAAATTAGGATAATTAGGCCAATTAACTTTGGAATAATAAAGATATTTTGGAGGCACAACAAAACGAGCCAAACACATGAAATAAGGGACTCTTTAAGAACACTGTATGTGTCTCTTATAATATAGATTTCAATAAGGAAAAAGAGTGCACTCAGAGAAGAGTGAGGCAATAAGGCTAGAAACATTAGGAAAGTGTTAGAATAAAAATATTAGCTCCAAAAATCCTAAAAGAAATAAGAAGACAAGAATAGTTCTATTAAGAGATAAGTATCTCCAAAAATAGAAATTCGAATTTAGGTGAGAAGAGGTCATATTTAGAGTACTTTTACATATTTAGAGTCCATGCATACTAAAAGTGAGGAAAAGCAACGCGTTTCTAAAGATGGCATGTTTGCAGCTATATACAGACGTTTTTGCCTATTCTACCCGCGCCGCGGTGGCTTGTAGACTAGATGCCTTCCGGTTCTTTTGACCGATTATACGAGTATATTCTGAGTTCTTATCAGAGATTTATGGCCGAGACAGTTTGCTGCTTCTGTCAAGGTCTCTACACAAGAAAAACTGTAAGATGACAACAAGTAGCCTCAAGGTGATCCTAGAGCTTGAGATGTATATATATCCCTTCAATCTTATCTCATATCTTAGAAGAGAAGGTTAGATTGCTATGGTCTTTCGGAGGAAGAGACCAGAACTCCATAGCTTTTCTTTTAAATAAAGAATAGTATGCCGTAGCCTTGCAAGAGAAGGCTATTTTGCCATAGACCTTCGAAAGAGAGAAAACTCACAGTACGAGTAAGAGGAGATAAATCTTGGGGATGATCGGATGACTTCAATCGTAAGAGAAGGTATTAGAAGACTCTATTCTCTTATGTCAAGTTCTAAAGCTCTTGTTAACGAGCAAAGGCAACGATAAACGATAAATATCTGTAAGGTGAATATATATTTTTTTGTTTTACAATTATATATCATTCTTAGGGGTTGAGGTATGGCCTCGGCTTCTCTATTAATTGTTAATAGTGATCTATTTGATTTATTTACTAGTTAAAGTTTGTATTCTTTTAAACAACAGCATATGCCTTAATAAAGAATGTCTTATCATAATCTCAAGTTGAAATGCTAAAATCTTTGTGAAAAGGATTGTTTTCTTAAGAAGGTAACATAGATTCTAGTCCTATGGTTTAGTTGAGTAAATGGATTGTTATCTTGGTTAAATTAGGTACAGGTACAACTCTCCCTGCGCTTTGATGCTGCGCCGTTCTTGTGCTTGTATAGCCGGATGGCGGAGATGTTGGTAAGGCCCGGAGAGTTGGCCCATGGTATCCCTCATACCATTGGGAGAATAAGATTTGCCGATTGAGGCGGGTGATTGTGATGCTGCCTAGTTTTTAGGGCCCAAGCTAGTGCGGTGAATCAACCCACCCTAGTGCGGTGAATCAGCCACCCCTAGTGCGTAGACATCCCTCTGAGGGGCGGAAGAATGGAGCGATGGAGCCTGAGAGGGCGACATGCTGCCGCCTTGAGTCCTCTCGCCACCAGCGGCCCGACGATGAGGTGTATGATTCCACACAATCCTGGGTCTAACTTGGGATGTAGGATTCCCAGAGGATACAATGAAAGAAGCAAGTTCACCCTTGCTCATCTGAAAATCGTAAGAAAGGCCGAATTAGTTGGAAGCACTGTTGTCAATCTAACCACGGGGGAACCAGAATTAGTTATGGGGGGATGCCATGAAAGTACACATTCGAGAGAAGGTTTTGTCCTCCAGGATTTCGAGAGGATAAAATGAATGAATTTTTGGAGCTTACCCAAGAAAGGAAGACCCTAAAAGAATACCACCAAACTTTTGTTAACTTTCTCCGATTTGCTCTAGAGATGGATGAGGTAACTCTTCTCCATCGATTCATTTAAAAGCTTAATCTACCATTGAGTAACCTCGTCAAGAATGCAAAACCATACTCTATCTCAGAAGCCATAATTATAGCCAGAGGCTATGATAAAGTTTTTTTATATAGAAAGTGTCGAGAGAAGGACACGAGTCCTTCCATGTTAATCGTGAAGAGGTCCCCCAATCCAAAAGAGCAACATCAATCCCACCCTTGGCTACAAGGAATCATGAGCTAGAGCAAAATTAGGTCAAGAAATAGGGATAGCAGGGTTAAAGATATCCAAATTCAACAAGTATTTCTATGAGTAAATAGAAGAGGATTGGTGCAAGATTCATGTGAAGTAATGTGCATGATGAATAGAGGTATTCTACAAGATGATACTAAGATTATGAAATTGCTATCATAGGTTAGCTTGCATAAAGGATTGATTCCCTTACGTTTTTCCATGACAATTGTGAAGTACCATATTACATGGGAGTATAGAATAAGGAATTTGAAGGTTCATATCATATGAGAGGTATATGGATGCATGAAATTAGGATAATTAGGCCAATTAACTTTGGAATAATAAAGATATTTTGGAGGCACGACAAAACGAGCCAAACACATGAAATAAGGGACTCTTTAAGAACACTGTATGTGTCTCTTTTAATATAGATTTCAATAAGGAAAGAGAGTGCACTCAGAGAAGAGTGAGGCAATAAGGCTAGAAACATTAGGAAAGTGTTAGAATAAAAATATTAGCTCCAAAAATCCTTAAAGAAATAAGAAGACAAGAATAGTTCTATTAAGAGATAAGTATCTCCAAAAATAGAAATTCGAATTTAGGTGATAAGAGGTCATATTTAGAGTACTTTTACATATTTAGAGTCCATGGATACTAAAAATGAGGAAAAGCAACCGTTTCTAAAGATGGCATGTTTGCAGCTATATACAGACGTTTTTGCCTATTCTACCCGCGCCGCGGTGGCTTGTAGACTAGATGCCTTCCGGTTCTTTTGACCGATTATACGAGTATATTCTGAGTTCTTATCAGAGATTTATGGCCGAAATAGTTTGCTACTTCTGTCAAGGTCTCTACACAAGAAAAACTGTAAGACGACAACAAGTAGCCTCAAGGTAATCCTAGCTAGAGCTTGAGATGTATATATATCCCTTCATTCTTATCTGATATGTTAGAAGAGAAGGTTAGATTGCTGTGGTCTTTCGAAGGAAGAGACCAGAACTCCATAGCTTTTCTTTTAAATAAAGAATAGTATGCCGTAGCCTTGCAAGAGAAGGCTATTTTGCCATAGACCTTCGAAAGAGAGAAAAGTCACAGTACGAGTAAGAGGAGATAAATCTTGGGGATGATCGGATGATTTCAATCGTAAAAGAAGGTATTAGAAGACTCTATTCTCTTATGTCAAGTTCTAAAGCTCTTGTTAACGAGCAAAGGCAACGATAAACGATAAATTTCTGTAAGGTATATATATATTTTTTTTTGTTTTACAATTATATATCATTCTTAGGGGTTGAGGTATGGCCTCGGCTTCTCTATTAATTGTTAATAGTGATCTATTTGATTTATTTACTAGTTAAAGTTTGTATTCTTTTAAACAACAGCATATGCCTTAATAAAGAATGTCTTATCATAATCTCAAGTTGAAATGCTAAAATCTTTGTGAAAAGGATTGTTTTCTTAAGAAGGTAACATAGATTCTAGTCCTATGGTTTAGTTGAGTAAATGGATTGTTATCTTGGTTAAATTAGGTACAGGTACAACTCTCCCTGCGCTTTGATGCTGCGCCGTTCTTGTGCTTGTATAGCCGGATGGCGGAGATGTTGGTAAGGCCCGGAGAGTTGGCCCATGGTATCCCTCATACCATTGGGAGAATAAGATTTGCCGATTGAGGCGGGTGATTGTGATACTGCCTAGTTTTTAGGGCCCAAGCTAGTGCGGTGAATCAACCCACCCTAGTGCGGTGAATCAGCCACCCCTAGTGCGTAGACATCCCTCTGAGGGGCGGAAGAATGGAGCGATGGAGCCTGAGAGGGCGACATGCTGCCGCCTTGAGTCCTCTCGCCACCAGCGGCCCGACGATGAGGTGTATGATTCCACACAATCCTGGGTCTAACTTGGGATGTAGGATTCCCAGAGGATACAATGAAAGAAGCAAGTTCACCCTTGCTCATCTGCTCGAGCTCATCTGAAAATCGTAAGAAAGGCCGAATTAGTTGGAAGCACTGTTGTCAATCTAACCACGGGGGAACCAGAATTAGTTATGGGGGGATGCCATGAAAGTACACATTCGAGAGAAGGTTTTGTCCTCCAGGATTTCGAGAGGATAAAATGAATGAATTTTTGGAGCTTACCCAAGAAAGGAAGACCCTAAAAGAATACCACCAAACTTTTGTTAACTTTCTCCGATTTGCTCTAGAGATGGATGAGGTAACTCTTCTTCATCGATTCATTTAAAAGCTTAATCTACCATTGAGTAACCTCGTCAAGAATGCAAAACCATACTCTATCTCAAAAGCCATAATTATAGCCAGAGGCTATGATAAAGTTTTTTTATATAGAAAGTGTCGAGAGAAGGACACGAGTCCTTCCATGTTAATCGTGAAGAGGTCCCCCAATCCAAAAGAGCAACATCAATCTTACCCTTGGCTACAAGGAATCATGAGCTAGAGCAAAATTAGGTCAAGAAATAGGGATAGCAGGGTTAAAGATATCCAAATTCAACAAGTATTTCTATGAGTAAATAGAAGAGGATTGGTGCAAGATTCATGTGAAGTAATGTGCATGATGAATAGAGGTATTCTACAAGATGATACTAAGATTATGAAATTGCTATCATAGGTTAGCTTGCATAAAGGATTGATTCCCTTACGTTTTTCCATGATAATTGTGAAGTACCATATTACATGGGAGTATAGAATAAGGAATTTGAAGGTTCATATCATATGAGAGGTATATGGATGCATGAAATTAGGATAATTAGGCCAATTAACTTTGGAATAATAAAGATATTTTGGAGGCACGACAAAACGAGCCAAACACATGAAATAAGGGACTCTTTAAGAACACTGTATGTGTCTCTTTTAATATAGATTTCAATAAGGAAAGAGAGTGCACTCAGAGAAGAGTGAGGCAATAAGGCTAGAAACATTAGGAAAGTGTTAGAATAAAAATATTAGCTCCAAAAATCCTTAAAGAAATAAGAAGACAAGAATAGTTCTATTAAGAGATAAGTATCTCCAAAAATAGAAATTCGAATTTAGGTGATAAGAGGTCATATTTAGAGTACTTTTACATATTTAGAGTCCATGGATACTAAAAATGAGGAAAAGCAACAGTTTCTAAAGATGGCATGTTTGCAGCTATATACAGACGTTTTTGCCTATTCTACCCGCGCCGTGGTGGCTTGTAGACTAGATGCCTTCCGGTTCTTTTGACCGATTATACGAGTATATTCTGAGTTCTTATCAGAGATTTATGGCCGAAACAGTTTGCTGCTTCTGTCAAGGTCTCTACGCAAGAAAAACTGTAAGACGACAACAAGTAGCCTCAAGGTAATCCTAGCTAGAGCTTGAGATGTATATATATCCTTTCATTCTTATCTGATATGTTAGAAGAGAAGGTTAGATTGCTGTGGTCTTTCGGAGGAAGAGACCAGAACTCCATAGTTTTTCTTTTAAATAAAGAATAGTATGCCGTAGCCTTGCAAGAGAAGGCTATTTTGCCATAGACCTTCGAAAGAGAGAAAAGTCACAGTACGAGTAAGAGGAGATAAATCTTGGGGATGATCGGATGATTTCAATCGTAAAAGAAGGTATTAGAAGACTCTATTCTCTTATGTCAAGTTCTAAAGCTCTTGTTAACGAGCAAAGGCAACGATAAACGATAAATTTCTGTAAGGTGAATATATATTTTTTTGTTTTACAATTATATATCATTCTTAGGGGTTGAGGTATGGCCTCGGCTTCTCTATTAATTGTTAATAGTGATCTATTTCATTGATTTACTAGTTAAAGTTTGTATTCTTTTAAACAACAGCATATGCCTTAATAAAGAATGTCTTATCGTAATCTCAAGTTGAAATGCCAAAATCTTTGTGAAAAGGATTGTTTTCTTAAGAAGGTAACATAGATTCTAGTCCTATGGTTTAGTTGAGTAAATGGATTGTTATCTTGGTTAAATTAGGTACAGGTACAACTCTCCCTGCGCTTTGATGCTGCGCCGTTCTTGTGCTTGTATAGCCGGATGGCGGAGATGTTGGTAAGGCCCGGAGAGTTGGCCCATGGTATCCCTCATACCATTGGGAGAATAAGATTTGCCGATTGAGGCGGGTGATTGTGATGCTGCCTAGTTTTTAGGGCCCAAGCTAGTGCGGTGAATCAACCCACCCTAGTGCGGTGAATCAGCCACCCCTAGTGCGTAGACATCCCTCTGAGGGGCGGAAGAATGGAGCGATGGAGCCTGAGAGGGCGACATGCTGCCGCCTTGAGTCCTCTCGCCACCAGCGGCCCGACGATGAGGTGTATGATTCCACACAATCCTGGGTCTAACTTGGGATGTAGGATTCCCAGAGGATACAATGAAAGAAGCAAGTTCACCCTTGCTCATCTGAAAATCGTAAGAAAGGCCGAATTAGTTGGAAGCACTGTTGTCAATCTAACCACGGGGGAACCAGAATTAGTTATGGGGGGATGCCATGAAAGTACACATTCGAGAGAAGGTTTTGTCCTCCAGGATTTCGAGAGGATAAAATGAATGAATTTTTGGAGCTTACCCAAGAAAGGAAGACCCTAAAAGAATACCACCAAACTTTTGTTAACTTTCTCCGATTTGCTCTAGAGATAGATGAGGTAACTCTTCTTCATCGATTCATTTAAAAGCTTAATCTACCATTGAGTAACCTCGTCAAGAATGCAAAACCATACTCTATCTCAGAAGCCATAATTATAGCCAGAGGCTATGATAAAGTTTTTTTATATAGAAAGTGTCGAGAGAAGGACACGAGTCCTTCCATGTTAATCGTGAAGAGGTCCCCCAATCCAAAAGAGCAACATCAATCCCACCCTTGGCTACAAGGAATCATGAGCTAGAGCAAAATTAGGTCAAGAAATAGGGATAGCAGGGTTAAAGATATCCAAATTCAACAAGTATTTCTATGAGTAAATAGAAGAGGATTGGTGCAAGATTCATGTGAAGTAATGTGCATGATGAATAGAGGTATTCTACAAGATGATACTAAGATTATGAAATTGCTATCATAGGTTAGCTTGCATAAAGGATTGATTCCCTTACGTTTTTCCATGACAATTGTGAAGTACCATATTACATGGGAGTATAGAATAAGGAATTTGAAGGTTCATATCATATGAGAGGTATATGGATGCATGAAATTAGGATAATTAGGCCAATTAACTTTGGAATAATAAAGATATTTTGGAGGCACGACAAAACGAGCCAAACACATGAAATAAGGGACTCTTTAAGAACACTGTATGTGTCTCTTTTAATATAGATTTCAATAAGGAAAGAGAGTGCACTCAGAGAAGAGTGAGGCAATAAGGCTAGAAACATTAGGAAAGTGTTAGAATAAAAATATTAGCTCCAAAAATCCCTAAAGAAATAAGAAGACAAGAATAGTTCTATTAAGAGATAAGTATCTCCAAAAATAGAAATTCGAATTTAGGTGATAAGAGGTCATATTTAGAGTACTTTTACATATTTAGAGTCCATGGATACTAAAAATGAGGAAAAGCAACAGTTTCTAAAGATGGCATGTTTGCAGCTATATACAGACGTTTTTGCCTATTCTACCCGCGCCGCGGTGGCTTGTAGACTAGATGCCTTCCGGTTCTTTTGACCGATTATACGAGTATATTCTGAGTTCTTATCAGAGATTTATGGCCGAAACAGTTTGCTGCTTCTGTCAAGGTCTCTACGCAAGAAAAACTGTAAGACGACAACAAGTAGCCTCAAGGTAATCCTAGCTAGAGCTTGAGATGTATATATATCCCTTCATTCTTATCTGATATGTTAGAAGAGAAGGTTAGATTGCTGTGGTCTTTCGGAGGAAGAGACCAGAACTCCATAGCTTTTCTTTTAAATAAAGAATAGTATGCCGTAGCCTTGCAAGAGAAGGCTATTTTGCCATAGACCTTCGAAAGAGAGAAAAGTCACAGTACGAGTAAGAGGAGATAAATCTTGGGGATGATCGGATGATTTCAATCGTAAAAGAAGGTATTAGAAGACTCTATTCTCTTATGTCAAGTTCTAAAGCTCTTGTTAACGAGCAAAGGCAACGATAAACGATAAATTTCTGTAAGGTATATATATATATTTTTTTGTTTTACAATTATATATCATTCTTAGGGGTTGAGGTATGGCCTCGGCTTCTCTATTAATTGTTAATAGTGATCTATTTCATTGATTTACTAGTTAAAGTTTGTATTCTTTTAAACAACAGCATATGCCTTAATAAAGAATGTCTTATCGTAATCTCAAGTTGAAATGCCAAAATCTTTGTGAAAAGGATTGTTTTCTTAAGAAGGTAACATAGATTCTAGTCCTATGGTTTAGTTGAGTAAATGGATTGTTATCTTGGTTAAATTAGGTACAGGTACAACTCTCCCTGCTTTGATGCTGCGTCGTTCTTGTGCTTGTATAGCCGGACGGCGGAGATGTTGGTAAGGCCCGGAGAGTTGGCCCATGGTATCTCGAGCATGGTATCCCTCATACCATTGGGAGAATAAGATTTGCCGATTGAGGCGGGTGATTGTGATGCTGCCTAGTGTTTAGGGCCCAAGCTAGTGCGGTGAATCAGCCCACCCTAGTGCGGTGAATCAGCCACCCCTAGTGCGTAGACATCCCTCTAAGGGGCGAAAGAATGGAACGATGGAGCGTGAGAGGGCGACATGCTGCCGCCTTGAGTCCTCTCGCCGGCCAGCGGCCCGACGATGAGGTGTATGATTCCAGACAAGCATCGGTCTAACTTGGGATGTGGGATTCCCAGAGGATACAATGAAAGAAGCAAGTTCACCCTTGCTCATCTGAAAATCGTAAGAAAGGCTAAATTAGTAGGAAGCACTGTTGTCAATCTAACCACGGGGGAACCAGAATTAGTTATGGGGGGATGCCATGAAAGTACACATTCGAGAGAAGGTTTTGTCCTCGAGGATTTCGAGAGGATAAAATGAATGAATTTTTGGAGCTAACCCAAGAAAGGAAGACCCTAAAAGAATACCACCAAACTTTTGTTAAACTTCTCCAATTTGCTCTAGAGATGGATGAGGTAACTCTTCTCCATCGATTCATTTAAAAGCTTAATCTACCATTGAATAACCTCGTCAAGAATGCAAAACCATCCTCTATTTCAGAAGCCATAACTATAGCCAGAGGCTATGATAAAGTTTTTTTATATAGAAAGTGTCGAGAGAAGGACACGAGTCCTTCCATGTTAATCGTGAAGAGGTCCCCTAATCCAAGAGAGGAACATCAAGCCCACCCTTGGCTACAAGGAATCATGAGGTAGAGCAAAATTAGGTCAAGAAATAGGGATAGCAGGGTTAAAGATAACCGAATTCAACAAGTATTTCTGTGAGTAAATAGGAGAGGATTGGTGCAAGATTCATGTACGTAATGTGCATGATGAATAGAGGTATTCTACAAGATGATACTAAGATTATGAAATTGCTATCATAGGTTAGCTTGCATAAAGGATTGATTCCCTTACGTTTTTCCATGACAATTGTGAAGTACCATATTACATGGGGGTATAGAATAAGGAATTTGAAGGTTCATATCATATGAGAGGTATATGGATGCATGAAATTAGGATAATTAGGCCAATTAACTTTGGAATAATAAAGATATTTTGGAGGCACAACAAAACGAGCCAAACACATGAAATAAGGGACTCTTTAAGAACACTATATGTGTCTCTTATAATATAGATTTCAATAAGGAAAAAGAGTGCACTCAGAGAAGAGTGAGGCAATAAGGCTAGAAACATTAGGAAAGTGTTAGAATAAAAATATTAGCTCCAAAAATCCTAAAAGAAATAAGAAGACAAGAATAGTTCTATTAAGAGATAAGTATCTCCAAAAATAGAAATTCGAATTTAGGTGAGAAGAGGTCATATTTAGAGTACTTTTACATATTTAGAGTCCATGCATACTAAAAGTGAGGAAAAGCAACGCGTTTCTAAAGATGGCATGTTTGCAGCTATATACAGACGTTTTTGCCTATTCTACCCGCGCCGCGGTGGCTTGTAGACTAGATGCCTTCCGGTTCTTTTGACCGATTATACGAGTATATTCTGAGTTCTTATCAGAGATTTATGGCCGAAACAGTTTGCTGCTTCTGTCAAGGTCTCTACACAAGAAAAACTGTAAGACGACAACAAGTAGCCTCAAGGTAATCCTAGCTAGAGCTTGAGATGTATATATATCCCTTCATTCTTATCTGATATGTTAGAAGAGAAGGTTAGATTGCTGTGGTCTTTCGGAGGAAGAGACCAGAACTCCATAGCTTTTCTTTTAAATAAAGAATAGTATGCCGTAGCCTTGCAAGAGAAGGCTATTTTGCCATAGACCTTCGAAAGAGAGAAAACTCACAGTACGAGTAAGAGGAGATAAATCTTGGGGATGATCGGATGACTTCAATCGTAAGAGAAGGTATTAGAAGACTCTATTCTCTTATGTCAAGTTCTAAAGCTCTTGTTAACGAGCAAAGGCAACGATAAACGATAAATTTCTGTAAGGTGAATATATATTTTTTTGTTTTACAATTATATATCATTCTTAGGGGTTGAGGTATGGCCTCGGCTTCTCTATTAATTGTTAATAGTGATCTATTTGATTTATTTACTAGTTAAAGTTTGTATTCTTTTAAACAACAGCATATGCCTTAATAAAGAATGTCTTATCATAATCTCAAGTTGAAATGCTAAAATCTTTGTGAAAAGGATTGTTTTCTTAAGAAGGTAACATAGATTCTAGTCTTATGGTTTAGTTGAGTAAATGGATTGTTATCTTGGTTAAATTAGGTACAGGTACAACTCTCCCTGCGCTTTGATGCTGCGCCGTTCTTGTGCTTGTATAGCCGGATGGCGGAGATGTTGGTAAGGCCCGGAGAGTTGGCCCATGGTATCCCTCATACCATTGGGAGAATAAGATTTGCCGATTGAGGCAGGTGATTGTGATGCTGCCTAGTTTTTAGGGCCCAAGCTAGTGCGGTGAATCAACCCACCCTAGTGCGGTGAATCAGCCACCCCTAGTGCGTAGACATCCCTCTGAGGGGCGGAAGAATGAAGCGATGGAGCCTGAGAGGGCGACATGCTGCCGCCTTGAGTCCTCTCGCCACCAGCGGCCCGACGATGAGGTGTATGATTCCACACAATCCTGGGTCTAACTTGGGATGTAGGATTCCCAGAGGATACAATGAAAGAAGCAAGTTCACCCTTGCTCATCTGAAAATCGTAAGAAAGGCAGAATTAGTTGGAAGCACTGTTGTCAATCTAACCACGGGGGAACCAGAATTAGTTATGGGGGGATGCCATGAAAGTACACATTCGAGAGAAGGTTTTGTCCTCCAGGATTTCGAGAGGATAAAATGAATGAATTTTTGGAGCTTACCCAAGAAAGGAAGACCCTAAAAGAATACCACCAAACTTTTGTTAACTTTCTCCAATTTGCTCTAGAGATGGATGAGGTAACTCTTCTTCATCGATTCATTTAAAAGCTTAATCTACCATTGAGTAACCTCGTCAAGAATGCAAAACCATACTCTATCTCAGAAGCCATAATTATAGCCAGAGGCTATGATAAAGTTTTTTTATATAGAAAGTGTCGAGAGAAGGACACGAGTCCTTCCATGTTAATCGTGAAGAGGTCCCCCAATCCAAGAGAGCAACATCAATCCCACCCTTGGCTACAAGGAATCATGAGCTAGAGCAAAATTAGGTCAAGAAATAGGGATAGCAGGGTTAAAGATATCCAAATTCAACAAGTATTTCTATGAGTAAATAGAAGAGGATTGGTGCAAGATTCATGTGAAGTAATGTGCATGATGAATAGAGGTATTCTACAAGATGATACTAAGATTATGAAATTGCTATCATAGGTTAGCTTGCATAAAGGATTGATTCCCTTACGTTTTTCCATGACAATTGTGAAGTACCATATTACATGGGAGTATAGAATAAGGAATTTGAAGGTTCATATCATATGAGAGGTATATGGATGCATGAAATTAGGATAATTAGGCCAATTAACTTTGGAATAATAAAGATATTTTGGAGGCACGACAAAACGAGCCAAACACATGAAATAAGGGACTCTTTAAGAACACTGTATGTGTCTCTTATAATATAGATTTCAATAAGGAAAGAGAGTGCACTCAGAGAAGAGTGAGGCAATAAGGCTAGAAACATTAGGAAAGTGTTAGAATAAAAATATTAGCTCCAAAAATCCTTAAAGAAATAAGAAGACAAGAATAGTTCTATTAAGAGATAAGTATCTCCAAAAATAGAGATTCGAATTTAGGTGATAAGAGGTCATATTTAGAGTACTTTTACATATTTAGAGTCCATGGATACTAAAAATGAGGAAAAGCAACCGTTTCTAAAGATGGCATGTTTGTAGCTATATACAGACGTTTTTGCCTATTCTACCCGCGCCGCGGTGGCTTGTAGACTAGATGCCTTCCGGTTCTTTTGACCGATTATACGAGTATATTCTGAGTTCTTATCAGAGATTTATGGCCGAAACAGTTTGCTGCTTCTGTCAAGGTCTCTACACAAGAAAAACTGTAAGACGACAACAAGTAGCCTCAAGGTAATCCTAGAGCTTGAGATGTATATATATCCCTTCATTCTTATCTAATATGTTAGAAGAGAAGGTTAGATTGCTGTGGTCTTTCGGAGGAAGAGACCAGAACTCCATAGCTTTTCTTTTAAATAAAGAATAGTATGCCGTAGCCTTGCAAGAGAAGGCTATTTTGCCATAGACCTTCGAAAGAGAGAAAAGTCACAGTACGAGTAAGAGGAGATAAATCTTGGGGATGATCGGATAATTTCAATCGTAAGAGAAGGTATTAGAAGACTCTATTCTCTTATGTCAAGTTCTAAAGCTCTTGTTAACGAGCAAAGCCAACGATGAACGATAAATTTCTGTAAGGTATATATATATTTTTTTGTTTTACAATTATATATCATTCTTAGGGGTTGAGGTATGGCCTCCGCTTCTCTATTAATTGTTAATAGTGATCTATTTGATTGATTTACTAGTTAAAGTTTGTATTCTTTTAAACAACAGCATATGCCTTAATAAAGAATGTCTTATCGTAATCTCAAGTTGAAATGCTAAAATCTTTGTGAAAAGGATTGTTTTCTTAAGAAGGTAACATAGATTCTAGTCCTATGGTTTAGTTGAGTAAATGGATTGTTATCTTGGTTAAATTAGGTACAGGTACAACTCTCCCTGCTTTGATGCTGCGCCGTTCTTGTGCTTGTATAGCCGGATGGCGGAGATGTTGGTAAGGCCCGGAGAGTTGGCCCATGGTATCCCTCATACCATTGGGAGAAAAAGATTTGCCGATTGAGGCGCTTGGTTATGATGCTGCCTAGTTTTGAGGGCCCAAGCTAGTGCGGTGAATCAGCCCACCCTAGTGCGGTGAATCAGCCATCCCTAGTGCGTAGACATCCCTCTGAGGGGCGGAAGAATGGAGCAATGGAGCCTGAGAGGGCGACATGCTGCCGCCTTGAGTCCTCTCGCCACCAGCGGCCCGACGATGAGGTGTATGATTCCACACAAACATGGGTCTAACTTGGGATGTGGGATTCCCAGAGGATACAATGAAAGAAGCAAGTTCACCCTTGCTCATCTAAAAATCGTAAGAAAGGCCAAATTAGTTGGAAGCACTGTTGTCAATCTAACCACGGGGGAACCAGAATTAGTTATGGGGGGATGCCATGAAAGTACACATTCGAGAGAAGGTTTTGTCCTCCAGGATTTCGAGAGGATAAAATGAATGAATTTTTGGAGCTAACCCAAGAAAGGAAGACCCTAAAAGAATACCACCAAACTTTTGTTAAACTTCTCCAATTTGCTCTAGAGATGGATGAGGTAACTCTTCTCCATCGATTCATTTAAAAGCTTAATCTACCATTGAATAACCTCGTCAAGAATGCAAAACCATCCTCTATTTCAGAAGCCATAATTATAGCCAGAGGCTATGATAAAGTTTTTTTATATAGAATGTGTCGAGAGAAGGACACGAGTCCTTCCATGTTAATCGTGAAGAGGTCCCCCAATCTAAGAGAGGAACATCAAGCCGACCCTTGGCTACAAGGAATCATGAGCTAGAGCAAAATTAGGTCAAGAAATAGGGATAGCAGGGTTAAAGATAACCGAATTCAACAAGTATTTCTGTGAGTAAATAGAAGAGGATTGGTGCAAGATTCATGTGAAGTAATGTGCATGATGAATAGAGGTATTCTACAAGATGATACTAAGATTATGAAACTGCTATCATAGGTTAGCTTGCATAAAGGATTGATTCCCTTACGTTTTTCCATGACAATTGTGAAGTACCATATTACATGGGGGTATAGAATAAGGAATTTGAATGTTCATATCATATGAGAGGTATATTGATGCATGAAATTAGGATAATTAGGCCAATTAACTTTGGAATAATAAAGATATTTTGGAGGCACAACAAAACGAGCCAAACACATGAAATAAGGGACTCTTTAAGAACATTGTATGTGTCTCTTTTAATATAGATTTCAATAAGGAAAGAGAGTGCACTCAGAGAAGAGTGAGGCAATAAGGCTAGAAACATTAGGAAAGTGTTAGAATAAAAATATTAGCTCCAAAAATCCTAAAAGAAATAAGAAGACAAGAATAGTTCTATTAAGAGATAAGTATCTCCAAAAATAGAAATTTGAATTTAGGTGATAAGAGGTCATATTTAGAGTACTTTTACATATTTAGAGTCCATGCATACTAAAAATGAGGAAAAGCAACGCGTTTCTAAAGATGGCATGTTTGCAGCTATATACATACGTTTTTGCCTATTCTACCCGCGCCGCGGTGGCTTGTAGACTAGATGCCTTCCAGTTCTCTTGACCGATTATACGAGTATATTCTGAGTTCTTATCAGAGATTTATGGCCGAAACAGTTTGCTGCTTCTGTCAAGGTCTCTACACAAGAAAAACTGTAAGACGACAACAAGTAGCCTCAAGGTAATCCTAGAGCTTGAGATGTATATATATCCCTTCATTCTTATGTAATATCTTAGAAGAGAAGGTTAGATTGCTGTGGCCCATGGTATCCCTCATACCTTTGGGAGAATGAGGTTCGCCGATTGAGGCGGGTGATTGTGATGCTGCCTAGTTTTGAGGGCCCAAGCTAGTGCGGTGAATTAGTCCACCCTAGTGCGTAGACATCCCTCTGAGGGGCAAAAAATCGAGCAATAGAGCCTGAGAGGGTGACAGGCCGTCGGCTTGAGTCCTCTCGCCACCACCAGCGGCCCGACGATGAGGTGTATGGTCCCGTAGGGTTTTGCCCAGCATGTAGAGGCTGGAAGGTCAAATTCTAGATCATCGACAACAGTATAAAGGAAAAGAATAAGAGAGCCGGTTTGGCTTGTATGGAATTGATTCTTGTATAAACATTTAAAAAAAATAAATCTTATCTTTGGCATTATTGTATTGTGGAAAGAGGCTGTTTTAACGAACCTTGTGAAAGGGCCTTAAATAAAGAGCATGTTTATTTACGTCAAACAGTGTGGTAGGATTAATTAGAAAATAAATTAACGCGTGAGTAGGGTGGAGAGTGGGAGGATGGAATGCCCCGATGGCACCATCCTACGGACGGGTGGACCCGATCAGTCGGGTAGCTTTCCAACAGATCAAGTGAAAACCCTACGCTAGATAAATAGGTTCTCGGGCAATTCTATTCTAAAAGACTAGGCCAGCGGGCGGCTGTGCCTTGCATGGATGAGGAAAAAGGCGTTGTCTCTAGGAATTAAGACTAGTAGTTGTCCAAATTATGATCAATTACTCTATGGGTGATTTGATTTTTAGAAGACCACGCTCCCCCTGTGCTGCAGGGAGGATAGAACTAGGTCTTACCTATATGAATCGTATCCTTGAATCTCTGCATGGTCAAGGTGTATGAGTAGAAAATTTTCTCCAAGATAAGACTTAAGTGTTTCCCCTATTTTGGAAGGGAGAAACCTTACAAGTGGTATCAGAGCCGATCTTAATTCCTAGGATTTATTTTTCAAAGGTTAACTATCAAGGGAATAAAACAAGTGATTGTTTATCATACGAGGATGAATCACTTATTCCTACTGGCCATAGAAGTGGTTTGAATATCCTCGCATGTGGAGACAATCATCCTATGAAATTGTGCTTATATCTTGGGGGTGCACACGCAAGATATTTGTATAATAAATTCGAGAAATAAGATTGGGGAGGAAACCTTTTGAGGAAAAACATAGGGCGATCGAATTAAGAAACTAGTGAGAGACTGAATGACTAGAAGGATAGATCGAAACTTTGTTTAGAGAAATTTTTGAGGATATATCTCATTAACTTGCATATTATAAATTATTAAGATTAGAACTTCATTAAGGTTTGAATAGTTGACGTCATGTGAATGCCATCCATTGGCTTCTTTACACCAGGTCGATCATTTAAGATCTTGAACCCATCTCAGACAAACATGGGTCTAACTTGGGATGTGTGATTCCCAGAGGATCATGCTATTGGATGTGTTAATCCCAAGATACTAGATGTGTAATTTTTAGAAAACTAATTCATCGCAGACGTGTTAATCCTAATTATCTTTGGATGTGTCAATCCCAAGGCACCAGATCTGTAATTCTCAAAAAATGAAGATCTCAGATATATTAATCCACTAGAGTGCCTTTAGATGTGGCGATGTGATAAGTATTTGATACTTTATGAACTTTTCATGGATATAATGAAAGAAGCAAGTTCACCCTTGCTCATCTAAAAATCGTAAGAAAGGCCAAATTAGTTGGAAGCACTGTTGTCAATCTAACCACGGGGGAACCAGAATCAGTTATGGGGGGTTGCCATGAAAGTACACATTCGAGAGAAGGTTTTGTCCTCCAGGATTTTGAGAGGATAAAATGAATGAATTTTTGGAGCTAACCCAAGAAAGGAAGACCCTAAAAGAATACCACCAAACTTTTGTTAAACTTCTCCAATTTGCTCTAGAGATGGATGAGGTAACTCTTCTCCATCGATTCATTTAAAAGCTTAATCTACCATTGAATAACCTCGTCAAGAATGCAAAACCATCCTCTATTTCAGAAGCCATAATTATAGCCAGAGGCTATGATAAAGTTTTTTTATATAGAAAGTGTCGAGAGAAGGACAGGAGTCCTTCCATGTTAATCATGAAGAGGTCCCCTAATCCAAGAGAGGAACATCAAGCCCACCCTTGGCTACAAGGAATCATGAGCTAGAGCAAAATTAGGTCAAGAAATAAGGATAGCAGGGTTAAAGATAACTGAATTCAACAAGTATTTCTATGAGTAAATAGAAGAGGATTGGTGCAAGATTCATGTGAAGTAATGTGCATGATGAATAGAGGTATTCTACAAGATGATACTAAGATTATGAAATTGCTATCATAGGTTAGCTTGCATAAAGGATTGATTCCCTTACGTTTTTCCATGACAATTGTGAAGTACCATATTACATGGGGGTATAGAATAAGGAATTTGAAGGTTCATATCATATGAGAGGTATATGGATGCATGAAATTAGGATAATTAGGCCAATTAACTTTGGAATAATAAAGATATTTTGGAGGCACAACAAAACGAGCCAAACACATGAAATAAGGGACTCTTTAAGAACACTGTATGTGTCTCTTTTAATATAGATTTCAATAAGGAAAGAGAGTGCACTCAGAGAAGAGTGAGGCAATAAGGCTAGAAACATTAGGAAAGTGTTAGAATAAAAATATTAGCTCCAAAAATCCTAAAAGAAATAAGAAGGCAAGAATAGATCTATTAAGAGATAAGTATCTCCAAAAATAGAAATTCGAATTTAGGTGATAAGAGGTCATAATTAGAGTACTTTTCCATATTTAAAGTCCATGCATACTAAAAATGAGGAAAAGCAACGCGTTTCTAAAGATGGCATGTTTGCAGCTATATACAGACGTTTTTGCCTATTCTACCCGCACCGCGGTGGCTTAAAGACTAGATGCCTTCTGGTTCTTTTGACCGATTATACGAGTATATTCTGAGTTCTTATCAGAGATTTATGGCCGAAATAGTTTGCTGCTTCTGTCAAGGTCTCTACACAAGAAAAACTGTAAGACAACAACAAGTAGTCTCAAGGTAATCCTAGAGCTTGAGATGTATATATATCCCTTCATTCTTATCTAATATCTTAGAAGAGAAGGTTAGATTGCTACGGTCTTTCGGAGGAAGAGACCAGAACTCCATAGCTTTTCTTTTAAATAAAGAATAGTATGCCGTAGCCTTGCAAGAGAAGGCTATTTTGCCATAGACCTTCGAAAGAGAGAAAATTCACAGTACGAGTAAGAGGAGATAAATCTTGGGGATGATCGGATGACTTCAATCGTAAGAGAAGGTATTAGAAAACTCTATTCTCTTATGTCAAGTTCTAAAGCTCTTGTTAACGAGCAAAGGCAACGATAAACGATAAATTTCTGTAAGGTATATATATATTTTTTTGTTTTACAATTATATATCATTCTTAGGGGTTGAGGTATGGCCTCCGCTTCTCTATTAATTGTTAATAGTGATCTATTTGATTGATTTACTAGTTAAAGTTTGTATTCTTTTAAACAACAGCATATGCCTTAATAAAGAATGTCTTATCGTAATCTCAAGTTGAAATGCTAAAATCTTTGTGAAAAGGATTGTTTTCTTAAGAAGGTAACATAGATTCTAGTCCTATGGTTTAGTTGAGTAAATGGATTGTTATCTTGGTTAAATTAGGTACAGGTACAACTCTCCCTGCTTTGCTGCTGCGCCGTTCTTGTGCTTGTATAGCCGGATGGCGGAGATGTTGGTAAGGCCCGGAGAGTTGGCCCATGGTATCCCTCATACCATTGGGAGAATAAGATTTGCCGATTGAGGCGCTTGATTATGATGCTGCCTAGTTTTGAGGGCCCAAGCTAGTGCGGTGAATCAGCCCACCCTAGTGCGGTGAATCAGCCACCCCTAGTGCGTAGACATCCCTCTGAGGGGCGGAAGAATGGAGCGATGGAGCCTGAGAGGGCGACATGCTGCCGCCTTGAGTCCTCTCGCCACCAGCGGCCCGACGATGAGGTGTATGATTCCAGACAAGCATGGGTCTAACTTGGGATGTGGGATGCCCAGAGGATACAATGAAAGAAGCAAGTTCACCCTTGCTCATCTGAAAATCGTAAGAAAGGCCAAATTAGTTGGAAGCACTGTTGTCAATCTAACCACGGGGGAACCAGAATTAGTTATGGGGGGATGCCATGAAAGTACACATTTGAGAGAAGGTTTTGTCCTCCAGGATTTCGAGAGGATAAAATGAATGAATTTTTGGAGCTAACCCAAGAAAGGAAGACCCTAAAAGCATACCACCAAACTTTTGTTAAACTTCTCCAATTTGCTCTAGAGATGGATGAGGTAACTCTTCTCCATCGATTCATTTAAAAGCTTAATCTACCATTGAATAACCTCGTCAAGAATGTAAAACCATCCTCTATTTCAGAAGCCATAATTATAGCCAGAGGCTATGATAAAGTTTTTTTATATAGAAAGTGTCGAGAGAAGGACACGAGACCTTCCATGTTAATCGTGAAGAGGTCCCCTAATCCAAGAGAGGAACATCAAGCCCACCCTTGGCTACAAGGAATCATGAGCTAGAGCAAAATTAGGTCAAGAAATAGGGATAGCAGGGTTAAAGATAACCGAATTCAACAAGTATTTCTGTGAGTAAATAGGAGAGGATTGGTGCAAGATTCATGTGAAGTAATGTGCATGATGAATAGAGGTATTCTACAAGATGATACTAAGATTATGAAATTGCTATCATAGGTTAGCTTGCATAAAGGATTGATTCCCTTACGTTTTTCCATGACAATTGTGAAGTACCATATTACATGGGGGTATAGAATAAGGAATTTGAAGGTTCATATCATATAAGAGGTATATGGATGCATGAAATTAGGATAATTAGGCCAATTAACTTTGGAATAATAAAGATATTTTGGAGGCACAACAAAACGAGCCAAACACATGAAATAAGGGACTCTTTAAGGGACACTGTATGTGTCTCTTTTAATATAGATTTCAATAAGGAAAGAGAGTGCACTCAGAGAAGAGTGAGGCAATAAGGCTAGAAACATTAGGAAAGTGTTAGAATAAAAATATTAGCTCCAAAAATCCTAAAAGAAATAAGAAGACAAGAATAGTTCTATTAAGAGATAAGTATCTCCAAAAATAGAAATTCGAATTTAGGTGATAAGAGGTCATATTTAGAGTACTTTTACATATTTAGAGTCCATGCATACTAAAAATGAGGAAAAGCAACGCGTTTCTAAAGATGGCATGTTTGCAGCTATATACAGACGTTTTTGCCTATTCTACCCGCGCCGCGGTGGCTTGTAGACTAGATGCCTTTCGGTTCTTTTGACCGATTATACGAGTATATTATGAGTTCTTATCAGAGATTTATGGCCGAAACAGTTTGCTGCTTCTGTCAAGATCTCTACGCAAGAAAAACTGTAAGACGACAATAAGTAGCCTCAAGGTAATCCTAGAGCTTGAGATGTATATATATCCCTTCATTCTTATCTAATATGTTAGAAGAGAAGGTTAGATTGATGTGGTCTTTCGGAGGAAGAGACCAGAACTCCATAGCTTTTCTTTTAAATAAAGAATAGTATGCCGTAGCCTTGCAAGAGAAGGCTATTTTGCCATAGACCTTCGAAAGAGAGAAAAGTCACAGTACGAGTAAGAGGAGATAAATCTTGGGGATGATCGGATGATTTCAATCGTAAAAGAAGGTATTAGAAGACTCTATTCTCTTATGTCAAGTTCTAAAGCTCTTGTTAACGAGCAAAGGCAACGATAAACGATAAATTTCTGTAAGGTATATATATATATTTTTTTGTTTTACAATTATATATCATTCTTAGGGGTTGAGGTATGGCCTCGGCTTCTCTATTAATTGTTAATAGTGATCTATTTCATTGATTTACTAGTTAAAGTTTGTATTCTTTTAAACAACAGCGTATGCCTTAATAAAGAATGTCTTATCGTAATCTCAAGTTGAAATGCCAAAATCTTTGTGAAAAGGATTGTTTTCTTAAGAAGGTAACATAGATTCTAGTCCTATGGTTTAGTTGAGTAAATGGATTGTTATCTTGGTTAAATTAGGTACAGGTACAACTCTCCCTGCTTTGATGCTGCGTCGTTCTTGTGCTTGTATAGCCGGACGGCGGAGATGTTGGTAAGGCCCATGGTATCCCTCATACCATTGGGAGAATAAGATTTGCCGATTGAGGCGGGTGATTGTGATGCTGCCTAGTTTTTAGGGCCCAAGCTAGTGCGGTGAATCAGCCCACCCTAGTGCGGTGAATCAGCCACCCCTAGTGCGTAGACATCCCTCTGAGGGGCGAAAGAATGGAACGATGGAGCGTGAGAGGGCGACATGCTGCCGCCTTGAGTCCTCTCGCCGCCAGCGGCCCGACGATGAGGTGTATGATACCAGACAAGCATGGGTCTAACTTGGGATGTGGGATTCCCAGAGGATACAATGAAAGAAGCAAGTTCACCCTTGCTCATCTGAAAATCGTAAGAAAGGCTAAATTAGTTGGAAGCACTGTTGTCAATCTAACCACGGGGGAACCAGAATTAGTTATGGGGGGAGAAATTCGAATTTAGGTGATAAGAGTTCATATTTAGAGTACTTTTACATATTTAGAGTCCATGCATACTAAAAGTGAGGAAAAGCAACGCGGTTCTAAAGATGGCATGTTTGCAGCTATATACAGACGTTTTTGCCTATTCTACCCGCGCCGCGGTGGCTTGTAGACTAGATGCCTTCCGGTTCTTTTGACCGATTATACGAGTATATTCTGAGTTCTTATCAGAGATTTATGGCCGAGATAGTTTGCTGCTTCTGTCAAGGTCTCTACACAAGAAAAACTGTAAGATGACAACAAGTAGCCTCAAGGTGATCCTAGAGCTTGAGATGTATATATATCCCTTCAATCTTATCTAATATCTTAGAAGAGAAGGTTAGATTGCTATGGTCTTTCGGAGGAAGAGACCAGAACTCCATAGCTTTTCTTTTAAATAAAAAATAGTATGCCGTAGCCTTGCAAGAGAAGGCTATTTTGCCATAGACCTTCGAAAGAGAGAGAACTCACAGTACGAGTAAGAGGAGATAAATCTTGGGGATGATCGGATGACTTCAATCGTAAGAGAAGGTATTAGAAGACTCTATTCTCTTATGTCAAGTTCTAAAGCTCTTGTTAACGAGCAAAGGCAACGATAAACGATAAATTTCTGTAGAGTGAATATATATTTTTTTGTTTTACAATTATATATCATTCTTAGGGATTGAGGTATGGCCTCGGCTCCCCGACGATGAGGTGTATGATTCCACACAATCCTGGGTCTAACTTGGGATGTAGGATTCCCAGAGGATATAATGAAAGAAGCAAGTTCACCCTTGCTCATCTGAAAATCGTAAGAAAGGCCGAATTAGTTGGAAGCACTGTTGTCAATCTAACCACGGGGGAACCAGAATTAGTTATGGGGGGATGCCATGAAAGTACACATTCCAGAGAAGGTTTTGTCCTCGAGGATTTCGAGAGGATAAAATGAATGAATTTTTGGATCTTACCCAAGAAAGGAAGACCCTAAAAGAATACCACCAAACTTTTGTTAACTTTCTCCAATTTGCTCCAGAGATGGATGAGGTAACTCTTCTTCATCGATTCATTTAAAAGCTTAATCTACCATTGAGTAACCTCGTCAAGAATGCAAAACCATACTCTATCTCAGAAGCCATAATTATAGCCAGAGGCTATGATAAAGTTTTTTTATATAGAAAGTGTCGAGAGAAGGACACGAGTCCTTCCATGTTAATCGTGAAGAGGTCCCCCAATCCAAGAGAGCAACATCAATCCCACCCTTGGCTACAAGGAATCATGAGCTAGAGCAAAATTAGGTCAAGAAATAGGTATCCAAATTCAACAAGTATTTCTATGAGTAAATAGAAGAGTATTGGTGCAAGATTCATGTGAAGTAATGTGCATGATGAATAGAGGTATTCTACAAGAGGTATTCTACTATTTTGCCATAGACCTTCGAAAGAGAGAAAAGTCACAGTACGAGTAAGAGGAGATAAATCTTGGGGATGATCGGATGATTTCAATCGTAAGAGAAGGTATTAGAAGACTCTATTCTCTTATGTCAAGTTCTAAAGCTCTTGTTAACGAGCAAAGGCAACGATAAACGATAAATTTCTGTAAGGTATATATATATATTTTTTTGTTTTACAATTATATATCATTCTTAGGGGTTGAGGTATGGCCTCGGCTTCTCTATTAATTGTTAATAGTGATCTATTTGATTGATTTACTAGTTAAAGTTTGTATTCTTTTAAACAACAGCATATGCCTTAATAAAGAATGTCTTATCATAATCTCAAGTTGAAATGCTAAAATCTTTGTGAAAAGGATTGTTTTCTTAAGAAGGTAACATAGATTCTAGTCCTATGGTTTAGTTGAGTAAATGGATTGTTATCTTGGTTAAATTAGGTACAGGTACAACTCTCCCTGCGCTTTGATGCTGCGCCGTTCTTGTGCTTGTATAGCCGGATGGCGGAGATGTTGGTAAGGCCCGGAGAGTTGGCCCATGGTATCCCTCATACCATTGGGAGAATAACATTTGCCGATTGAGGCGGGTGATTGTGATGCTGCCTAGTTTTTAGGGCCCAAGCTAGTGCGGTGAATCAGCCCACCCTAGTGCGGTGAATCAGCCATGAAAGTACACATTCCAGAGAAGGTTTTGTCCTCGAGGATTTCGAGAGGATAAAATGAATGAATTTTTGGAGCTTACCCAAGAAAGGAAGACCCTAAAAGAATACCACCAAACTTTTGTTAACTTTCTCCAATTTGCTCCAGAGATGGATGAGGTAACTCTTCTTCATCGATTCATTTAAAAGCTTAATCTACCATTGAGTAACCTCGTCAAGAATGCAAAACCATACTCTATCTCAGAAGCCATAATTATAGCCAGAGGCTATGATAAAGTTTTTTTATATAGAAAGTGTCGAGAGAAGGACACGAGTCCTTCCATGTTAATCGTGAAGAGGTCCCCCAATCCAAGAGAGCAACATCAATCCCACCCTTGGCTACAAGGAATCATGAGCTAGAGCAAAATTAGGTCAAGAAATAGGTATCCAAATTCAACAAGTATTTCTATGAGTAAATAGAAGAGGATTGGTGCAAGATTCATGTGAAGTAATGTGCATGATGAATAGAGGTATTCTACAAGATGATACTAAGATTATGAAATTGCTATCATAGGTTAGCTTGCATAAAGGATTGATTCCCTTACGTTTTTCCATGACAATTGTGAAGTACCATATTACATGGGAGTATAGAATAAGGAATTTGAAGGTTCATATCATATGAGAGGTATATGGATGCATGAAATTAGGATAATTAGGCCAATTAACTTTGGAATAATAAAGATATTTTGGAGGCACGACAAAACGAGCCAAACACATGAAATAAGGGACTCTTTAAGAACACTGTATGTGTCTCTTTTAATATAGATTTCAATAAGGAAAGAGAGTGCACTCAGAGAAGAGTGAGGCAATAAGGCTAGAAACATTAGGAAAGTGTTAGAATAAAAATATTAGCTCCAAAAATCCTAAAAGAAATAAGAAGACAAGAATAGTTCTATTAAGAGATAAGTATCTCCAAAAATAGAAATTCGAATTTAGGTGATAAGAGGTCATATTTAGAGTACTTTTACATATTTAGAGTCCATGCATACTAAAAATGAGGAAAAGCAACGCGTTTCTAAAGATGGCATGTTTGCAGCTATATACAGACGTTTTTGCCTATTCTACCCGCGCCGCGGTGGCTTGTAGACTAGATGCCTTCCGGTTCTTTTGACCGATTATACGAGTATATTCTGAGTTCTTATCAGAGATTTATGGCCGAAACAGTTTGCTGCTTCTGTCAAGGTCTCTACACGAGAAAAGCTGTAAGACGACAACAAGTAGCCTCAAGGTAATCCTAGAGCTTGAGATGTATATATATCCCTTCATTCCTATCTAATATCTTAGAAGAGAAGGTTAGATTGCTGTGGTCTTTCGGAGGAAGAGACCAGAACTCCATAGCTTTTCTTTTAAAAGAATAGTATGCCGTAGCCTTGCAAGAGAAGGCTATTTTGCCAGAGACCTTCGAAAGAGAGAAAAGTCACAGTACGAGTAAGAGGAGATAAATCTTGGGGATGATCGGATAATTTCAATCGTAAGAGAAGGTATTAGAAGACTCTATTCTCTTATGTCAAGTTCTAAAGCTCTTGTTAACGAGCAAAGGCAACGATGAACGATAAATTTCTGTAAGGTATATATATATTTTTTTGTTTTACAATTATATATCATTCTTAGGGGTTGAGGTATGGCCTCCGCTTCTCTATTAATTGTTAATAGTGATCTATTTGATTGATTTACTAGTTAAAGTTTGTATTCTTTTAAACAACAGCATATGCCTCAATAAAGAATGTCTTATCGTAATCTCAAGTTGAAATGCTAAAATCTTTGTGAAAAGGATTGTTTTCTTAAGAAGGTAACATAGATTCTAGTCCTATGGTTTAGTTGAGTAAATGGATTGTTATCTTGGTTAAATTAGGTACAGGTACAACTCTCCCTGCTTTGATGCTGCGCCGTTCTTGTGCTTGTATAGCCGGATGGCGGAGATGTTGCTAAGGCCCGGAGAGTTGGCCCATGGTATCCCTCATACCATTGGGAGAATAAGATTTGCCGATTGAGGCGCTTGGTTATGATGCTGCCTAGTTTTGAGGGCCCAAGCTAGTGCGGTGAATCAGCCCACCCTAGTGCGGTGAATCAGCCATCCCTAGTGCGTAGACATCCCTCTGAGGGGCGGAAGAATGGAGCGATGGAGCCTGAGAGGGCGACATGCTGCCGCCTTGAGTCCTCTCGCCACCAGCGGCCCGACGATGAGAAGTATGATTCCAGACAAGCATGGGTCTAACTTGGGATGTGGGATTCCCAGAGGATACAATGAAAGAAGTAAGTTCACCCTTGCTCATCTGAAAATCGTAAGAAAGTCCAAATTAGTTGGAAGCACTGATGTCAATCTAGCCACGGGGTAACCAGAATCAGATATGGGGGGATGCCATGCCATGAAAGTACACATTCGAGAGAAGCTTTTGTCCTCGAGGATTTCGAGAGGATAAAATGAATGAATTTTTGGAGCTAACCCAAGCAAGGAAGACCCTAAAAGAATACCACCAAACTTTTGTTAACTTTCTCCAATTTGCTCTAGAGATGGATGAGGTAACTCTTCTCCATCGATTCATTTAAAAGCTTAATCTACCATTGAATAACCTCGTCAAGAATGCAAAACCATCCTCTATTTCAGAAGCCATAATTATAGCCAGAGGCTATGATAAAGTTTTTTTATATAGAAAGTGTCGAGAGAAGGACACGAGTCCTTCCATGTTAATCATGAAGAGGTCCCCCAATCCAAGAGAGCAACATCAAGCCCACCCTTGGCTACAAGGAATCATGAGCTAGGGCAAAATTAGGTCAAGAAATAGGGATAGCAGGGTTAAAGATAACCGAATTCAACAAGTATTTTTGTGAGTAAATAGGAGAGGATTGGTGCAAGATTCATGTGAAGTAATGTGCATGATGAATAGAGGTATTCTACAATATGATACTAAGATTATGAAATTGCTATCATAGGTTAGCTTGCATAAAGGATTGATTCCCTTACGTTTTTCCATGACAATTGTGAAGTACCATATTACATGGGGGTATAGAATAAGGAATTTGAAGGCTCATATCATATAAGAGGTATATGGATGCATGAAATTAGGATAATTAGGCCAATTAACTTTGGAATAATAAAGATATTTTGGAGGCACAACAAAACGAGCCAAACACATGAAATAAGGGACTCTTTAAGGGACACTGTATGTGTCTCTTTTAATATAGATTTCAATAAGGAAAGAGAGTGCACTCAGAGAAGAGTGAGGCAATAAGGCTAGAAACATTAGGAAAGTGTTAGAATAAAAATATTAGCTCCAAAAATCCTAAAAGAAATAAGAAGACAAGAATAGTTCTATTAAGAGATAAGTATCTCCAAAAATAGAAATTCGAATTTAGGTGATAAGAGGTCATATTTAGAGTACTTTTACATATTTAGAGTCCATGCATACTAAAAATGAGGAAAAGCAACGCGTTTCTAAAGATGGCATGTTTGCAGCTATATACAGACGTTTTTGCCTATTCTACCCGCGCCGCGGTGGCTTGTAGACTAGATGCCTTCCGGTTCTTTTGACCGATCATACGAGTATATTATGAGTTCTTATCAGAGATTTATGGCCGAAACAGTTTGCTGCTTCTGTCAAGGTCTCTACACGAGAAAAGCTGTAAGACGACAACAAGTAGCCTCAAGGTAATCCTAGAGCTTGAGATGTATATATATCCCTTCATTCTTATCTAATATGTTAGAAGAGAAGGTTAGATTGCTGTGGTCTTTCGGAGGAAGAGACCAGAACTCCATAGCTTTTCTTTTAAATAAAGAATAGTATGCCGTAGCCTTGCAAGAGAAGGCTATTTTGCCATAGACCTTCGAAAGAGAGAAAAGTCACAGTACGAGTAAGAGGAGATAAATCTTGGGGATGATCGGATGATTTCAATCGTAAGAGAAGGTATTAGAAGACTCTATTCTCTTATGTCAAGTTCTAAAGCTCTTGTTAATGAGCAAAGGCAACGATAAACGATAAATTTCTGTAAGGTGAATATATATTTTTTTGTTTTACAATTATATATCATTCTTAGGGGTTGAGGTATGGCCTCGGCTTCTCTATTAATTGTTAATAGTGATCTATTTGATTTATTTACTAGTTAAAGTTTGTATTCTTTTAAACAACAGCATATGCCTTAATAAAGAATGTCTTATCATAATCTCAAGTTGAAATGCTAAAATCTTTGTGAAAAGGATTGTTTTCTTAAGAAGGTAACATAGATTCTAGTCCTATGGTTTAGTTGAGTAAATGGATTGTTATCTTGGTTAAATTAGGTACAGGTACAACTCTCCCTGCGCTTTGATGCTGCGCCGTTCTTGTGCTTGTATAGCCGGATGGCGGAGATGTTGGTAAGACCCGGAGAGTTGGCTCATGGTATCCCTCATACCATTGGGAGAATAAGATTTGCCGATTGAGGCGGGTGATTGTGATGCTGCCTAGTTTTTAGGGCCCAAGCTAGTGCGGTGAATTAGCCCACCCTAGTGCGGTGAATCAGCCACCCCTAGTGCGTAGACATCCCTCTGAGGGGCGGAAGAATGGATCGATGGAGCCTGAGAGGGCGACATGGTGCTGCCTTGAGTCCTCTCGCCACCAGCGGCCCGACGATGAGGTGTATGATTCCACACAAACATGGGTCTAACTTGGGATGTGGGATTCCCAGAGGATACAATGAAAGAAGCAAGTTCACCCTTGCTCATCTAAAAATCGTAAGAAAGTCCAAATTAGTTGGAAGCACTGTTGTCAATCTAACCACGGGGGAACCAGAATCAGATATGGGGGGATGCCATGCCATGAAAGTACACATTCGAGAGAAGGTTTTGTCCTCGAGGATTTCGAGAGGATAAAATGAATGAATTTTTGGAGCTAACCCAAGAAAGGAAGACCCTAAAAGAGTACCACCAAACTTTTGTTAAACTGCTCCAATTTGCTCTAGAGATGGATGAGGTAACTCTTCTCCATCGATTCATTTAAAAGCTTAATCTACCATTGAATAACCTCGTCAAGAATGCAAAACCATCCTCTATTTCAGAAGCCATAATTATAGCCAGAGGCTATGATAAAGTTTTTTTATATAGAAAGTGTCGAGAGAAGGACACGAGTCCTTCCATGTTAATCGTGAAGAGGTCCCCTAATCCAAGAGAGGAACATCAAGCCCACCCTTGGCTACAAGGAATCATGAGCTAGAGCAAAATTAGGTCAAGAAATAGGGATAGCAGGGTTAAAGATAACCGAATTCAACAAGTATTTCTGTGAGTAAATAGGAGAGGATTGGTGCAAGATTCATGTGAAGTAATGTGCATGATGAATAGAGGTATTCTACAAGATGATACTAAGATTATGAAATTGCTATCATAGGTTAGCTTGCATAAAGGATTGATTCCCTTACGTTTTTCCATGACAATTGTGAAGTACCATATTACATGGGGGTATAGAATAAGGAATTTGAAGGTTCATATCATATGAGAGGTATATGGATGCATGAAATCAGGATAATTAGGCCAATTAACTTTGGAATAATAAAGATATTTTGGAGGCACAACAAAACGAGCCAAACACATGAAATAAGGGACTCTTTAAGAACACTGTATGTGTCTCTTATAATATAGATTTCAATAAGGAAAGAGAGTGCACTCAGAGAAGAGTGAGGCAATAAGGCTAGAAACATTAGGAAAGTGTTAGAATAAAAATATTAGCTCCAAAAATCGTAAAAGAAATAAGAAGACAAGAATAGTTCTATTAAGAGATAAGTATCTCCAAAAATAGAAATTCGAATTTAGGTGATAAGAGGTCATATTTAGAGTACTTTTACATATTTAGAGTCCATGCATACTAAAAGTGACGAAAAGCAACGCGTTTCTAAAGATGGCATGTTTGCAGCTATATACAGACGTTTTTGCCTATTCTACCCGCGCCGCGGTGGCTTGTAGACTAGATGTCTTCCGGTTCTTTTGACCGATTATACGAGTATAATCTGAGTTCTTATCAGAGATTTATGGCCGAAACAGTTTGCTGCTTCTGTCAAGGTCTCTACACGAGAAAAGCTGTAAGACGACAACAAGTAGCCTCAAGGTAATCCTAGAGCTTGAGATGTATATATATCCCTTCATTCTTATCTAATATCTTAGAAGAGAAGGTTAGATTGCTGTGGTCTTTCGGAGGAAGAGACCAGAACTCCATAGCTTTTCTTTTAAAAGAATAGTATGCCGTAGCCTTGCAAGAGAAGGCTATTTTGCCATAGACCTTCGAAAGAGAGAAAAGTCACAGTACGAGTAAGAGGAGATAAATCTTGGGGATGATCGGATAATTTCAATCATAAGAGAAGGTATTAGAAGACTCTATTCTCTTATGTGAAGTTCTAAAGCTCTTGTTAACGAGCAAAGGCAACGATGAACGATAAATTTCTGTAAGGTATATATATATTTTTTTGTTTTACAATTATATATCATTCTTAGGGGTTGAGGTATGGCCTCCGCTTCTCTATTAATTGTTAATAGTGATCTATTTGATTGATTTACTAGTTAAAGTTTGTATTCTTTTAAACAACAGCATATGCCTCAATAAAGAATGTCTTATCGTAATCTCAAGTTGAAATGCTAAAATCTTTGTGAAAAGGATTGTTTTCTTAAGAAGGTAACATAGATTCTAGTCCTATGGTTTAGTTGAGTAAATGGATTGTTATCTTGGTTAAATTAGGTACAGGTACAACTCTCCCTGCTTTGATGCTGCGCCGTTCTTGTGCTTGTATAGCCGGATGGCGGAGATGTTGCTAAGGCCCGGAGAGTTGGCCCATGGTATCCCTCATACCATTGGGAGAATAAGATTTGCCGATTGAGGCGCTTGGTTATGATGCTGCCTAGTTTTGAGGGCCCAAGCTAGTGCGGTGAATCAGCCCACCCTAGTGCGGTGAATCAGCCATCCCTAGTGCGTAGACATCCCTCTGAGGGGCGGAAGAATGGAGCGATGGAGCCTGAGAGGGCGACATGCTGCCGCCTTGAGTCCTCTCGCCACCAGCGGCCCGACGATCAGAAGTATGATTCCAGACAAGCATGGGTCTAACTTGGGATGTGGGATTCCCAGAGGATACAATGAAAGAAGTAAGTTCACCCTTGCTCATCTGAAAATCGTAAGAAAGTCCAAATTAGTTGGAAGCACTGATGCCAATCTAGCCACGGGGTAACCAGAATCAGATATGGGGGGATGCCATGCCATGAAAGTACACATTCGAGAGAAGCTTTTGTCCTCGAGGATTTCGAGAGGATAAAATGAATGAATTTTTGGAGCTAACCCAAGCAAGGAAGACCCTAAAAGAATACCACCAAACTTTTGTTAACTTTCTCCAATTTGCTCTAGAGATGGATGAGGTAACTCTTCTCCATCGATTCATTTAAAAGCTTAATCTACCATTGAATAACCTCGTCAAGAATGCAAAACCATCCTTTATTTCAGAAGCCATAATTATAGCCAGAGGCTATGATAAAGTTTTTTTATAAAGAAAGTGTCGAGAGAAGGACACGAGTCCTTCCATGTTAATCGTGAAGAGGTCCCCCAATCCAAGAGAGCAACATCAAGCCCACCCTTGGCTACAAGGAATCATGAGCTAGAGCAAAAATAGGTCAAGAAATAGGGATAGCAGGGTTAAAGATAACCGAATTCAACAAGTATTTCTATGAGTAAATAGAAGAGGATTGGTGCAAGATTCATGTGAAGTAATGTGCATGATGAATAGAGGTATTCTACAAGATGATACTAAGATTATGAAATTGCTATCATAGGTTAGCTTGCATTAAGGATTGATTCCCTTACGTTTTTCCATGACAATTGTGAAGTACCATATTACATGGGGGTATAGAATAAGGAATTTGAAGGTTCATATCATATAAGAGGTATATGGATGCATGAAATTAGGATAATTAGGCCAATTAATTTTGGAATAATAAAGATATTTTGGAGGCACAACAAAACGAGCCAAACACATGAAATAAGGGACTCTTTAAGGGACACTGTATGTGTCTCTTTTAATATAGATTTCAATTAGGAAAGAGAGTGCACTCAGAGAAGAGTGAGGCAATAAGGCTAGAAACATTAGGAAAGTGTTAGAATAAAAATATTAGCTCCAAAAATCCTAAAAGAAATAAGAAGACAAGAATAGTTCTATTAAGAGATAAGTATCTCCAAAAATAGAAATTCGAATTTAGGTGATAAGAGGTCATATTTAGAGTACTTTTACATATTTAGAGTCCATGCATACTAAAAATGAGGAAAAGCAACGCGTTTCTAAAGATGGCATGTTTGCAGCTATATACAGACGTTTTTGCCTATTCTACCCGCGCCGCGGTGGCTTGTAGACTAGATGCCTTCCGGTTCTTTTGACCGATTATACGAGTATATTATGAGTTCTTATCAGAGATTTATGGCCGAAACAGTTTGCTGCTTCTGTCAAGGTCTCTACGCAAGAAAAACTGTAAGACGACAACAAGTAGCCTCAAGGTAATCCTAGAGCTTGAGATGTATATATATCCCTTCATTCTTATCTAATATGTTAGAAGAGAAGGTTAGATTGCTGTGGTCTTTCGGAGGAAGAGACCAGAACTCCATAGCTTTTCTTTTAAATAAAGAATAGTATGCCGTAGCCTTGCAAGAGAAGGCTATTTTGCCATAGACCTTCGAAAGAGAGAAAAGTCACAGTACGAGTAAGAGGAGATAAATCTTGGGGATGATCGGATGATTTCAATCGTAAGAGAAGGTATTAGAAGACTCTATTCTCTTATGTCAAGTTCTAAAGCTCTTGTTAACGAGCAAAGGCAACGATAAACGATAAATTTCTGTAAGGTATATATATATATTTTTTTGTTTTACAATTATATATCATTCTTAGGGGTTGAGGTATGGCCTCGGCTTCTCTATTAATTGTTAATAGTGATCTATTTGATTGATTTACTAGTTAAAGTTTGTATTCTTTTAAACAACAGCATATGCCTTAATAAAGAAGGTCTTATCATAATCTCAAGTTGAAATGCTAAAATCTTTGTGAAAAGGATTGTTTTCTTAAGAAGGTAACATAGATTCTAGTCCTATGGTTTAGTTGAGTAAATGGATTGTTATCTTGGTTAAATTAGGTACAGGTACAACTCTCCCTGCGCTTTGATGCTGCGCCGTTCTTGTGCTTGTATAGCCGGATGGCGGAGATGTTGGTAAGGCCCGGAGAGTTGGCCCATGGTATCCCTCATACCATTGGGAGAATAACATTTGCCGATTGAGGCGGGTGATTGTGATGCTGCCTAGTTTTTAGGGCCCAAGCTAGTGCGGTGAATCAGCCCACCCTAGTGCAGTGAATCAGCCACCCCTGATGCGTAGATATCCCTCTGAGGGGCGGAAGAATAGAGCGATGGAGCCTGAGAGGGCGACATGCTGCCGCCTTGAGTCCTCTCGCCACCAGCGGCCCGACGATGAGGTGTATGATTCCACACAAACATGGGTCCAACTTGGGATGTGGGATTCCCAGAGGATACAATGAAAGAAGCAAGTTCACCCTTGCTCATCTAAAAATCGTAAGAAAGTCCAAATTAGTTGGAAGCACTGTTGTAAATCTAACCACGGGAGAACCAGAATCAGATATGGGGGGATGCCATGCCATGAAAGTACACATTCGAGAGAAGGTTTTGTCCTCGAGGATTTCGAGAGGATAAAATGAATGAACTTTTGGAGCTAACCCAAGAAAGGAAGACCCTAAAAGAATACCACCAAACTTTTGTTAAACTGCTCCAATTTGCTCTAGAGATGGATGAGGTAACTCTTCTCCATCGATTCATTTAAAAGCTTAATCTACCATTGAATAACCTCGTCAAGAATGCAAAACCATCCTCTATTTCAGAAGCCATAATTATAGCCAGAGGCTATGATAAAGTTTTTTTATATAGAAAGTGTCGAGAGAAGGACACGAGTCCTTCCATGTTAATCGTGAAGAGGTCCCCTAATCCAAGAGAGGAACATCAAGCCCACCCTTGGCTACAAGGAATCATGAGCTAGAGCAAAATTAGGTCAAGAAATAGGGATAGCAGGGTTAAAGATAACCGAATTCAACAAGTATTTCTATGAGTAAATAGAAGAGGATTGGTGCAAGATTCATGTGAAGTAATGTGCATGATGAATAGAGGTATTCTACAAGATGATACTAAGATTATGAAATTGCTATCATAGGTTAGCTTGCATAAAGGATTGATTCCCTTACGTTTTTCCATGACAATTGTGAAGTACCATATTACATGGGGGTATAGAATAAGGAATTTGAAGGTTCATATCATATGAGAGGTATATGGATGCATGAAATCAGGATAATTAGGCCAATTAACTTTGGAATAATAAAGATATTTTGGAGGCACAACAAAACGAGCCAAACACATGAAATAAGGGACTCTTTAAGAACACTGTATGTGTCTCTTATAATATAGATTTCAATAAGGAAAGAGAGTGCACTCAGAGAAGAGTGAGGAAATAAGGCTAGAAACATTAGGAAAGTGTTAGAATAAAAATATTAGCTCCAAAAATCGTAAAAGAAATAAGAAGACAAGAATAGTTCTATTAAGAGATAAGTATCTCCAAAAATAGAAATTCGAATTTAGGTGATAAGAGGTCATATTTAGAGTACTTTTACATATTTAGAGTCCATGCATACTAAAAGTGAGGAAAAGCAACGCGTTTCTAAAGATGGCATGTTTGCAGCTATATACAGACGTTTTTGCCTATTCTACCCGCGCCGCGGTGGCTTGTAGACTAGATGCCTTCCGGTTCTTTTGACCGATTATACGAGTATATTCTGAGTTCTTATCAGAGATTTATGGCCGAAACAGTTTGCTGCTTCTGTCAAGGTCTCTACACAAGAAAAACTGTAAGATGACAACAAGTAGCCTCAAGGTGATCCTAGAGCTTGAGATGTATATATATCCCTTCAATCTTATCTAATATCTTAGAAGAGAAGGTTAGATTGCTCTGGTCTTTCGGAGGAAGAGACCAGAACTCCATAGCTTTTCTTTTAAATAAAGAATAGTATGCCGTAGCCTTGCAAGAGAAGGCTATTTTGCCATAGACCTTCGAAAGAGAGAAAACTCACAGTACGAGTAAGAGGAGATAAATCTTGGGGATGATCGGATGACTTCAATCGTAAGAGAAGGTATTAGAAGACTCTATTCTCTTATGTCAAGTTCTAAAGCTCTTGTTTACGAGCAAAGGCAACGATAAACGATAAATTTCTGTAAGGTGAATATATATTTTTTTGTTTTACAATTATATATCATTCTTAGGGGTTGAGGTATGGCCTCGGCTTCTCTATTAATTGTTAATAGTGATCTATTTGATTTATTTACTAGTTAAAGTTTGTATTCTTTTAAACAACAGCATATGCCTTAATAAAGAATGTCTTATCATAATCTCAAGTTGAAATGCTAAAATCTTTGTGAAAAGGATTGTTTTCTTAAGAAGGTAACATAGATTCTAGTCCTATGGTTTAGTTGAGTAAATGGATTGTTATCTTGGTTAAATTAGGTACAGGTACAACTCTCCCTGCGCTTTGATGCTGCGCCGTTCTTGTGCTTGTATAGCCGGATGGCGGAGATGTTGGTAAGACCCGGAGAGTTGGCCCATGGTATCCCTCATACCATTGGGAGAATAAGATTTGCCGATTGAGGCGGGTGATTGTGATGCTGCCTAGTTTTTAGGGCCCAAGCTAGTGCGGTGAATCAGCCCACCCTAGTGCGGTGAATCAGCCACCCCTAGTGCGTAGACATCCCTCTGAGGGGCGGAAGAATGGAGCGAATGGAGCCTGAGAGGGCGACATGCTGCCGCCTTGAGTCCTCTCGCCACCAGCGGCCCGACGATGAGGTGTATGATTCCACACAAACATGGGTCTAACTTGGGATGTGGGATTCCCAGAGGATACAATGAAAGAAGCAAGTTCACCCTTGCTCATCTAAAAATCGTAAGAAAGTCCAAATTAGTTGGAAGCACTGTTGTCAATCTAACCACGGGGGAACCAGAATCAGATATGGGGGGATGCCATGCCATGAAAGTACACATTCGAGAGAAGGTTTTGTCCTCGAGGATTTCGAGAGGATAAAATGAATGAATTTTTGGAGCTAACCCAAGAAAGGAAGACCCTAAAATAATACCACCAAACTTTTGTTAAACTGCTCCAATTTGCTCTAGAGATGGATGAGGTAACTCTTCTCCATCGATTCATTTAAAAGCTTAATCTACCATTGAATAACCTCGTCAAGAATGCAAAACCATCCTCTATTTCAGAAGCCATAATTATAGCCAGAGGCTATGATAAAGTTTTTTTATATAGAAAGTGTCGAGAGAAGGACACGAGTCCTTCCATGTTAATCGTGAAGAGGTCCCCTAATCCAAGAGAGGAACATCAAGCCCACCCTTGGCTACAAGGAATCATGAGCTAGAGCAAAATTAGGTCAAGAAATAGGGATAGCAGGGTTAAAGATAACCGAATTCAACAAGTATTTCTGTGAGTAAATAGGAGAGGATTGGTGCAAGATTCATGTGAAGTAATGTGCATGATGAATAGAGGTATTCTACAAGATGATACTAAGATTATGAAATTGCTATCATAGGTTAGCTTGCATAAAGGATTGATTCCCTTACGTTTTTCCATGACAATTGTGAAGTACCATATTACATGGGGGTATAGAATAAGGAATTTGAAGGTTCATATCATATGAGAGGTATATGGATGCATGAAATCAGGATAATTAGGCCAATTAACTTTGGAATAATAAAGATATTTTGGAGGCACAACAAAACGAGCCAAACACATGAAATAAGGGACTCTTTAAGAACACTGTATGTGTCTCTTATAATATAGATTTCAATAAGGAAAGAGAGTGCACTCAGAGAAGAGTGAGGCAATAAGGCTAGAAACATTAGGAAAGTGTTAGAATAAAAATATTAGCTCCAAAAATCGTAAAAGAAATAAGAAGACAAGAATAGTTCTATTAAGAGATAAGTATCTCCAAAAATAGAAATTCGAATTTAGGTGATAAGAGGTCATATTTAGAGTACTTTTACATATTTAGAGTCCATGCATACTAAAAGTGAGGAAAAGCAACGCGTTTCTAAAGATGGCATGTTTGCAGCTATATACAGACGTTTTTGCCTATTCTACCCGCGCCGCGGTGGCTTGTAAACTAGATGCCTTCCGGTTCTTTTGACCGATTATACGAGTATATTCTGAGTTCTTATCAGAGATTTATGGCCGAAACAGTTTGCTGCTTCTGTCAAGGTCTCTACACGAGAAAAGCTATAAGACGACAACAAGTAGCCTCAAGGTAATCCTAGAGCTTGAGATGTATATATATCCCTTCATTCTTATCTAATATCTTAGAAGAGAAGGTTAGATTGCTGTGGTCTTTCGGAGGAAGAGACCAGAACTCCATAGCTTTTCTTTTAAAAGAATAGTATGCCGTAGCCTTGCAAGAGAAGGCTATTTTGCCATAGACCTTCGAAAGAGAGAAAAGTCACGGTACGAGTAAGAGGAGATAAATCTTGGGGATGATCGGATAATTTCAATCATAAGAGAAGGTATTAGAAGACTCTATTCTCTTATGTGAAGTTCTAAAGCTCTTGTTAACGAGCAAAGGCAACGATGAACGATAAATTTCTGTAAGGTATATATATATATTTTTTGTTTTACAATTATATATCATTCTTAGGGGTTGAGGTATGGCCTCCGCTTCTCTATTAATTGTTAATAGTGATCTATTTGATTGATTTACTAGTTAAAGTTTGTATTCTTTTAAACAACAGCATATGCCTCAATAAAGAATGTCTTATCGTAATCTCAAGTTGAAATGCTAAAATCTTTGTGAAAAGGATTGTTTTCTTAAGAAGGTAACATAGATTCTAGTCCTATGGTTTAGTTGAGTAAATGGATTGTTATCTTGGTTAAATTAGGTACAGGTACAACTCTCCCTGCTTTGATGCTGTGCCGTTCTTGTGCTTGTATAGCCGGATGGCGGAGATGTTGCTAAGGCCCGGAGAGTTGGCCCATGGTATCCCTCATACCATTGGGAGAATAAGATTTGCCGATTGAGGCGCTTGGTTATGATGCTGCCTAGTTTTGAGGGCCCAAGCTAGTGCGGTGAATCAGCCCACCCTAGTGCGGTGAATCAGCCATCCCTAGTGCGTAGACATCCCTCTGAGGGGCGGAAGAATGGAGCGATGGAGCCTGAGAGGGCGACATGCTGCCGCCTTGAGTCCTCTCGCCACCAGCGGCCCGACGATCAGAAGTATGATTCCAGACAAGCATGGGTCTAACTTGGGATGTGGGATTCCCAGAGGATACAATGAAAGAAGTAAGTTCACCCTTGCTCATCTGAAAATCGTAAGAAAGTCCAAATTAGTTGGAAGCACTGATGCCAATCTAGCCACGGGGTAACCAGAATCAGATATGGGGGGATGCCATGCCATGAAAGTACACATTCGAGAGAAGCTTTTGTCCTCGAGGATTTCGAGAGGATAAAATGAATGAATTTTTGGAGCTAACCCAAGCAAGGAAGACCCTAAAAGAATACCACCAAACTTTTGTTAACTTTCTCCAATTTGCTCTAGAGATGGATGAGGTAACTCTTCTCCATCGATTCATTTAAAAGCTTAATCTACCATTGAATAACCTCGTCAAGAATGCAAAACCATCCTCTATTTCAGAAGCCATAATTATAGCCAGAGGCTATGATAAAGTTTTTTTATAAAGAAAGTGTCGAGAGAAGGACACGAGTCCTTCCATGTTAATCGTGAAGAGGTCCCCCAATCCAAGAGAGCAACATCAAGCCCACCCTTGGCTACAAGGAATCATGAGCTAGAGCAAAATTAGGTCAAGAAATAGGGATAGCAGGGTTAAAGATAACCGAATTCAACAAGTATTTCTATGAGTAAATAGAAGAGGATTGGTGCAAGATTCATGTGAAGTAATGTGCATGATGAATAGAGGTATTCTACAAGATGATACTAAGATTATGAAATTGCTATCATAGGTTAGCTTGCATAAAGGATTGATTCCCTTACGTTTTTCCATGACAATTGTGAAGTACCATATTACATGGGGGTATAGAATAAGGAATTTGAAGGTTCATATCATATAAGAGGTATATGGATGCATGAAATCAGGATAATTAGGCCAATTAACTTTGGAATAATAAAGATATTTTGGAGGCACAACAAAACGAGCCAAACACATGAAATAAGGGACTCTTTAAGGGACACTGTATGTGTCTCTTTTAATATAGATTTCAATAAGGAAAGAGAGTGCACTCAGAGAAGAGTGAGGCAATAAGGCTAGAAACATTAGGAAAGTGTTAGAATAAAAATATTAGCTCCAAAAATCCTAAAAGAAATAAGAAGACAAGAATAGTTCTATTAAGAGATAAGTATCTCCAAAAATAGAAATTCGAATTTAGGTGATAAGAGGTCATATTTCGAGTACTTTTACATATTTAGAGTCCATGCATACTAAAAATGAGGAAAAGCAACGCGTTTCTAAAGATGGCATGTTTGCAGCTATATACAGACGTTTTTGCCTATTCTACCCGCGCCGCGGTGGCTTGTAGACTAGATGCCTTCCGGTTCTTTTGACCGATTATACGAGTATATTATGAGTTCTTATCAGAGATTTATGGCCGAAACAGTTTGCTGCTTCTGTCAAGGTCTCTACGCAAGAAAAACTGTAAGACGACAACAAGTAGCCTCAAGGTAATCCTAGAGCTTGAGATGTATATATATCCCTTCATTCTTATCTAATATGTTAGAAGAGAAGGTTAGATTGCTGTGGTCTTTCGGAGGAAGAGACCAGAACTCCATAGCTTTTCTTTTAAATAAAGAATAGTATGCCGTAGCCTTGCAAGAGAAGGCTATTTTGCCATAGACCTTCGAAAGAGAGAAAAGTCACAGTACGAGTAAGAGGAGATAAATCTTGGGGATGATCGGATGATTTCAATCGTAAGAGAAGGTATTAGAAGACTCTATTCTCTTATGTCAAGTTCTAAAGCTCTTGTTAACGAGCAAAGGCAACGATAAACGATAAATTTCTGTAAGGTATATATATATATTTTTTTATTTTACAATTATATATCATTCTTAGGGGTTGAGGTATGGCCTCGGCTTCTCTATTAATTGTTAATAGTGATCTATTTGATTGATTTACTAGTTAAAGTTTGTATTCTTTTAAACAACAGCATATGCCTTAATAAAGAATGTCTTATCATAATCTCAAGTTGAAATGCTAAAATCTTTGTGAAAAGGATTGTTTTCTTAAGAAGGTAACATAGATTCTAGTCCTATGGTTTAGTTGAGTAAATGGATTGTTATCTTGGTTAAATTAGGTACAGGTACAACTCTCCCTGCGCTTTGATGCTGCGCCGTTCTTGTGCTTGTATAGCCGGATGGCGGAGATGTTGGTAAGGCCCGGAGAGTTGGCCCATGGTATCCCTCATACCATTGGGAGAATAACATTTGCCGATTGAGGCGGGTGATTGTGATGCTGCCTAGTTTTTAGGGCCCAAGCTAGTGCGGTGAATCAGCCCACCCTAGTGCGGTGAATCAGCCACCCCTGATGCGTAGATATCCCTCTGAGGGGCGGAAGAATGGAGTGATGGAGCCTGAGAGGGCGACATGCTGCCGCCTTGAGTCCTCTCGCCACCAGCGGCCCGACGATGAGGTGTATGATTCCACACAAACATGGGTCTAACTTGGGATGTGGGATTCCCAGAGGATACAATGAAAGAAGCAAGTTCACCCTTGCTCATCTAAAAATCGTAAGAAAGTCCAAATTAGTTGGAAGCACTGTTGTCAATCTAACCACGGGGGAACCAGAATCAGATATGGGGGGATGCCATGCCATGAAAGTACACATTCGAGAGAAGGTTTTGTCCTCGAGGATTTCGAGAGGATAAAATGAATGAACTTTTGGAGCTAACCCAAGAAAGGAAGACCCTAAAAGAATACCACCAAACTTTTGTTAAACTGCTCCAATTTGCTTTACAGATGGATGAGGTAACTCTTCTCCATCGATTCATTTAAAAGCTTAATCTACCATTGAATAACCTCGTCAAGAATGCAAAACCATCCTCTATTTCAGAAGCCATAATTATAGCCAGAGGCTATGATAAAGTTTTTTTATATAGAAAGTGTCGAGAGAAGGACACGAGTCCTTCCATGTTAATCGTGAAGAGGTCCCCTAATCCAAGAGAGGAACATCAAGCCCACCCTTGGCTACAAGGAATCATGAGCTAGAGCAAAAATAGGTCAAGAAATAGGGATAGCAGGGTTAAAGATAACCGAATTCAACAAGTATTTCTATGAGTAAATAGAAGAGGATTGGTGCAAGATTCATGTGAAGTAATGTGCATGATGAATAGAGGTATTCTACAAGATGATACTAAGATTATGAAATTGCTATCATAGGTTAGCTTGCATAAAGGATTGATTCCCTTACGTTTTTCCATGACAATTGTGAAGTACCATATTACATGGGGGTATAGAATAAGGAATTTGAAGGTTCATATCATATAAGAGGTATATGGATGCATGAAATTAGGATAATTAGGCCAATTAACTTTGGAATAATAAAGATATTTTGGAGGCACAACAAAACGAGCCAAACACATGAAATAAGGGACTCTTTAAGGGACACTGTATGTGTCTCTTTTAATATAGATTTCAATAAGGAAAGAGAGTGCACTCAGAGAAGAGTGAGGCAATAAGGCTAGAAACATTAGGAAAGTGTTAGAATAAAAATATTAGCTCCAAAAATCCTAAAAGAAATAAGAAGACAAGAATAGTTCTATTAAGAGATAAGTATCTCCAAAAATAGAAATTCGAATTTAGGTGATAAGAGGTCATATTTAGAGTACTTTTACATATTTAGAGTCCATGCATACTAAAAATGAGGAAAAGCAACGCGTTTCTAAAGATGGCATGTTTGCAGCTATATACAGACGTTTTTGCCTATTCTACCCGCGCCGCGGTGGCTTGTAGACTAGATGCCTTCCGGTTCTTTTGACCGATTATACGAGTATATTATGAGTTCTTATCAGAGATTTATGGCCGAGACAGTTTGCTGCTTCTGTCAAGGTCTCTACACAAGAAAAACTGTAAGACGACAACAAGTAGCCTCAAGGTAATCCTAGAGCTTGAGATGTATATATATCCCTTCATTCTTATCTAATATGTTAGAAGAGAAGGTTAGATTGCTGTGGTCTTTCGGAGGAAGAGACCAGAACTCCATAGCTTTTCTTTTAAATAAAGAATAGTATGCCGTAGCCTTGCAAGAGAAGGCTATTTTGCCATAGACCTTCGAAAGAGAGAAAAGTCACAGTACGAGTAAGAGGAGATAAATCTTGGGGATGATCGGATGATTTCAATCGTAAGAGAAGGTATTAGAAGACTCTATTCTCTTATGTCAAGTTCTAAAGCTCTTGTTAACGAGCAAAGGCAACGATAAACGATAAATTTCTGTAAGGTATATATATATATTTTTTTGTTTTACAATTATATATCATTCTTAGGGGTTGAGGTATGGCCTCGGCTTCTCTATTAATTGTTAATAGTGATCTATTTGATTGATTTACTAGTTAAAGTTTGTATTCTTTTAAACAACAGCATATGCCTTAATAAAGAATGTCTTATCATAATCTCAAGTTGAAATGCTAAAATCTTTGTGAAAAGGATTGTTTTCTTAAGAAGGTAACATAGATTCTAGTCCTATGGTTTAGTTGAGTAAATGGATTGTTATCTTGGGTAAATTAGGTACAGGTACAACTCTCCCTGCGCTTTGATGCTGCGCCGTTCTTGTGCTTGTATAGCCGGATGGCGGAGATGTTGGTAAGGCCCGGAGAGTTGGCCCATGGTATCCCTCATACCATTGGGAGAATAACATTTGCCGATTGAGGCGGGTGATTGTGATGCTGCCTAGTTTTTAGGGCCCAAGCTAGTGCGGTGAATCAGCCCACCCTAGTGCGGTGAATCAGCCACCCCTGATGCGTAGATATCCCTCTGAGCGGCGGAAGAATGGAGTGATGGAGCCTGAGTGGGCGACATGCTGCCGCCTTGAGTCCTCTCGCCACCAGCGGCCCGACGATGAGGTGTATGATTCCACACAAACATGGGTCTAACTTGGGATGTGGGATTCCCAGAGGATACAATGAAAGAAGCAAGTTCACCCTTGCTCATCTAAAAATCGTAAGAAAGTCCAAATTAGTTGGAAGCACTGTTGTCAATCTAACCACGGGGGAACCAGAATCAGATATGGGGGGATGCCGTGCCATGAAAGTACACATTCGAGAGAAGGTTTTGTCCTCGAGGATTTCGAGAGGATAAAATGAATGAACTTTTGGAGCTAACCCAAGAAAGGAAGACCCTAAAAGAATACCACCAAACTTTTGTTAAACTGCTCCAATTTGCTCTAGAGATGGATGAGGTAACTCTTCTCCATCGATTCATTTAAAAGCTTAATCTACCATTGAATAACCTCGTCAAGAATGCAAAACCATCCTCTATTTCAGAAGCCATAATTATAGCCAGAGGCTATGATAAAGTTTTTTTATATAGAAAGTGTCGAGAGAAGGACACGAGTCCTTCCATGTTAATCGTGAAGAGGTCCCCTAATCCAAGAGAGGAACATCAAGCCCACCCTTGGCTACAAGGAATCATGAGCTAGAGCAAAAATAGGTCAAGAAATAGGGATAGCAGGGTTAAAGATAACCGAATTCAACAAGTATTTCTATGAGTAAATAGAAGAGGATTGGTGCAAGATTCATGTGAAGTAATGTGCATGATGAATAGAGGTATTCTACAAGATGATACTAAGATTATGAAATTGCTATCATAGGTTAGCTTGCATAAAGGATTGATTCCCTTACGTTTTTCCATGACAATTGTGAAGTACCATATTACATGGGGGTATAGAATAAGGAATTTGAAGGTTCATATCATATGAGAGGTATATGGATGCATGAAATCAGGATAATTAGGCCAATTAACTTTGGAATAATAAAGATATTTTGGAGGCACAACAAAACGAGCCAAACACATGAAATAAGGGACTCTTTAAGAACACTGTATGTGTCTCTTATAACATAGATTTCAATAAGGAAAGAGAGTGCACTCAGAGAAGAGTGAGGCAATAAGGCTAGAAACATTAGGAAAGTGTTAGAATAAAAATATTAGCTCCAAAAATCCTAAAAGAAATAAGAAGACAAGAATAGTTCTATTAAGAGATAAGTATCTCCAAAAATAGAAATTCGAATTTAGGTGATAAGAGGTCATATTTAGAGTACTTTTACATATTTAGAGTCCATGCATACTAAAAATGAGGAAAAGCAACGCGTTTCTAAAGATGGCATGTTTGCAGCTATATACAGACGTTTTTGCCTATTCTACCCGCGCCGCGGTGGCTTGTAGACTAGATGCCTTCTGGTTCTTTTGACCGATTATACGAGTATATTATGAGTTCTTATCAGAGATTTATGGCCGAAACAGTTTGCTGCTTCTGTCAAGGTCTCTACACAAGAAAAACTGTAAGATGACAACAAGTAGCCTCAAGGTGATCCTAGAGCTTGAGATGTATATATATCCCTTCAATCTTATCTAATATCTTAGAAGAGAAGGTTAGATTGCTCTGGTCTTTCGGAGGAAGAGACCAGAACTCCATAGCTTTTCTTTTAAATAAAGAATAGTATGCCGTAGCCTTGCAAGAGAAGGCTATTTTGCCATAGACCTTCGAAAGAGAGAAAACTCACAGTACGAGTAAGAGGAGATAAATCTTGGGGATGATCGGATGACTTCAATCGTAAGAGAAGGTATTAGAAGACTCTATTCTCTTATGTCAAGTTCTAAAGCTCTTGTTAACGAGCAAAGGCAACGATAAACGATAAATTTCTGTAAGGTGAATATATATTTTTTTGTTTTACAATTATATATCATTCTTAGGGGTTGAGGTATGGCCTTGGCTTCTCTATTAATTGTTAATAGTGATCTATTTGATTTATTTACTAGTTAAAATTTGTATTCTTTTAAACAACATCATATGCCTTAATAAAGAATGTCTTATCATAATCTCAAGTTGAAATGCTAAAATCTTTGTGAAAAGGATTGTTTTCTTAAGAAGGTAACATAGATTCTAGTCCTATGGTTTAGTTGAGTAAATGGATTGTTATCTTGGTTAAATTAGGTACAGGTACAACTCTCCCTGCGCTTTGATGCTGCGCCGTTCTTGTGCTTGTATAGCCGGATGGCGGAGATGTTGGTAAGACCCGGAGAGTTGGCCCATGGTATCCCTCATACCATTGGGAGAATAAGATTTGTCGATTGAGGCGGGTGATTGTGATGCTGCCTAGTTTTTAGGGCCCAAGCTAGTGCGGTGAATCAGCCCACCCTAGTGCGGTGAATCAGCCACCCCTAGTGCGTAGACATCCCTCTGAGGGGCGGAAGAATGGAGCGATGGAGCCTGAGAGGGCGACATGCTGCCGCCTTGAGTCCTCTCGCCACCAGCGGCCCGACGATGAGGTGTATGATTCCACACAAACATGGGTCTAACTTGGGATGTGGGATTCCCAGAGGATACAATGAAAGAAGCAAGTTCACCCTTGCTCATCTAAAAATCGTAAGAAAGTCCAAATTAGTTGGAAGCACTGTTGTCAATCTAACCACGGGGGAACCAGAATCAGATATGGGGGGATGCCATGCCATGAAAGTACACATTCGAGAGAAGGTTTTGTCCTCGAGGATTTCGAGAGGATAAAATGAATGAATTTTTGGAGCTAACCCAAGAAAGGAAGACCCTAAAAGAATACCACCAAACTTTTGTTAAACTGCTCCAATTTGCTCTAGAGATGGATGAGGTAACTCTTCTCCATCGATTCATTTAAAAGCTTAATCTACCATTGAATAACCTCGTCAAGAATGCAAAACCATCCTCTATTTCAGAAGCCATAATTATAGCCAGAGGCTATGATAAAGTTTTTTTATATAGAAAGTGTCGAGAGAAGGACACGAGTCCTTCCATGTTAATCGTGAAGAGGTCCCCTAATCCAAGAGAGGAACATCAAGCCCACCCTTGGCTACAAGGAATCATGAGCTAGAGCAAAATTAGGTCAAGAAATAGGGATAGCAGGGTTAAAGATAACCGAATTCAACAAGTATTTCTGTGAGTAAATAGGAGAGGATTGGTGCAAGATTCATGTGAAGTAATGTGCATGATGAATAGAGGTATTCTACAAGATGATACTAAGATTATGAAATTGCTATCATAGGTTAGCTTGCATAAAGGATTGATTCCCTTACGTTTTTCCATGACAATTGTGAAGTACCATATTACATGGGGGTATAGAATAAGGAATTTGAAGGTTCATATCATATGAGAGGTATATGGATGCATGAAATCAGGATAATTAGGCCAATTAACTTTGGAATAATAAAGATATTTTGGAGGCACAACAAAACGAGCCAAACACATGAAATAAGGGACTCTTTAAGAACACTGTATGTGTCTCTTATAATATAGATTTCAATAAGGAAAGAGAGTGCACTCAGAGAAGAGTGAGGCAATAAGGCTAGAAACATTAGGAAAGTGTTAGAATAAAAATATTAGCTCCAAAAATCGTAAAAGAAATAAGAAGACAAGAATAGTTCTATTAAGAGATAAGTATCTCCAAAAATAGAAATTCGAATTTAGGTGATAAGAGGTCATATTTAGAGTACTTTTACATATTTAGAGTCCATGCATACTAAAAGTGAGGAAAAGCAACGCGTTTCTAAAGATGGCATGTTTGCAGCTATATACAGACGTTTTTGCCTATTCTACCCGCGCCGCGGTGGCTTGTAGACTAGATGCCTTCCGGTTCTTTTGACCGATTATACGAGTATATTCTGAGTTCTTATCAGAGATTTATGGCCGAGACAGTTTGCTGCTTCTGTCAAGGTCTCTACACAAGAAAAACTGTAAGATGACAACAAGTAGCCTCAAGGTGATCCTAGAGCTTGAGATGTATATATATCCCTTCAATCTTATCTAATATCTTAGAAGAGAAGGTTAGATTGCTATGGTCTTTCGGAGGAAGAGACCAGAACTCCATAGCTTTTCTTTTAAATAAAGAATAGTATGCCGTAGCCTTGCAAGAGAAGGCTATTTTGCCATAGACCTTCGAAAGAGAGAAAAGTCACAGTACGAGTAAGAGGAGATAAATCTTGGGGATGATCGGATGACTTCAATCGTAAGAGAAGGTATTAGAAGACTCTATTCTCTTATGTCAAGTTCTAAAGCTCTTGTTAACGAGCAAAGGCAACGATAAACGATAAATTTCTGTAAGGTGAATATATATTTTTTTGTTTTACAATTATATATCATTCTTAGGGGTTGAGGTATGGCCTCGGCTTCTCTATTAATTGTTAATAGTGATCTATTTGATTTATTTACTAGTTAAAGTTTGTATTCTTTTAAACAACAGCATATGCCTTAATAAAGAATGTCTTATCATAATCTCAAGTTGAAATGCTAAAATCTTTGTGAAAAGGATTGTTTTCTTAAGAAGGTAACATAGATTCTAGTCCTATGGTTTAGTTGAGTAAATGGATTGTTATCTTGGTTAAATTAGGTACAGGTACAACTCTCCCTGCGCTTTGATGCTGCGCCGTTCTTGTGCTTGTATAGCCGGATGGCGGAGATGTTGGTAAGGCCCGGAGAGTTGGCCCATGGTATCCCTCATACCATTGGGAGAATAAGATTTGCCGATTGAGGCGGGTGATTGTGATGCTGCCTAGTTTTTAGGGCCCAAGCTAGTGCGGTGAATCAGCCCACCCTAGTGCGGTGAATCAGCCACCCCTAGTGCGTAGACATCCCTCTGAGGGGCGGAAGAATGGAGCGATGGAGCCTGAGAGGGCGACATGCTGCCGCCTTGAGTCCTCTCGCCACCAGCGGCCCGACGATGAGGTGTATGATTCCACACAAACATGGGTCTAGCTTGGGATGTGGGATTCCCAGAGGATACAATGAAAGAAGCAAGTTCACCCTTGCTCATCTAAAAATCGTAAGAAAGTCCAAATTAGTTGGAAGCACTGTTGTCAATCTAACCACGGGGGAACCAGAATCAGATATGGGGGGATGCCATGCCATGAAAGTACACATTCGAGAGAAGGTTTTGTCCTCGAGGATTTCGAGAGGATAAAATGAATGAATTTTTGGAGCTAACCCAAGAAAGGAAGACCCTAAAAGAATACCACCAAACTTTTGTTAAACTGCTCCAATTTGCTCTAGAGATGGATGAGGTAACTCTTCTCCATCGATTCATTTAAAAGCTTAATCTACCATTGAATAACCTCGTCAAGAATGCAAAACCATCCTCTATTTCAGAAGCCATAATTATAGCCAGAGGCTATGATAAAGTTTTTTTATATAGAAAGTGTCGAGAGAAGGACACGAGTCCTTCCATGTTAATCGTGAAGAGGTCCCCTAATCCAAGAGAGGAACATCAAGCCCACCCTTGGCTACAAGGAATCATGAGCTAGAGCAAAAATAGGTCAAGAAATAGGGATAGCAGGGTTAAAGATAACCGAATTCAACAAGTATTTCTGTGAGTAAATAGGAGAGGATTGGTGCAAGATTCATGTGAAGTAATGTGCATGATGAATAGAGGTATTCTACAAGATGATACTAAGATTATGAAATTGCTATCATAGGTTAGCTTGCATAAAGGATTGATTCCCTTACGTTTTTCCATGACAATTGTGAAGTACCATATTACATGGGGGTATAGAATAAGGAATTTGAAGGTTCATATCATATGAGAGGTATATGGATGCATGAAATCAGGATAATTAGGCCAATTAACTTTGGAATAATAAAGATATTTTGGAGGCACAACAAAACGAGCCAAACACATGAAATAAGGGACTCTTTAAGAACACTGTATGTGTCTCTTATAATATAGATTTCAATAAGGAAAGAGAGTGCACTCAGAGAAGAGTGAGGCAATAAGGCTAGAAACATTAGGAAAGTGTTAGAATAAAAATATTAGCTCCAAAAATCGTAAAAGAAATAAGAAGACAAGAATAGTTCTATTAAGAGATAAGTATCTCCAAAAATAGAAATTCGAATTTAGGTGATAAGAGGTCATATTTAGAGTACTTTTACATATTTAGAGTCCATGCATACTAAAAGTGAGGAAAAGCAACGCGTTTCTAAAGATGGCATGTTTGCAGCTATATACAGACGTTTTTGCCTATTCTACCCGCGCCGCGGTGGCTTGTAGACTAGATGCCTTCCGGTTCTTTTGACCGATTATACGAGTATATTCTGAGTTCTTATCAGAGATTTATGGCCGAAACAGTTTGCTGCTTCTGTCAAGGTCTCTACACGAGAAAAGCTGTAAGACGACAACAAGTAGCCTCAAGGTAATCCTAGAGCTTGAGATGTATATATATCCCTTCATTCTTATCTAATATCTTAGAAGAGAAGGTTAGATTGCTGTGGTCTTTCGGAGGAAGAGACCAGAACTCCATAGCTTTTCTTTTAAAAGAATAGTATGCCGTAGCCTTGCAAGAGAAGGCTATTTTGCCATAGACCTTCGAAAGAGAGAAAAGTCACAGTACGAGTAAGAGGAGATAAATCTTGGGGATGATCGGATAATTTCAATCATAAGAGAAGGTATTAGAAGACTCTATTCTCTTATGTCAAGTTCTAAAGCTCTTGTTAACGAGCAAAGGCAACGATGAACGATAAATTTCTGTAAGGTATATATATATTTTTTTGTTTTACAATTATATATCATTCTTAGGGGTTGAGGTATGGCCTCCGCTTCTCTATTAATTGTTAATAGTGATCTATTTGATTGATTTACTAGTTAAAGTTTGTATTCTTTTAAACAATAGCATATGCCTCAATAAAGAATGTCTTATCGTAATCTCAAGTTGAAATGCTAAAATCTTTGTGAAAAGGATTGTTTTCTTAAGAAGGTAACATAGATTCTAGTCCTATGGTTTAGTTGAGTAAATGGATTGTTATCTTGGTTAAATTAGGTACAGGTACAACTCTCCCTGCTTTGATGCTGCGCCGTTCTTGTGCTTGTATAGCCGGATGGCGGAGATGTTGCTAAGGCCCGGAGAGTTGGCCCATGGTATCCCTCATACCATTGGGAGAATAAGATTTGCCGATTGAGGCGCTTGGTTATGATGCTGCCTAGTTTTGAGGGCCCAAGCTAGTGCGGTGAATCAGCCCACCCTAGTGCGGTGAATCAGCCATCCCTAGTGCGTAGACATCCCTCTGAGGGGCGGAAGAATGGAGCGATGGAGCCTGAGAGGGCGACATGCTGCCGCCTTGAGTCCTCTCGCCACCAGCGGCCCGACGATCAGAAGTATGATTCCAGACAAGCATGGGTCTAACTTGGGATGTGGGATTCCCAGAGGATACAATGAAAGAAGTAAGTTCACCCTTGCTCATCTGAAAATCGTAAGAAAGTCCAAATTAGTTGGAAGCACTGATGCCAATCTAGCCACGGGGTAACCAGAATCAGATATGGGGGGATGCCATGCCATGAAAGTACACATTCGAGAGAAGCTTTTGTCCTCGAGGATTTCGAGAGGATAAAATGAATGAATTTTTGGAGCTAACCCAAGCAAGGAAGACCCTAAAAGAATACCACCAAACTTTTGTTAACTTTCTCCAATTTGCTCTAGAGATGGATGAGGTAACTCTTCTCCATCGATTCATTTAAAAGCTTAATCTACCATTGAATAACCTCGTCAAGAATGCAAAACCATCCTTTATTTCAGAAGCCATAATTATAGCCAGAGGCTATGATAAAGTTTTTTTATAAAGAAAGTGTCGAGAGAAGGACACGAGTCCTTCCATGTTAATCGTGAAGAGGTCCCCCAATCCAAGAGAGCAACATCAAGCCCACCCTTGGCTACAAGGAATCATGAGCTAGAGCAAAAATAGGTCAAGAAATAGGGATAGCAGGGTTAAAGATAACCGAATTCAACAAGTATTTCTATGAGTAAATAGAAGAGGATTGGTGCAAGATTCATGTGAAGTAATGTGCATGATGAATAGAGGTATTCTACAAGATGATACTAAGATTATGAAATTGCTATCATAGGTTAGCTTGCATAAAGGATTGATTCCCTTACGTTTTTCCATGACAATTGTGAAGTACCATATTACATGGGGGTATAGAATAAGGAATTTGAAGGTTCATATCATATAAGAGGTATATGGATGCATGAAATTAGGATAATTAGGCCAATTAACTTTGGAATAATAAAGATATTTTGGAGGCACAACAAAACGAGCCAAACACATGAAATAAGGGACTCTTTAAGGGACACTGTATGTGTCTCTTTTAATATAGATTTCAATAAGGAAAGAGAGTGCACTCAGAGAAGAGTGAGGCAATAAGGCTAGAAACATTAGGAAAGTGTTAGAATAAAAATATTAGCTCCAAAAATCCTAAAAGAAATAAGAAGACAAGAATAGTTCTATTAAGAGATAAGTATCTCCAAAAATAGAAATTCGAATTTAGGTGATAAGAGGTCATATTTAGAGTACTTTTACATATTTAGAGTCCATGCATACTAAAAATGAGGAAAAGCAACGCGTTTCTAAAGATGGCATGTTTGCAGCTATATACAGACGTTTTTGCCTATTCTACCCGCGTCGCGGTGGCTTGTAGACTAGATGCCTTCCGGTTCTTTTGACCGATTATACGAGTATATTATGAGTTCTTATCAGAGATTTATGGCCGAAACAGTTTGCTGCTTCTGTCAAGGTCTCTACGCAAGAAAAACTGTAAGACGACAACAAGTAGCCTCAAGGTAATCCTAGAGCTTGAGATGTATATATATCCCTTCATTCTTATCTAATATGTTAGAAGAGAAGGTTAGATTGCTGTGGTCTTTCGGAGGAAGAGACCAGAACTCCATAGCTTTTCTTTTAAATAAAGAATAGTATGCCGTAGCCTTGCAAGAGAAGGCTATTTTGCCATAGACCTTCGAAAGAGAGAAAAGTCACAGTACGAGTAAGAGGAGATAAATCTTGGGGATGATCGGATGATTTCAATCGTAAGAGAAGGTATTAGAAGACTCTATTCTCTTATGTCAAGTTCTAAAGCTCTTGTTAACGAGCAAAGGCAACGATAAACGATAAATTTCTGTAAGGTATATATATATATTTTTTTGTTTTACAATTATTTATCATTCTTAGGGGTTGAGGTATGGCCTCGGCTTCTCTATTAATTGTTAATAGTGATCTATTTGATTGATTTACTAGTTAAAGTTTGTATTCTTTTAAACAACAGCATATGCCTTAATAAAGAATGTCTTATCATAATCTCAAGTTGAAATGCTAAAATCTTTGTGAAAAGGATTGTTTTCTTAAGAAGGTAACATAGATTCTAGTCCTATGGTTTAGTTGAGTAAATGGATTGTTATCTTGGTTAAATTAGGTACAGGTACAACTCTCCCTGCGCTTTGATGCTGCGCCGTTCTTGTGCTTGTATAGCCGGATGGCGGAGATGTTGGTAAGGCCCGGAGAGTTGGCCCATGGTATCCCTCATACCATTGGGAGAATAACATTTGCCGATTGAGGCGGGTGATTGTGATGCTGCCTAGTTTTTAGGGCCCAAGCTAGTGCGGTGAATCAGCCCACCCTAGTGCGGTGAATCAGCCACCCCTGATGCGTAGATATCCCTCTGAGGGGCGGAACAATGGAGTGATGGAGCCTGAGAGGGCGACATGCTGCCGCCTTGAGTCCTCTCGCCACCAGCGGCCCGACGATGAGGTGTATGATTCCACACAAACATGGGTCTAACTTGGGATGTGGGATTCCCAGAGGATACAATGAAAGAAGCAAGTTCACCCTTGCTCATCTAAAAATCGTAAGAAAGTCCAAATTAGTTGGAAGCACTGTTGTCAATCTAACCACGGGGGAACCAGAATCAGATATGGGGGGATGCCATGCCATGAAAGTACACATTCGAGAGAAGGTTTTGTCCTCGAGGATTTCGAGAGGATAAAATGAATGAATTTTTGGAGCTAACCCAAGAAAGGAAGACCCTAAAAGAATACCACCAAACTTTTGTTAAACTGCTCCAATTTGCTCTAGAGATGGATGAGGTAACTCTTCTCCATCGATTCATTTAAAAGCTTAATCTACCATTGAATAACCTCGTCAAGAATGCAAAACCATCCTCTATTTCAGAAGCCATAATTATAGCCAGAGGCTATGATAAAGTTTTTTTATATAGAAAGTGTCGAGAGAAGGACACGAGTCCTTCCATGTTAATCGTGAAGAGGTCCCCTAATCCAAGAGAGGAACATCAAGCCCACCCTTGGCTACAAGGAATCATGAGCTAGAGCAAAAATAGGTCAAGAAATAGGGATAGCAGGGTTAAAGATAACCGAATTCAACAAGTATTTCTGTGAGTAAATAGGAGAGGATTGGTGCAAGATTCATGTGAAGTAATGTGCATGATGAATAGAGGTATTCTACAAGATGATACTAAGATTATGAAATTGCTATCATAGGTTAGCTTGCATGAAGGATTGATTCCCTTACGTTTTTCCATGACAATTGTGAAGTACCATATTACATGGGGGTATAGAATAAGGAATTTGAAGGTTCATATCATATGAGAGGTATATGGATGCATGAAATCAGGATAATTAGGCCAATTAACTTTGGAATAATAAAGATATTTTGGAGGCACAACAAAACGAGCCAAACACATGAAATAAGGGACTCTTTAAGAACACTGTATGTGTCTCTTATAATATAGATTTCAATAAGGAAAGAGAGTGCACTCAGAGAAGAGTGAGGCAATAAGGCTAGAAACATTAGGAAAGTGTTAGAATAAAAATATTAGCTCCAAAAATCGTAAAAGAAATAAGAAGACAAGAATAGTTCTATTAAGAGATAAGTATCTCCAAAAATAGAAATTCGAATTTAGGTGATAAGAGGTCATATTTAGAGTACTTTTACATATTTAGAGTCCATGCATACTAAAAGTGAGGAAAAGCAACGCGTTTCTAAAGATGGCATGTTTGCAGCTATATACAGACGTTTTTGCCTATTCTACCCGTGCCGCGGTGGCTTGTAGACTAGATGCCTTCCGGTTCTTTAGATCGATTATACGAGTATATTCTGAGTTCTTATCAGAGATTTATGGCCGAGACAGTTTGCTGCTTCTGTCAAGGTCTCTACACAAGAAAAACTGTAAGATGACAACAAGTAGCCTCAAGGTGATCCTAGAGCTTGAGATGTATATATATCCCTTCAATCTTATCTAATATCTTAGAAGAGAAGGTTAGATTGCTATGGTCTTTCGGAGGAAGAGACCAGAACTCCATAGCTTTTCTTTTAAATAAAGAATAGTATGCCGTAGCCTTGCAAGAGAAGGCTATTTTGCCATAGACCTTCGAAAGAGAGAAAACTCACAGTACGAGTAAGAGGAGATAAATCTTGGGGATGATCGGATGACTTCAATCGTAAGAGAAGGTATTAGAAGACTCTATTCTCTTATGTCAAGTTCTAAAGCTCTTGTTAACGAGCAAAGGCAACGATAAACGATAAATTTCTGTAAGGTGAATATATATTTTTTTGTTTTACAATTATATATCATTCTTAGGGGTTGAGGTATGGCCTCGGCTTCTCTATTAATTGTTAATAGTGATCTATTTGATTTATTTACTAGTTAAAGCTTGTATTCTTTTAAACAACAGCATATGCCTTAATAAAGAATGTCTTATCATAATCTCAAGTTGAAATGCTAAAATATTTGTGAAAAGGATTGTTTTCTTAAGAAGGTAACATAGATTCTAGTCCTATGGTTTAGTTGAGTAAATGGATTGTTATCTTGGTTAAATTAGGTACAGGTACAACTCTCCCTGCGCTTTGATGCTGCGCCGTTCTTGTGCTTGTATAGCCGGATGGCGGAGATGTTGGTAAGGCCCGGAGAGTTGGCCCATGGTATCCCTCATACCATTGGGAGAATAAGATTTGCCGATTGAGGCGGGTGATTGTGATGTTGCCTAGTTTTTAGGGCCCAAGCTAGTGCGGTGAATCAGCCCACCCTAGTGCGGTGAATCAGCCACCCCTAGTGCGTAGACATCCCTCTGAGGGGCGGAAGAATGGAGCGATGGAGCCTGAGAGGGCGACATGCTGCCGCCTTGAGTCCTCTCGCCACCAGCGGCCCGACGATGAGGTGTATGATTCCACACAAAGATGGGTCTAACTTGGGATGTGGGATTCCCAGAGGATACAATGAAAGAAGCAAGTTCACCCTTGCTCATCTAAAAATCGTAAGAAAGTCCAAATTAGTTGGAAGCACTGTTGTCAATCTAACCACGGGGGAACCAGAATCAGATATGGGGGGATGCCATGCCATGAAAGTACACATTCGAGAGAAGGTTTTGTCCTCGAGGATTTCGAGAGGATAAAATGAATGAATTTTTGGAGCTAACCCAAGAAAGGAAGACCCTAAAAGAATACCACCAAACTTTTGTTAAACTGCTCCAATTTGCTCTAGAGATGGATGAGGTAACTCTTCTCCATCGATTCATTTAAAAGCTTAATCTACCATTGAATAACCTCGTCAAGAATGCAAAACCATCCTCTATTTCAGAAGCCATAATTATAGCCAGAGGCTATGATAAAGTTTTTTTATATAGAAAGTGTCGAGAGAAGGACACGAGTCCTTCCATGTTAATCGTGAAGAGGTCCCCTAATCCAAGAGAGGAACATCAAGCCCACCCTTGGCTACAAGGAATCATGAGCTAGAGCAAAAATAGGTCAAGAAATAGGGATAGCAGGGTTAAAGATAACCGAATTCAACAAGTATTTCTGTGAGTAAATAGGAGAGGATTGGTGCAAGATTCATGTGAAGTAATGTGCATGATGAATAGAGGTATTCTACAAGATGATACTAAGATTATGAAATTGCTATCATAGGTTAGCTTGCATAAAGGATTGATTCCCTTACGTTTTTCCATGACAATTGTGAAGTACCATATTACATGGGGGTATAGAATAAGGAATTTGAAGGTTCATATCATATGAGAGGTATATGGATGCATGAAATCAGGATAATTAGGCCAATTAACTTTGGAATAATAAAGATATTTTGGAGGCACAACAAAACGAGCCAAACACATGAAATAAGGGACTCTTTAAGAACACTGTATGTGTCTCTTATAATATAGATTTCAATAAGGAAAGAGAGTGCACTCAGAGAAGAGTGAGGCAATAAGGCTAGAAACATTAGGAAAGTGTTAGAATAAAAATATTAGCTCCAAAAATCGTAAAAGAAATAAGAAGACAAGAATAGTTCTATTAAGAGATAAGTATCTCCAAAAATAGAAATTCGAATTTAGGTGATAAGAGGTCATATTTAGAGTACTTTTACATATTTAGAGTCCATGCATACTAAAAGTGAGGAAAAGCAACGCGTTTCTAAAGATGGCATGTTTGCAGCTATATACAGACGTTTTTGCCTATTCTACCCGCGCCGCGGTGGCTTGTAGACTAGATGCCTTCCGGTTCTTTTGACCGATTATACGAGTATATTCTGAGTTCTTATCAGAGATTTATGGTGGCCGAAAAAGTTTGCTGCTTCTGTCAAGGTCTCTACACGAGAAAAGCTGTAAGATGACAACAAGTAGCCTCAAGGTAATCCTAGAGCTTGAGATGTATATATATCCCTTCATTCTTATCTAATATCTTAGAAGAGAAGGTTAGATTGCTGTGGTCTTTCGGAGGAAGAGACCAGAACTCCATAGCTTTTCTTTTAAAAGAATAGTATGCCGTAGCCTTGCAAGAGAAGGCTATTTTGCCATAGACCTTCGAAAGAGAGAAAAGTCACAGTACGAGTAAGAGGAGATAAATCTTGGGGATGATCGGATAATTTCAATCATAAGAGAAGGTATTAGAAGACTCTATTCTCTTATGTCAAGTTCTAAAGCTCTTGTTAACGAGCAAAGGCAACGATGAACGATAAATTTCTGTAAGGTATATATATATTTTTTTGTTTTACAATTATATATCATTCTTAGGGGTTGAGGTATGGCCTCCGCTTCTCTATTAATTGTTAATAGTGATCTATTTGATTGATTTACTAGTTAAAGTTTGTATTCTTTTAAACAACAGCATATGCCTCAATAAAGAATGTCTTATCGTAATCTCAAGTTGAAATGCTAAAATCTTTGTGAAAAGGATTGTTTTCTTAAGAAGGTAACATAGATTCTAGTCCTATGGTTTAGTTGAGTAAATGGATTGTTATCTTGGTTAAATTAGGTACAGGTACAACTCTCCCTGCTTTGATGTTGCGCCGTTCTTGTGCTTGTATAGCCGGATGGCGGAGATGTTGGTAAGGCCCGGAGAGTTGGCCCATGGTATCCCTCATACCATTGGGAGAATAAGATTTGCCGATTGAGGCGGGTGATTGTGATGCTGCCTAGTTTTTAGGGCCCAAGCTAGTGCGGTGAATCAGCCCACCCTAGTGCGGTGAATCAGCCACCCCTGAGGGGCGGAAGAATGGAGCGATGGAGCCTGAGAGGGCGACATGCTGCCGCCTTGAGTCCTCTCGCCACCAGCGGCCCGACGATGAGGTGTATGATTCCACACAAACATGGGTCTAACTTGGGATGTGGGATTCCCAGAGGATACAATGAAAGAAGCAAGTTCACCCTTGCTCATCTAAAAATCGTAAGAAAGTCCAAATTAGTTGGAAGCACTGTTGTCAATCTAACCACAGGGGAACCAGAATCAGATATGGGGGGATGCCATGCCATGAAAGTACACATTCGAGAGAAGGTTTTGTCCTCGAGGATTTCGAGAGGATAAAATGAATGAATTTTTGGAGCTAACCCAAGAAAGGAAGACCCTAAAAGAATACCACCAAACTTTTGTTAAACTGCTCCAATTTGCTCTAGAGATGGATGAGGTAACTCTTCTCCATCGATTCATTTAAAAGCTTAATCTACCATTGAATAACCTCGTCAAGAATGCAAAACCATCCTCTATTTCAGAAGCCATAATTATAGCCAGAGGCTATGATAAAGTTTTTTTATATAGAAAGTGTCGAGAGAAGGACACGAGTCCTTCCATGTTAATCGTGAAGAGGTCCCCTAATCCAAGAGAGGAACATCAAGCCCACCCTTGGCTACAAGGAATCATGAGCTAGAGCAAAAATAGGTCAAGAAATAGGGATAGCAGGGTTAAAGATAACCGAATTCAACAAGTATTTCTGTGAGTAAATAGGAGAGGATTGGTGCAAGATTCATGTGAAGTAATGTGCATGATGAATAGAGGTATTCTACAAGATGATACTAAGATTATGAAATTGCTATCATAGGTTAGCTTGCATGAAGGATTGATTCCCTTACGTTTTTCCATGACAATTGTGAAGTACCATATTACATGGGGGTATAGAATAAGGAATTTGAAGGTTCATATCATATGAGAGGTATATGGATGCATGAAATCAGGATAATTAGGCCAATTAACTTTGGAATAATAAAGATATTTTGGAGGCACAACAAAACGAGCCAAACACATGAAATAAGGGACTCTTTAAGAACACTGTATGTGTCTCTTATAATATAGATTTCAATAAGGAAAGAGAGTGCACTCAGAGAAGAGTGAGGCAATAAGGCTAGAAACATTAGGAAAGTGTTAGAATAAAAATATTAGCTCCAAAAATCGTAAAAGAAATAAGAAGACAAGAATAGTTCTATTAAGAGATAAGTATCTCCAAAAATAGAAATTCGAATTTAGGTGATAAGAGGTCATATTTAGAGTACTTTTACATATTTAGAGTCCATGCATACTAAAAGTGAGGAAAAGCAACGCGTTTCTAAAGATGGCATGTTTGCAGCTATATACAGACGTTTTTGCCTATTCTACCCGTGCCGCGGTGGCTTGTAGACTAGATGCCTTCCGGTTCTTTAGATCGATTATACGAGTATATTCTGAGTTCTTATCAGAGATTTATGGCCGAGACAGTTTGCTGCTTCTGTCAAGGTCTCTACACAAGAAAAACTGTAAGATGACAACAAGTAGCCTCAAGGTGATCCTAGAGCTTGAGATGTATATATATCCCTTCAATCTTATCTAATATCTTAGAAGAGAAGGTTAGATTGCTATGGTCTTTCGGAGGAAGAGACCAGAACTCCATAGCTTTTCTTTTAAATAAAGAATAGTATGCCGTAGCCTTGCAAGAGAAGGCTATTTTGCCATAGACCTTCGAAAGAGAGAAAACTCACAGTACGAGTAAGAGGAGATAAATCTTGGGGATGATCGGATGACTTCAATCGTAAGAGAAGGTATTAGAAGACTCTATTCTCTTATGTCAAGTTCTAAAGCTCTTGTTAACGAGCAAAGGCAACGATAAACGATAAATTTCTGTAAGGTGAATATATATTTTTTTGTTTTACAATTATATATCATTCTTAGGGGTTGAGGTATGGCCTCGGCTTCTCTATTAATTGTTAATAGTGATCTATTTGATTTATTTACTAGTTAAAGTTTGTATTCTTTTAAACAACAGCATATGCCTTAATAAAGAATGTCTTATCATAATCTCAAGTTGAAATGCTAAAATATTTGTGAAAAGGATTGTTTTCTTAAGAAGGTAACATAGATTCTAGTCCTATGGTTTAGTTGAGTAAATGGATTGTTATCTTGGTTAAATTAGGTACAGGTACAACTCTCCCTGCGCTTTGATGCTGCGCCGTTCTTGTGCTTGTATAGCCGGATGGCGGAGATGTTGGTAAGGCCCGGAGAGTTGGCCCATGGTATCCCTCATACCATTGGGAGAATAAGATTTGCCGATTGAGGCGGGTGATTGTGATGTTGCCTAGTTTTTAGGGCCCAAGCTAGTGCAGTGAATCAGCCCACCCTAGTGCGGTGAATCAGCCACCCCTAGTGCGTAGACATCCCTCTGAGGGGCGGAAGAATGGAGCGATGGAGCCTGAGAGGGCGACATGCTGCCGCCTTGAGTCCTCTCGCCACCAGCGGCCCGACGATGAGGTGTATGATTCCACACAAACATGGGTCTAACTTGGGATGTGGGATTCCCAGAGGATACAATGAAAGAAGCAAGTTCACCCTTGCTCATCTAAAAATCGTAAGAAAGTCCAAATTAGTTGGAAGCACTGTTGTCAATCTAACCACGGGGGAACCAGAATCAGATATGGGGGGATGCCATGCCATGAAAGTACACATTCGAGAGAAGGTTTTGTCCTCGAGGATTTCGAGAGGATAAAATGAATGAATTTTTGGAGCTAACCCAAGAAAGGAAGACCCTAAAAGAATACCACCAAACTTTTGTTAAACTGCTCCAATTTGCTCTAGAGATGGATGAGGTAACTCTTCTCCATCGATTCATTTAAAAGCTTAATCTACCATTGAATAACCTCGTCAAGAATGCAAAACCATCCTCTATTTCAGAAGCCATAATTATAGCCAGAGGCTATGATAAAGTTTTTTTATATAGAAAGTGTCGAGAGAAGGACACGAGTCCTTCCATGTTAATCGTGAAGAGGTCCCCTAATCCAAGAGAGGAACATCAAGCCCACCCTTGGCTACAAGGAATCATGAGCTAGAGCAAAAATAGGTCAAGAAATAGGGATAGCAGGGTTAAAGATAACCGAATTCAACAAGTATTTCTGTGAGTAAATAGGAGAGGATTGGTGCAAGATTCATGTGAAGTAATGTGCATGATGAATAGAGGTATTCTACAAGATGATACTAAGATTATGAAATTGCTATCATAGGTTAGCTTGCATGAAGGATTGATTCCCTTACGTTTTTCCATGACAATTGTGAAGTACCATATTACATGGGGGTATAGAATAAGGAATTTGAAGGTTCATATCATATGAGAGGTATATGGATGCATGAAATCAGGATAATTAGGCCAATTAACTTTGGAATAATAAAGATATTTTGGAGGCACAACAAAACGAGCCAAACACATGAAATAAGGGACTCTTTAAGAACACTGTATGTGTCTCTTATAATATAGATTTCAATAAGGAAAGAGAGTGCACTCAGAGAAGAGTGAGGCAATAAGGCTAGAAACATTAGGAAAGTGTTAGAATAAAAATATTAGCTCCAAAAATCGTAAAAGAAATAAGAAGACAAGAATAGTTCTATTAAGAGATAAGTATCTCCAAAAATAGAAATTCGAATTTAGGTGATAAGAGGTCATATTTAGAGTACTTTTACATATTTAGAGTCCATGCATACTAAAAGTGAGGAAAAGCAACGCGTTTCTAAAGATGGCATGTTTGCAGCTATATACAGACGTTTTTGCCTATTCTACCCGTGCCGCGGTGGCTTGTAGACTAGATGCCTTCCGGTTCTTTAGATCGATTATACGAGTATATTCTGAGTTCTTATCAGAGATTTATGGCCGAGACAGTTTGCTGCTTCTGTCAAGGTCTCTACACAAGAAAAACTGTAAGATGACAACAAGTAGCCTCAAGGTGATCCTAGAGCTTGAGATGTATATATATCCCTTCAATCTTATCTAATATCTTAGAAGAGAAGGTTAGATTGCTATGGTCTTTCGGAGGAAGAGACCAGAACTCCATAGCTTTTCTTTTAAATAAAGAATAGTATGCCGTAGCCTTGCAAGAGAAGGCTATTTTGCCATAGACCTTCGAAAGAGAGAAAACTCACAGTACGAGTAAGAGGAGATAAATCTTGGGGATGATCGGATGACTTCAATCGTAAGAGAAGGTATTAGAAGACTCTATTCTCTTATGTCAAGTTCTAAAGCTCTTGTTAACGAGCAAAGGCAACGATAAACGATAAATTTCTGTAAGGTGAATATATATTTTTTTGTTTTACAATTATATATCATTCTTAGGGGTTGAGGTATGGCCTCGGCTTCTCTATTAATTGTTAATAGTGATCTATTTGATTTATTTACTAGTTAAAGCTTGTATTCTTTTAAACAACAGCATATGCCTTAATAAAGAATGTCTTATCATAATCTCAAGTTGAAATGCTAAAATATTTGTGAAAAGGATTGTTTTCTTAAGAAGGTAACATAGATTCTAGTCCTATGGTTTAGTTGAGTAAATGGATTGTTATCTTGGTTAAATTAGGTACAGGTACAACTCTCCCTGCGCTTTGATGCTGCGCCGTTCTTGTGCTTGTATAGCCGGATGGCGGAGATGTTGGTAAGGCCCGGAGAGTTGGCCCATGGTATCCCTCATACCATTGGGAGAATAAGATTTGCCGATTGAGGCGGGTGATTGTGATGTTGCCTAGTTTTTAGGGCCCAAGCTAGTGCGGTGAATCAGCCCACCCTAGTGCGGTGAATCAGCCACCCCTAGTGCGTAGACATCCCTCTGAGGGGCGGAAGAATGGAGCGATGGAGCCTGAGAGGGCGACATGCTGCCGCCTTGAGTCCTCTCGCCACCAGCGGCCCGACGATGAGGTGTATGATTCCACACAAAGATGGGTCTAACTTGGGATGTGGGATTCCCAGAGGATACAATGAAAGAAGCAAGTTCACCCTTGCTCATCTAAAAATCGTAAGAAAGTCCAAATTAGTTGGAAGCACTGTTGTCAATCTAACCACGGGGGAACCAGAATCAGATATGGGGGGATGCCATGCCATGAAAGTACACATTCGAGAGAAGGTTTTGTCCTCGAGGATTTCGAGAGGATAAAATGAATGAATTTTTGGAGCTAACCCAAGAAAGGAAGACCCTAAAAGAATACCACCAAACTTTTGTTAAACTGCTCCAATTTGCTCTAGAGATGGATGAGGTAACTCTTCTCCATCGATTCATTTAAAAGCTTAATCTACCATTGAATAACCTCGTCAAGAATGCAAAACCATCCTCTATTTCAGAAGCCATAATTATAGCCAGAGGCTATGATAAAGTTTTTTTATATAGAAAGTGTCGAGAGAAGGACACGAGTCCTTCCATGTTAATCGTGAAGAGGTCCCCTAATCCAAGAGAGGAACATCAAGCCCACCCTTGGCTACAAGGAATCATGAGCTAGAGCAAAAATAGGTCAAGAAATAGGGATAGCAGGGTTAAAGATAACCGAATTCAACAAGTATTTCTGTGAGTAAATAGGAGAGGATTGGTGCAAGATTCATGTGAAGTAATGTGCATGATGAATAGAGGTATTCTACAAGATGATACTAAGATTATGAAATTGCTATCATAGGTTAGCTTGCATAAAGGATTGATTCCCTTACGTTTTTCCATGACAATTGTGAAGTACCATATTACATGGGGGTATAGAATAAGGAATTTGAAGGTTCATATCATATGAGAGGTATATGGATGCATGAAATCAGGATAATTAGGCCAATTAACTTTGGAATAATAAAGATATTTTGGAGGCACAACAAAACGAGCCAAACACATGAAATAAGGGACTCTTTAAGAACACTGTATGTGTCTCTTATAATATAGATTTCAATAAGGAAAGAGAGTGCACTCAGAGAAGAGTGAGGCAATAAGGCTAGAAACATTAGGAAAGTGTTAGAATAAAAATATTAGCTCCAAAAATCGTAAAAGAAATAAGAAGACAAGAATAGTTCTATTAAGAGATAAGTATCTCCAAAAATAGAAATTCGAATTTAGGTGATAAGAGGTCATATTTAGAGTACTTTTACATATTTAGAGTCCATGCATACTAAAAGTGAGGAAAAGCAACGCGTTTCTAAAGATGGCATGTTTGCAGCTATATACAGACGTTTTTGCCTATTCTACCCGCGCCGCGGTGGCTTGTAGACTAGATGCCTTCCGGTTCTTTTGACCGATTATACGAGTATATTCTGAGTTCTTATCAGAGATTTATGGTGGCCGAAAAAGTTTGCTGCTTCTGTCAAGGTCTCTACACGAGAAAAGCTGTAAGATGACAACAAGTAGCCTCAAGGTAATCCTAGAGCTTGAGATGTATATATATCCCTTCATTCTTATCTAATATCTTAGAAGAGAAGGTTAGATTGCTGTGGTCTTTCGGAGGAAGAGACCAGAACTCCATAGCTTTTCTTTTAAAAGAATAGTATGCCGTAGCCTTGCAAGAGAAGGCTATTTTGCCATAGACCTTCGAAAGAGAGAAAAGTCAGAGTACGAGTAAGAGGAGATAAATCTTGGGGATGATCGGATAATTTCAATCATAAGAGAAGGTATTAGAAGACTCTATTCTCTTATGTCAAGTTCTAAAGCTCTTGTTAACGAGCAAAGGCAACGATGAACGATAAATTTCTGTAAGGTATATATATATTTTTTTGTTTTACAATTATATATCATTCTTAGGGGTTGAGGTATGGCCTCCGCTTCTCTATTAATTGTTAATAGTGATCTATTTGATTGATTTACTAGTTAAAGTTTGTATTCTTTTAAACAACAGCATATGCCTCAATAAAGAATGTCTTATCGTAATCTCAAGTTGAAATGCTAAAATCTTTGTGAAAAGGATTGTTTTCTTAAGAAGGTAACATAGATTCTAGTCCTATGGTTTAGTTGAGTAAATGGATTGTTATCTTGGTTAAATTAGGTACAGGTACAACTCTCCCTGCTTTGATGTTGCGCCGTTCTTGTGCTTGTATAGCCGGATGGCGGAGATGTTGGTAAGGCCCGGAGAGTTGGCCCATGGTATCCCTCATACCATTGGGAGAATAAGATTTGCCGATTGAGGCGCTTGGTTATGATGCTGCCTAGTTTTGAGGGCCCAAGCTAGTGCGGTGAATCAGCCCACCCTAGTGCGGTGAATCAGCCATCCCTAGTGCGTAGACATCCCTCTGAGGGGCGGAAGAATGGAGCGATGGAGCCTGAGAGGGCGACATGCTGCCGCCTTGAGTCCTCTCGCCACCAGCGGCCCAACGATGAGAAGTATGATTCCAGACAAGCATGGGTCTAACTTGGGATGTGGGATTCCCAGAGGATACAATGAAAGAAGTAAGTTCACCCTTGCTCATCTGAAAATCGTAAGAAAGTCCAAATTAGTTGGAAGCACTGATGTCAATCTAGCCACGGGGTAACCAGAATCAGATATGGGGGGATGCCATGCCATGAAAGTACACATTCGAGAGAAGCTTTTGTCCTCGAGGATTTCGAGAGGATAAAATGAATGAATTTTTGGAGCTAACCCAAGCAAGGAAGACCCTAAAAGAATACCACCAAACTTTTGTTAACTTTCTCCAATTTGCTCTAGAGATGGATGAGGTAACTCTTCTCCATCGATTCATTTAAAAGCTTAATCTACCATTGAATAACCTCGTCAAGAATGCAAAACCATCCTCTATTTCAGAAGCCATAATTATAGCCAGAGGCTATGATAAAGTTTTTTTATAAAGAAAGTGTCGAGAGAAGGACACGAGTCCTTCCATGTTAATCGTGAAGAGGTCCCCCAATCCAAGAGAGCAACATCAAGCCCACCCTTGGCTACAAGGAATCATGAGCTAGAGCAAAATTAGGTCAAGAAATAGGGATAGCAGGGTTAAAGATAACCGAATTCAACAAGTATTTCTATGAGTAAATAGAAGAGGATTGGTGCAAGATTCATGTGAAGTAATGTGCATGATGAATAGAGGTATTCTACAAGATGATACTAAGATTATGAAATTGCTATCATAGGTTAGCTTGCATAAAGGATTGATTCCCTTACGTTTTTCCATGACAATTGTGAAGTACCATATTACATGGGGGTATAGAATAAGGAATTTGAAGGTTCATATCATATAAGAGGTATATGGATGCATGAAATTAGGATAATTAGGCCAATTAACTTTGGAATAATAAAGATATTTTGGAGGCACAACAAAACGAGCCAAACACATGAAATAAGGGACTCTTTAAGGGACACTGTATGTGTCTCTTTTAATATAGATTTCAATAAGGAAAGAGAGTGCACTCAGAGAAGAGTGAGGCAATAAGGCTAGAAACATTAGGAAAGTGTTAGAATAAAAATATTAGCTCCAAAAATCCTAAAAGAAATAAGAAGACAAGAATAGTTCTATTAAGAGATAAGTATCTCCAAAAATAGAAATTCGAATTTAGGTGATAAGAGGTCATATTTAGAGTACTTTTACATATTTAGAGTCCATGCATACTAAAAATGAGGAAAAGCAACGCGTTTCTAAAGATGGCATGTTTGCAGCTATATACAGACGTTTTTGCCTATTCTACCCGCGCCGCGGTGGCTTGTAGACTAGATGCCTTCCGGTTCTTTTGACCGATTATACGAGTATATTATGAGTTCTTATCAGAGATTTATGGCCGAAACAGTTTGCTGCTTCTGTCAAGGTCTCTACGCAAGAAAAACTGTAAGACGACAACAAGTAGCCTCAAGGTAATCCTAGAGCTTGAGATGTATATATATCCCTTCATTCTTATCTAATATGTTAGAAGAGAAGGTTAGATTGCTGTGGTCTTTCGGAGGAAGAGACCAGAACTCCATAGCTTTTCTTTTAAATAAAGAATAGTATGCCGTAGCCTTGCAAGAGAAGGCTATTTTGCCATAGACCTTCGAAAGAGAGAAAAGTCACAGTACGAGTAAGAGGAGATAAATCTTGGGGATGATCGGATGACTTCAATCGTAAGAGAAGGTATTAGAAGACTCTATTCTCTTATGTCAAGTTCTAAAGCTCTTGTTAACGAGCAAAGGCAACGATAAACGATAAATTTCTGTAAGGTATATATATATATTTTTTTGTTTTACAATTATATATCATTCTTAGGGGTTGAGGTATGGCCTCGGCTTCTCTATTAATTGTTAATAGTGATCTATTTGATTGATTTACTAGTTAAAGTTTGTATTCTTTTAAACAACAGCATATGCCTTAATAAAGAATGTCTTATCATAATCTCAAGTTGAAATGCTAAAATCTTTGTGAAAAGGATTGTTTTCTTAAGAAGGTAACATAGATTCTAGTCCTATGGTTTAGTTGAGTAAATGGATTGTTATCTTGGTTAAATTAGGTACAGGTACAACTCTCCCTGCGCTTTGATGCTGCGCCGTTCTTGTGCTTGTATAGCCGGATGGCGGAGATGTTGGTAAGGCCCGGAGAGTTGGCCCATGGTATCCCTCATACCATTGGGAGAATAAGATTTGCCGATTGAGGCGGGTGATTGTGATGCTGCCTAGTTTTTAGGGCCCAAGCTAGTGCGGTGAATCAGCCCACCCTAGTGCGGTGAATCAGCCACCCCTGATGCGTAGACATCCCTCTGAGGGGCGGAAGAATGGAGTGATGGAGCCTGAGAGGGCGACATGCTGCCGCCTTGAGTCCTCTCGCCACCAGCGGCCCGACGATGAGGTGTATGATTCCACACAAACATGGGTCTAACTTGGGATGTGGGATTCCCAGAGGATACAATGAAAGAAGCAAGTTCACCCTTGCTCATCTAAAAATCGTAAGAAAGTCCAAATTAGTTGGAAGCACTGTTGTCAATCTAACCACGGGGGAACCAGAATCAGATATGGGGGGATGCCATGCCATGAAAGTACACATTCGAGAGAAGGTTTTGTCCTCGAGGATTTCGAGAGGATAAAATGAATGAATTTTTGGAGCTAACCCAAGAAAGGAAGACCCTAAAAGAATACCACCAAACTTTTGTTAAACTGCTCCAATTTGCTCTAGAGATGGATGAGGTAACTCTTCTCCATCGATTCATTTAAAAGCTTAATCTACCATTGAATAACCTCGTCAAGAATGCAAAACCATCCTCTATTTCAGAAGCCATAATTATAGCCAGAGGCTATGATAAAGTTTTTTTATATAGAAAGTGTCGAGAGAAGGACACGAGTCCTTCCATGTTAATCGTGAAGAGGTCCCCTAATCCAAGAGAGGAACATCAAGCCCACCCTTGGCTACAAGGAATCATGAGCTAGAGCAAAAATAGGTCAAGAAATAGGGATAGCAGGGTTAAAGATAACCGAATTCAACAAGTATTTCTATGAGTAAATAGAAGAGGATTGGTGCAAGATTCATGTGAAGTAATGTGCATGATGAATAGAGGTATTCTACAAGATGATACTAAGATTATGAAATTGCTATCATAGGTTAGCTTGCATAAAGGATTGATTCCCTTACGTTTTTCCATGACAATTGTGAAGTACCATATTACATGGGGGTATAGAATAAGGAATTTGAAGGTTCATATCATATGAGAGGTATATGGATGCATGAAATCAGGATAATTAGGCCAATTAACTTTGGAATAATAAAGATATTTTGGAGGCACAACAAAACGAGCCAAACACATGAAATAAGGGACTCTTTAAGAACACTGTATGTGTCTCTTATAATATAGATTTCAATAAGGAAAGAGAGTGCACTCAGAGAAGAGTGAGGCAATAAGGCTAGAAACATTAGGAAAGTGTTAGAATAAAAATATTAGCTCCAAAAATCCTAAAAGAAATAAGAAGACAAGAATAGTTCTATTAAGAGATAAGTATCTCCAAAAATAGAAATTCGAATTTAGGTGATAAGAGGTCATATTTAGAGTACTTTTACATATTTAGAGTCCATGCATACTAAAAATGAGGAAAAGCAACGCGTTTCTAAAGATGGCATGTTTGCAGCTATATACAGACGTTTTTGCCTATTCTACCCGCGCCGCGGTGGCTTGTAGACTAGATGCCTTCCGGTTCTTTTGACCGATTATACGAGTATATTCTGAGTTCTTATCAGAGATTTATGGCCGAAACAGTTTGCTGCTTCTGTCAAGGTCTCTACACAAGAAAAACTGTAAGATGACAACAAGTAGCCTCAAGGTGATCCTAGAGCTTGAGATGTATATATATCCCTTCAATCTTATCTAATATCTTAGAAGAGAAGGTTAGATTGCTATGGTCTTTCGGAGGAAGAGACCAGAACTCCATAGCTTTTCTTTTAAATAAAGAATAGTATGCCGTAGCCTTGCAAGAGAAGGCTATTTTGCCATAGACCTTCGAAAGAGAGAAAACTCACAGTACGAGTAAGAGGAGATAAATCTTGGGGATGATCGGATGACTTCAATCGTAAGAGAAGGTATTAGAAGACTCTATTCTCTTATGTCAAGTTCTAAAGCTCTTGTTAACGAGCAAAGGCAACGATAAACGATAAATTTCTGTAAGGTGAATATATATTTTTTTGTTTTACAATTATATATCATTCTTAGGGGTTGAGGTATGGCCTCGGCTTCTCTATTAATTGTTAATAGTGATCTATTTGATTTATTTACTAGTTAAAGTTTGTATTCTTTTAAACAACAGCATATGCCTTAATAAAGAATGTCTTATCATAATCTCAAGTTGAAATGCTAAAATCTTTGTGAAAAGGATTGTTTTCTTAAGAAGGTAACATAGATTCTAGTCCTATGGTTTAGTTGAGTAAATGGATTGTTATCTTGGTTAAATTAGGTACAGGTACAACTCTCCCTGCGCTTTGATGCTGCGCCGTTCTTGTGCTTGTATAGCCGGATGGCGGAGATGTTGGTAAGGCCCGGAGAGTTGGCCCATGGTATCCCTCATACCATTGGGAGAATAAGATTTGCCGATTGAGGCGGGTGATTGTGATGCTGCCTAGTTTTTAGGGCCCAAGCTAGTGCGGTGAATCAGCCCACCCTAGTGCGGTGAATCAGCCACCCCTAGTGCGTAGACATCCCTTTGAGGGGCGGAAGAATGGAGCGATGGAGCCTGAGAGGGCGACATGCTGCCGCCTTGAGTCCTCTCGCCACCAGCGGCCCGACCATGAGGTGTATGATTCCACACAAACATGGGTCTAACTTGGGATGTGGGATTCCCAGAGGATACAATGAAAGAAGCAAGTTCACCCTTGCTCATCTAAAAATCGTAAGAAAGTCCAAATTAGTTGGAAGCACTGTTGTCAATCTAACCACGGGGGAACCAGAATCAGATATGGGGGGATGCCATGCCATGAAAGTACACATTCGAGAGAAGGTTTTGTCCTCGAGGATTTCGAGAGGATAAAATGAATGAATTTTTGGAGCTAACCCAAGAAAGGAAGACCCTAAAAGAATACCACCAAACTTTTGTTAAACTGCTCCAATTTGCTCTAGAGATGGATGAGGTAACTCTTCTCCATCGATTCATTTAAAAGCTTAATCTACCATTGAATAACCTCGTCAAGAATGCAAAACCATACTCTATTTCAGAAGCCATAATTATAGCCAGAGGCTATGATAAAGTTTTTTTATATAGAAAGTGTCGAGAGAAGGACACGAGTCCTTCCATGTTAAACGTGAAGAGGTCCCCTAATCCAAGAGAGCAACATCAAGCCCACCCTTGGCTACAAGGAATCATGAGCTAGAGCAAAAATAGGTCAAGAAATAGGGATAGCAGGGTTAAAGATAACCGAATTCAACAAGTATTTCTGTGAGTAAATAGGAGAGGATTGGTGCAAGATTCATGTGAAGTAATGTGCATGATGAATAGAGGTATTCTACAAGATGATACTAAGATTATGAAATTGCTATCATAGGTTAGCTTGCATAAAGGATTGATTCCCTTACGTTTTTCCATGACAATTGTGAAGTACCATATTACATGGGGGTATAGAATAAGGAATTTGAAGGTTCATATCATATAAGAGGTATATGGATGCATGAAATCAGGATAATTAGGCCAATTAACTTTGGAATAATAAAGATATTTTGGAGGCACAACAAAACGAGCCGAACACATGAAATAAGGGACTCTTTAAGAACACTGTATGTGTCTCTTATAATATAGATTTCAATAAGGAAAGAGAGTGCACTCAGAGAAGAGTGAGGAAATAAGGCTAGAAACATTAGGAAAGTGTTAGAATAAAAATATTAGCTCCAAAAATCGTAAAAGAAATAAGAAGACAAGAATAGTTCTATTAAGAGATAAGTATCTCCAAAAATAGAAATTCGAATTTAGGTGATAAGAGGTCATATTTAGAGTACTTTTACATATTTAGAGTCCATGCATACTAAAAGTGAGGAAAAGCAATGCGTTTCTAAAGATGGCATGTTTGCAGCTATATACAGACGTTTTTGCCTATTCTACCCGCGCCGCGGTGGCTTGTAGACTAGATGCCTTCCGGTTCTTTTGACCGATTATACGAGTATATTCTGAGTTCTTATCAGAGATTTATGGCCGAGACAGTTTGCTGCTTCTGTCAAGGTCTCTACACAAGAAAAACTGTAAGATGACAACAAGTAGCCTCAAGGTGATCCTAGAGCTTGAGATGTATATATATCCCTTCAATCTTATCTAATATCTTAGAAGAGAAGGTTAGATTGCTATGGTCTTTCGGAGGAAGAGACCAGAACTCCATAGCTTTTCTTTTAAATAAAGAATAGTATGCTGTAGCCTTGCAAGAGAAGGCTATTTTGCCATAGACCTTCGAAAGAGAGAAAACTCACAGTACGAGTAAGAGGAGATAAATCTTGGGGATGATCGGATGACTTCAATCGTAAGAGAAGGTATTAGAAGACTCTATTCTCTTATGTCAAGTTCTAAAGCTCTTGTTAACGAGCAAAGGCAACGATAAACGATAAATTTCTGTAAGGTGAATATATATTTTTTTGTTTTACAATTATATATCATTCTTAGGGGTTGAGGTATGGCCTCGGCTTCTCTATTAATTGTTAATAGTGATCTATTTGATTTATTTACTAGTTAAAGTTTGTATTCTTTTAAACAACAGCATATGCCTTAATAAAGAATGTCTTATCATAATCTCAAGTTGAAATGCTAAAATCTTTGTGAAAAGGATTGTTTTCTTAAGAAGGTAACATAGATTCTAGTCCTATGGTTTAGTTGAGTAAATGGATTGTTATCTTGGTTAAATTAGGTACAGGTACAACTCTCCCTGCGCTTTGATGCTGCGCCGTTCTTGTGCTTGTATAGCCGGATGGCGGAGATGTTGGTAAGGCCCGGAGAGTTGGCCCATGGTATCCCTCATACCATTGGGAGAATAAGATTTGCCGATTGAGGCGGGTGATTGTGATGCTGCCTAGTTTTTAGGGCCCAAGCTAGTGCGGTGAATCAGCCCACCCTAGTGCGGTGAATCAGCCACCCCTAGTGCGTAGACATCCCTCTGAGGGGCGGAAGAATGGAGCGATGGAGCCTGAGAGGGAGACATGCTGCCGCCTTGAGTCCTCTCGCCACCAGCGGCCCGACGATGAGGTGTATGATTCCACACAAACATGGGTCTAACTTGGGATGTGGGATTCCCAGAGGATACAATGAAAGAAGCAAGTTCACCCTTGCTCATCTAAAAATCGTAAGAAAGTCCAAATTAGTTGGAAGCACTGTTGTCAATCTAACCACGGGGGAACCAGAATCAGATATGGGGGGATGCCATGCCATGAAAGTACACATTCGAGAGAAGGTTTTGTCCTCGAGGATTTCGAGAGGATAAAATGAATGAATTTTTGGAGCTAACCCAAGAAAGGAAGACCCTAAAAGAATACCACCAAACTTTTGTTAAACTGCTCCAATTTGCTCTAGAGATGGATGAGGTAACTCTTCTCCATCGATTCATTTAAAAGCTTAATCTACCATTGAATAACCTCGTCAAGAATGCAAAACCATCCTCTATTTCAGAAGCCATAATTATAGCCAGAGGCTATGATAAAGTTTTTGTATATAGAAAGTGTCGAGAGAAGGACACGAGTCCTTCCATGTTAATCGTGAAGAGGTCCCCTAATCCAAGAGAGGAACATCAAGCCCACCCTTGGCTACAAGGAATCATGAGCTAGAGCAAAAATAGGTCAAGAAATAGGGATAGCAGGGTTAAAGATAACCGAATTCAACAAGTATTTCTGTGAGTAAATAGGAGAGGATTGGTGCAAGATTCATGTGAAGTAATGTGCATGATGAATAGAGGTATTCTACAAGATGATACTAAGATTATGAAATTGCTATCATAGGTTAGCTTGCATAAAGGATTGATTCCCTTACGTTTTTCCATGACAATTGTGAAGTACCATATTACATGGGGGTATAGAATAAGGAATTTGAAGGTTCATATCATATGAGAGGTATATGGATGCATGAAATCAGGATAATTAGGCCAATTAACTTTGGAATAATAAAGATATTTTGGAGGCACAACAAAACGAGCCAAACACATGAAATAAGGGACTCTTTAAGAACACTGTATGTGTCTCTTTTAATATAGATTTCAATAAGGAAAGAGAGTGCACTCAGAGAAGAGTGAGGCAATAAGGCTAGAAACATTAGGAAAGTGTTAGAATAAAAATATTAGCTCCAAAATCGTAAAAGAAATAAGAAGACCAGAATAGTTCTATTAAGAGATAAGTATCTCCAAAAATAGAAATTCGAATTTAGGTGATAAGAGGTCATATTTAGAGTACTTTTACATATTTAGAGTCCATGCATACTAAAAGTGAGGAAAAGCAACGCGTTTCTAAAGATGGCATGTTTGCAGCTATATACAGACGTTTTTGCCTATTCTACCCGCGCCGCGGTGGCTTGTAGACTAGATGCCTTCCGGTTCTTTTGACCGATTATACGAGTATATTCTGAGTTCTTATCAGAGATTTATGGCCGAGACAGTTTACTGCTTCTGTCAAGGTCTCTACACAAGAAAAACTGTAAGATGACAACAAGTAGCCTCAAGGTGATCCTAGAGCTTGAGATGTATATATATCCCTTCAATCTTATCTAATATCTTAGAAGAGAAGGTTAGATTGCTATGGTCTTTCGGAGGAAGAGACCAGAACTCCATAGCTTTTCTTTTAAATAAAGAATAGTATGCCGTAGCCTTGCAAGAGAAGGCTATTTTGCCATAGACCTTCGAAAGAGAGAAAACTCACAGTACGAGTAAGAGGAGATAAATCTTGGGGATGATCGGATGACTTCAATCGTAAGAGAAGGTATTAGAAGACTCTATTCTCTTATGTCAAGTTCTAAAGCTCTTGTTAACGAGCAAAGGCAACGATAAACGATAAATTTCTGTAAGGTGAATATATATTTTTTTGTTTTACAATTATATATCATTCTTAGGGGTTGAGGTATGGCCTCGGCTTCTCTATTAATTGTTAATAGTGATCTATTTGATTTATTTACTAGTTAAAGTTTGTATTCTTTTAAACAACAGCATATGCCTTAATAAAGAATGTCTTATCATAATCTCAAGTTGAAATGCTAAAATCTTTGTGAAAAGGATTGTTTTCTTAAGAAGGTAACATAGATTCTAGTCCTATGGTTTAGTTGAGTAAATGGATTGTTATCTTGGTTAAATTAGGTACAGGTACAACTCTCCCTGCGCTTTGATGTTGCGCCGTTCTTGTGCTTGTATAGCCGGATGGCGGAGATGTTGGTAAGGCCCGGAGAGTTGGCCCATGGTATCCCTCATACCATTGGGAGAATAAGATTTGCCGATTGAGGCGGGTGATTGTGATGCTGCCTAGTTTTTACGGCCCAAGCTAGTGCGGTGAATCAACCCACCCTAGTGCGGTGAATCAGCCACTCCTAGTGCGTAGACATCCCTCTGAGGGGCGGAAGAATGGAGCGATGGAGCCTGAGAGGGCGACATGCTGCCGCCTTGAGTCCTCTCGCCACCAGCGGCCCGACGATGAGGTGTATGATTCCACACAATCCTGGGTCTAACTTGGGATGTAGGATTCCCAGAGGATACAATGAAAGAAGCAAGTTCACCCTTGCTCATCTGAAAATCGTAAGAAAGGCCGAATTAGTTGGAAGCACTGTTGTCAATCTAACCACGGGGGAACCAGAATTAGTTATGGGGGGATGCCATGAAAGTACACATTCGAGAGAAGGTTTTGTCCTCCAGGATTTCGAGAGGATAAAATGAATGAATTTTTGGAGCTTACCCAAGAAAGGAAGACCCTAAAAGAATACCACCAAACTTTTGTTAAACTGCTCCAATTTGCTCTAGAGATGGATGAGGTAACTCTTCTTCATCGATTCATTTAAAAGCTTAATCTACCATTGAGTAACCTCGTCAAGAATGCAAAACCATACTCTATCTCAGAAGCCATAATTATAGCCAGAGGCTATGATAAAGTTTTTTTATATAGAAAGTGTCGAGAGAAGGACACGAGTCCTTCCATGTTAATCGTGAAGAGGTCCCCCAATCCAAGAGAGCAACATCAAGCCCACCCTTGGCTACAAGGAATCATGAGCTAGAGCAAAATTAGGTCAAGAAATAGGGATAGCAGGGTTAAAGATATCCAAATTCAACAAGTATTTCTATGAGTAAATAGAAGAGGATTGGTGCAAGATTCATGTGAAGTAATGTGCATGATGAATAGAGGTATTCTACAAGATGATACTAAGATTATGAAATTGCTATCATAGGTTAGCTTGCATAAAGGATTGATTCCCTTACGTTTTTCCATGACAATTGTGAAGTACCATATTACATGGGAGTATAGAATAAGGAATTTGAAGGTTCATATCATATGAGAGGTATATGGATGCATGAAATTAGGATAATTAGGCCAATTAACTTTGGAATAATAAAGATATTTTGGAGGCACGACAAAACGAGCCAAACACATGAAATAAGGGACTCTTTAAGAACACTGTATGTGTCTCTTTTAATATAGATTTCAATAAGGAAAGAGAGTGCACTCAGAGAAGAGTGAGGCAATAAGGCTAGAAACATTAGGAAAGTGTTAGAATAAAAATATTAGCTCCAGAAATCCTAAAAGAAATAAGAAGACAAGAATAGTTCTATTAAGAGATAAGTATCTCCAAAAATAGAAATTTGAATTTAGGTGATAAGAGGTCATATTTAGAGTACTTTTACATATTTAGAGTCCATGCATACTAAAAATGAGGAAAAGCAACGCGTTTCTAAAGATGGCATGTTTGCAGCTATATACAGACGTTTTTGCCTATTCTACCCGCGCCGCAGTGGCTTGTAGACCAGATGCCTTCCGGTTCTTTTGACCGATTATACGAGTATATTCTGAGTTCTTATCAGAGATTTATGGCCGAAACAGTTTGCTGCTTCTGTCAAGGTCTCTACACGAGAAAAGCTGTAAGACGACAACAAGTAGCCTCAAGGTAATCCTAGAGCTTGAGATGTATATATATCCCTTCATTCTTATCTAATATCTTAGAAGAGAAGGTTAGATTGCTGTGGTCTTTCGGAGGAAGAGACCAGAACTCCATAGCTTTTCTTTTAAAAGAATAGTATGCCGTAGCCTTGCAAGAGAAGGCTATTTTGCCATAGACCTTCGAAAGAGAGAAAAGTCACAGTACGAGTAAGAGGAGATAAATCTTGGGGATGATCGGATAATTTCAATCGTAAGAGAAGGTATTAGAAGACTCTATTCTCTTATGTCAAGTTCTAAAGCTCTTGTTAACGAGCAAAGGCAACGATGAACGATAAATTTCTGTCAGGTATATATATATATTTTTGTTTTACAATTATATATCATTCTTAGGGGTTGAGGTATGGCCTCCGCTTCTCTATTAATTGTTAATAGTGATCTATTTGATTGATTTACTAGTTAAAGTTTGTATTCTTTTAAACAACAGCATATGCCTTAATAAAGAATGTCTTATCGTAATCTCAAGTTGAAATGCTAAAATCTTTGTGAAAAGGATTGTTTTCTTAAGAAGGTAACATAGATTCTAGTCCTATGGTTTAGTTGAGTAAATGGATTGTTATCTTGGTTAAATTAGGTACAGGTACAACTCTCCCTGCTTTGATGCTGCGCCGTTCTTGTGCTTGTATAGCCGGATGGCGGAGATGTTGGTAAGGCCCGGAGAGTTGGCCCATGGTATCCCTCATACCATTGGGAGAATAATATTTGCCGATTGAGGCGCTTGGTTATGATGCTGCCTAGTTTTGAGGGCCCAAGCTAGTGCGGTGAATCAGCCATCCCTAGTGCGTAGACATCCCTCTGAGGGGCGGAAGAATGGAGCAATGGAGCCTGAGAGGGCGACATGCTGCCGCCTTGAGTCGTCTCGCCACCAGCGGCCCGACGATGAGGTGTATGATTCCACACAAACATGGGTCTAACTTGGGATGTGGGATTCCCAGAGGATACAATGAAAGAAGCAAGTTCACCCTTGCTCATCTAAAAATCGTAAGAAAGGCCAAATTAGTTGGAAGCACTGTTGTCAATCTAACCACGGGGGAACCAGAATCAGTTATGGGGGGATGCCATGAAAGTACACATTCGAGAGAAGGTTTTGTCCTCCAGGATTTCGAGAGGATAAAATGAATGAATTTTTGGAGCTAACCCAAGAAAGGAAGACCCTAAAAGAATACCACCAAACTTTTGTTAAACTTCTCCAATTTGCTCTAGAGATGGATGAGGTAACTCTTCTCCATCGATTCATTTAAAAGCTTAATCTACCATTGAATAACCTCGTCAAGAATGCAAAACCATCCTCTATTTCAGAAGCCATAATTATAGCCAGAGGCTATGATAAAGTTTTTTTATATAGAATGTGTCGAGAGAAGGACACGAGTCCTTCCATGTTAATCGTGAAGAGGTCCCCCAATCCAAGAGAGGAACATCAAGCCCACCCTTGGCTACAAGGAATCATGAGCTAGAGCAAAATTAGGTCAAGAAATAGGGATAGCAGGGTTAAAGATAACCGAATTCAACAAGTATTTCTGTGAGTAAATAGAAGAGGATTGGTGCAAGATAACCGAATTCAACAAGTATTTCTGTGAGTAAATAGAAGAGGATTGGTGCAAGATTCATGTGAAGTAATGTGCATGATGAATAGAGGTATTCTACAAGATGATACTAAGATTATGAAATTGCTATCATAGGTTAGCTTGCATAAAGGATTGATTCCCTTACGTTTTTCCATGACAATTGTGAAGTACCATATTACATGGGGGTATAGAATAAGGAATTTGAATGTTCATATCATATGAGAGGTATATTGATGCATGAAATTAGGATAATTAGGCCAATTAACTTTGGAATAATAAAGATATTTTGGAGGCACAACAAAACGAGCCAAACACATGAAATAAGGGACTCTTTAAGAACACTGTATGTGTCTCTTTTAATATAGATTTCAATAAAGAAAGAGAGTGCACTCAGAGAAGAGTGAGGCAATAAGGCTAGAAACATTAGGAAAGTGTTAGAATAAAAATATTAGCTCCAAAAATCGTAAAAGAAATAAGAAGACAAGAATAGTTCTATTAAGAGATAAGTATCTCCAAAAATAGAAATTCGAATTTAGGTGATAAGAGGTCATATTTAGAGTACTTTTACATATTTAGAGTCCATGCATACTAAAAGTGAGGAAAAGCAACGCGTTTCTAAAGATGGCATGTTTGCAGCTATATACAGACGTTTTTGCCTATTCTACCCGCGCCGCGGTGGCTTGTAGACTAGATGCCTTCCGGTTCTTTTGACCGATTATACGAGTATATTCTGAGTTCTTATCAGAGATTTATGGCCGAGACAGTTTGCTGCTTCTGTCAAGGTCTCTACACAAGAAAAACTGTAAGATGACAACAAGTAGCCTCAAGGTGATCCTAGAGCTTGAGATGTATATATATCCCTTCAATCTTATCTAATATCTTAGAAGAGAAGGTTAGATTGCTATGGTCTTTCGGAGGAAGAGACCAGAACTCCATAGCTTTTCTTTTAAATAAAGAATAGTATGCCGTAGCCTTGCAAGAGAAGGCTATTTTGCCATAGACCTTCGAAAGAGAGAAAACTCACAGTACGAGTAAGAGGAGATAAATCTTGGGGATGATCGGATGACTTCAATCGTAAGAGGGTTGTTGCAAGATCAGGGTGTCCAGTTTTATCCAGTTTCTACTGGACTGGGACAATGCTTGGAGAGCAAATTTTGGGGGGCAAGGTTCTTAAAATGAGATCAAGCAAATAATAGAAAATACGCTTTTTCTTAAATTAATCCAATATAGCTTAAATTAATATAAATTAGTCAAATTAATCAAAATTCATCAAAAATATGATGAAATGATAAACAAATGATCTTTCCATACTTAGAGTGATCCAATTTATTTTTCCATAGATGCACCATTACAAGTACACTAGTCCCTATAAGTTTTAGATGATTCACCTCAAAAATATAATTTTACCAATTAGATTATTAATATTTGCAGGCCTTCTGATAGTCTGGAAGAATTTTGAAAAAGAGATCATTAAAAATCCAACCATTGGATTTGCAATTTTTACTAACCACCACAATCTACTAATGTCTTAGTATCTACCCACTCTTTTGATCTACAAGATTGAGGATTTTAAGTGGTAGCTATTGTGGGTACAAAAAGTGGCGTATATTATAACACTTTAAAGACCTTGAAATATTTAAAGAAAATAGATGAATATCTTAAAATTTTCTCAAAAAATCAAGTTAAGCTCCATAGTATGTGAAGATTTAAGATACAAAGTGGGAATCTCGTATGAGTTTATATGTAAAAGATATTAGCATTTTATGGAATTAGTTCAAATTTGGGACAGGGTGTATACATTGACTTTGTACCTAAGAAAATGAGGACTTTCGACTATCTAACGCTTAATCAAATTATGCAACTATATTTCCAACTTTGAATATGATGTTCCAACAAAAGAACTTGAAACAAAATTCCTTCATTTACTAGGAGAGATTAGCCACTAAAGGTAAACAAATGCCTGTTTTTTTACTGTTTATAGGGTGCCTGAGTGGACAAAACTGGGCACCCTGATCTTGCAACCACCCAAGAGAAGGTATTAGAAGACTCTATTCTCTTATGTCAAGTTCTAAAGCTCTTGTTAACGAGCAAAGGCAACGATAAACGATAAATTTCTGTAAGGTGAATATATATTTTTTTGTTTTACAATTATATATCATTCTTAGGGGTTGAGGTATGGCCTCGGCTTCTCTATTAATTGTTAATAGTGATCTATTTGATTTATTTACTAGTTAAAGTTTGTATTCTTTTAAACAACAGCATATGCCTTAATAAAGAATGTCTTATCATAATCTCAAGTTGAAATGCTAAAATCTTTGTGAAAAGGATTGTTTTCTTAAGAAGGTAACATAGATTCTAGTCCTATGGTTTAGTTGAGTAAATGGATTGTTATCTTGGTTAAATTAGGTACAGGTACAACTCTCCCTGCGCTTTGATGCTGCGCCGTTCTTGTGCTTGTATAGCCGGATGGCGGAGATGTTGGTAAGGCCCGGAGAGTTGGCCCATGGTATCCCTCATACCATTGGGAGAATAAGATTTGCCGATTGAGGCGGGTGATTGTGATGCTGCCTAGTTTTTAGGGCCCAAGCTAGTGCGGTGAATCAGCCCACCCTAGTGCGGTGAATCAGCCACCCCTAGTGCGTAGACATCCCTCTGAGGGGCGGAAGAATGGAGCGATGGAGCCTGAGAGGGCGACATGCTGCCACCTTGAGTCCTCTCGCCACCAGCGGCCCGACGATGAGGTGTATGATTCCACACAAACATGGGTCTAACTTGGGATGTGGGATTCCCAGAGGATACAATGAAAGAAGCAAGTTCACCCTTGCTCATCTAAAAATCGTAAGAAAGTCCAAATTAGTTGGAAGCACTGTTGTCAATCTAACCACGGGGGAACCAGAATCAGATATGGGGGGATGCCATGCCATGAAAGTACACATTCGAGAGAAGGTTTTGTCCTCGAGGATTTCGAGAGGATAAAATGAATGAATTTTTGGAGCTAACCCAAGAAAGGAAGACCCTAAAAGAATACCACCAAACTTTTGTTAAACTGCTCCAATTTGCTCTAGAGATGGATGAGGTAACTCTTCTCCATCGATTCATTTAAAAGCTTAATCTACCATTGAATAACCTCATCAAGAATGCAAAACCATCCTCTATTTCAGAAGCCATAATTATAGCCAGAGGCTATGATAAAGTTTTTTTATATAGAAAGTGTCGAGAGAAGGACACGAGTCCTTCCATGTTAATCGTGAAGAGGTCCCCTAATCCAAGAGAGGAACATCAAGCCCACCCTTGGCTACAAGGAATCATGAGCTAGAGCAAAAATAGGTCAAGAAATAGGGATAGCAGGGTTAAAGATAACCGAATTCAACAAGTATTTCTGTGAGTAAATAGGAGAGGATTGGTGCAAGATTCATGTGAAGTAATGTGCATGATGAATAGAGGTATTCTACAAGATGATACTAAGATTATGAAATTGCTATCATAGGTTAGCTTGCATAAAGGATTGATTCCCTTACGTTTTTCCATGACAATTGTGAAGTACCATATTACATGGGGGTATAGAATAAGGAATTTGAAGGTTCATATCATATGAGAGGTATATGGATGCATGAAATCAGGATAATTAGGCCAATTAACTTTGGAATAATAAAGATATTTTGGAGGCACAACAAAACGAGCCAAACACATGAAATAAGGGACTCTTTAAGAACACCGTATGTGTCTCTTATAATATAGATTTCAATAAGGAAAGAGAGTGCACTCAGAGAAGAGTGAGGCAATAAGGCTAGAAACATTAGGAAAGTGTTAGAATAAAAATATTAGCTCCAAAAATCGTAAAAGAAATAAGAAGACCAGAATAGTTCTATTAAGAGATAAGTATCTCCAAAAATAGAAATTCGAATTTAGGTGATAAGAGGTCATATTTAGAGTACTTTTACATATTTAGAGTCCATGCATACTAAAAGTGAGGAAAAGCAACGCGTTTCTAAAGATGGCATGTTTGCAGCTATATACAGACGTTTTTGCCTATTCTACCCGCGCCCCGGTGGCTTGTAGACTAGATGCCTTCCGGTTCTTTTGACCGATTATACGAGTATATTCTGAGTTCTTATCAGAGATTTATGGCCGAGACAGTTTGCTGCTTCTGTCAAGGTCTCTACACAAGAAAAACTGTAAGATGACAACAAGTAGCCTCAAGGTGATCCTAGAGCTTGAGATGTATATATATCCCTTCAATCTTATCTAATATCTTAGAAGAGAAGGTTAGATTGCTATGGTCTTTCGGAGGAAGAGACCAGAACTCCATAGCTTTTCTTTTAAATAAAGAATAGTATGCCGTAGCCTTGCAAGAGAAGGCTATTTTGCCATAGACCTTCGAAAGAGAGAAAACTCACAGTACGAGTAAGAGGAGATAAATCTTGGGGATGATCGGATGACTTCAATCGTAAGAGAAGGTATTAGAAGACTCTATTCTCTTATGTCAAGTTCTAAAGCTCTTGTTAAAGAGCAAAGGCAACGATAAACGATAAATTTCTGTAAGGTGAATATATATTTTTTTGTTTTACAATTATATATCATTCTTAGGGGTTGAGGTATGGCCTCGGCTTCTCTATTAATTGTTAATAGTGATCTATTTGATTTATTTACTAGTTAAAGTTTGTATTCTTTTAAACAACAGCATATGCCTTAATAAAGAATGTCTTATCATAATCTCAAGTTGAAATGCTAAAATCTTTGTGAAAAGGATTGTTTTCTTAAGAAGGTAACATAGATTCTAGTCCTATGGTTTAGTTGAGTAAATGGATTGTTATCTTGGTTAAATTAGGTACAGGTACAACTCTCCCTGCGCTTTGATGCTGCGCCGTTCTTGTGCTTGTATAGCCGGATGGCGGAGATGTTGGTAAGGCCCGGAGAGTTGGCCCATGGTATCCCTCATACCATTGGGAGAATAAGATTTGCCGATTGAGGCGGGTGATTGTGATGCTGCCTAGTTTTTAGGGCCCAAGCTAGTGCGGTGAATCAGCCCACCCTAGTGCGGTGAATCAGCCACCCCTAGTGCGTAGACATCCCTTTGAGGGGCGGAAGAATGGAGCGATGGAGCCTGAGAGGGCGACATGCTGCCGCCTTGAGTCCTCTCGCCACCAGCGGCCCGACGATGAGGTGTATGATTCCACACAATCCTGGGTCTAACTTGGGATGTAGGATTCCCAGAGGATACAATGAAAGAAGCAAGTTCACCCTTGCTCATCTGAAAATCGTAAGAAAGGCCGAATTAGTTGGAAGCACTGTTGTCAATCTAACCACGGGGGAACCAGAATTAGTTATGGGGGGATGCCATGAAAGTACACATTCGAGAGAAGGTTTTGTCCTCGAGGATTTCGAGAGGATAAAATGAATGAATTTTTGGAGCTTACCCAAGAAAGGAAGACCCTAAAAGAATACCACCAAACTTTTGTTAACTTTCTCCAATTTGCTCTAGAGATGGATGAGGTAACTCTTCTCCATCGATTCATTTAAAAGCTTAATCTACCATTGAGTAACCTCGTCAAGAATGCAAAACCATACTCTATCTCAGAAGCCATAATTATAGCCAGAGGCTATGATAAAGTTTTTTTATATAGAAAGTGTCGAGAGAAGGACACGAGTCCTTCCATGTTAATCGTGAAGAGGTCCCCTAATCCAAGAGAGCAACATCAAGCCCACCCTTGGCTACAAGGAATCATGAGCTAGAGCAAAATTAGGTCAAGAAATAGGGATAGCAGGGTTAAAGATAACCGAATTCAACAAGTATTTCTATGAGTAAATAGGAGAGGATTGGTGCAAGATTCATGTGAAGTAATGTGCATGATGAATAGAGGTATTCTACAAGATGATACTAAGATTATGAAATTGCTATCATAGGTTAGCTTGCATGAAGGATTGATTCCCTTACGTTTTTCCATGACAATTGTGAAGTACCATATTACATGGGGGTATAGAATAAGGAATTTGAAGGTTCATATCATATGAGAGGTATATGGATGCATGAAATCAGGATAATTAGGCCAATTAACTTTGGAATAATAAAGATATTTTGGAGGCACAACAAAACGAGCCAAACACATGAAATAAGGGACTCTTTAAGAACACTGTATGTGTCTCTTATAATATAGATTTCAATAAGGAAAGAGAGTGCACTCAGAGAAGAGTGAGGCAATAAGGCTAGAAACATTAGGAAAGTGTTAGAATAAAAATATTAGCTCCAAAAATCGTAAAAGAAATAAGAAGACAAGAATAGTTCTATTAAGAGATAAGTATCTCCAAAAATAGAAATTCGAATTTAGGTGATAAGAGGTCATATTTAGAGTACTTTTACATATTTAGAGTCCATGCATACTAAAAGTGAGGAAAAGCAACGCGTTTCTAAAGATGGCATGTTTGCAGCTATATACAGACGTTTTTGCCTATTCTACCCGCGCCGCGGTGGCTTGTAGACTAGATGCCTTCCGGTTCTTTTGACCGATTATACGAGTATATTCTGAGTTCTTATCAGAGATTTATGGTGGCCGAAAAAGTTTGCTGCTTCTGTCAAGGTCTCTACACGAGAAAAGCTGTAAGATGACAACAAGTAGCCTCAAGGTAATCCTAGAGCTTGAGATGTATATATATCCCTTCATTCTTATCTAATATCTTAGAAGAGAAGGTTAGATTGCTGTGGTCTTTCGGAGGAAGAGACCAGAACTCCATAGCTTTTCTTTTAAAAGAATAGTATGCCGTAGCCTTGCAAGAGAAGGCTATTTTGCCATAGACCTTCGAAAGAGAGAAAAGTCACAGTACGAGTAAGAGGAGATAAATCTTGGGGATGATCGGATAATTTCAATCATAAGAGAAGGTATTAGAAGACTCTATTCTCTTATGTCAAGTTCTAAAGCTCTTGTTAACGAGCAAAGGCAACGATGAACGATAAATTTCTGTAAGGTATATATATTTTTTTTTGTTTTACAATTATATATCATTCTTAGGGGTTGAGGTATGGCCTCCGCTTCTCTATTAATTGTTAATAGTGATCTATTTGATTGATTTACTAGTTAAAGTTTGTATTCTTTTAAACAACAGCATATGCCTCAATAAAGAATGTCTTATCGTAATCTCAAGTTGAAATGCTAAAATCTTTGTGAAAAGGATTGTTTTCTTAAGAAGGTAACATAGATTCTAGTCCTATGGTTTAGTTGAGTAAATGGATTGTTATCTTGGTTAAATTAGGTACAGGTACAACTCTCCCTGCTTTGATGTTGCGCCGTTCTTGTGCTTGTATAGCCGGATGGCGGAGATGTTGGTAAGGCCCGGAGAGTTGGCCCATGGTATCCCTCATACCATTGGGAGAATAAGATTTGCCGATTGAGGCGCTTGGTTATGATGCTGCCTAGTTTTGAGGGCCCAAGCTAGTGCGGTGAATCAGCCCACCCTAGTGCGGTGAATCAGCCATCCCTAGTGCGTAGACATCCCTTTGAGGGGCGGAAGAATGGAGCGATGGAGCCTGAGAGGGCGACATGCTGCCGCCTTGAGTCCTCTCGCCACCAGCGGCCCAACGATGAGAAGTATGATTCCAGACAAGCATGGGTCTAACTTGGGATGTGGGATTCCCAGAGGATACAATGAAAGAAGTAAGTTCACCCTTGCTCATCTGAAAATCGTAAGAAAGTCCAAATTAGTTGGAAGCACTGATGTCAATCTAGCCACGGGGTAACCAGAATCAGATATGGGGGGATGCCATGCCATGAAAGTACACATTCGAGAGAAGCTTTTGTCCTCGAGGATTTCGAGAGGATAAAATGAATGAATTTTTGGAGCTAACCCAAGCAAGGAAGACCCTAAAAGAATACCACCAAACTTTTGTTAACTTTCTCCAATTTGCTCTAGAGATGGATGAGGTAACTCTTCTCCATCGATTCATTTAAAAGCTTAATCTACCATTGAATAACCTCGTCAAGAATGCAAAACCATCCTCTATTTCAGAAGCCATAATTATAGCCAGAGGCTATGATAAAGTTTTTTTATAAAGAAAGTGTCGAGAGAAGGACACGAGTCCTTCCATGTTAATCGTGAAGAGGTCCCCCAATCCAAGAGAGCAACATCAAGCCCACCCTTGGCTACAAGGAATCATGAGCTAGAGCAAAATTAGGTCAAGAAACAGGGATAGCAGGGTTAAAGATAACCGAATTCAACAAGTATTTCTATGAGTAAATAGAAGAGGATTGGTGCAAGATTCATGTGAAGTAATGTGCATGATGAATAGAGGTATTCTACAAGATGATACTAAGATTATGAAATTGCTATCATAGGTTAGCTTGCATAAAGGATTGATTCCCTTACGTTTTTCCATGACAATTGTGAAGTACCATATTACATGGGGGTATAGAATAAGGAATTTGAAGGTTCATATCATATAAGAGGTATATGGATGCATGAAATTAGGATAATTAGGCCAATTAACTTTGGAATAATAAAGATATTTTGGAGGCACAACAAAACGAGCCAAACACATGAAATAAGGGACTCTTTAAGGGACACTGTATGTGTCTCTTTTAATATAGATTTCAATAAGGAAAGAGAGTGCACTCAGAGAAGAGTGAGGCAATAAGGCTAGAAACATTAGGAAAGTGTTAGAATAAAAATATTAGCTCCAAAAATCCTAAAAGAAATAAGAAGACAAGAATAGTTCTATTAAGAGATAAGTATCTCCAAAAATAGAAATTCGAATTTAGGTGATAAGAGGTCATATTTAGAGTACTTTTACATATTTAGAGTCCATGCATACTAAAAATGAGGAAAAGCAACGCGTTTCTAAAGATGGCATGTTTGCAGCTATATACAGACGTTTTTGCCTATTCTACCCGCGCCGCGGTGGCTTGTAGACTAGATGCCTTCCGGTTCTTTTGACCGATTATACGAGTATATTATGAGTTCTTATCAGAGATTTATGGCCGAAACAGTTTGCTGCTTCTGTCAAGGTCTCTACGCAAGAAAAACTGTAAGACGACAACAAGTAGCCTCAAGGTAATCCTAGAGCTTGAGATGTATATATATCCCTTCATTCTTATCTAATATGTTAGAAGAGAAGGTTAGATTGCTGTGGTCTTTCGGAGGAAGAGACCAGAACTCCATAGCTTTTCTTTTAAATAAAGAATAGTATGCCGTAGCCTTGCAAGAGAAGGCTATTTTGCCATAGACCTTCGAAAGAGAGAAAACTCACAGTACGAGTAAGAGGAGATAAATCTTGGGGATGATCGGATGACTTCAATCGTAAGAGAAGGTATTAGAAGACTCTATTCTCTTATGTCAAGTTCTAAAGCTCTTGTTAACGAGCAAAGGCAACGATAAACGATAAATTTCTGTAAGGTATATATATATATTTTTTTGTTTTACAATTATATATCATTCTTAGGGGTTGAGGTATGGCCTCGGCTTCTCTATTAATTGTTAATAGTGATCTATTTGATTGATTTACTAGTTAAAGTTTGTATTCTTTTAAACAACAGCATATGCCTTAATAAAGAATGTCTTATCATAATCTCAAGTTGAAATGCTAAAATCTTTGTGAAAAGGATTGTTTTCTTAAGACGGTAACATAGATTCTAGTCCTATGGTTTAGTTGAGTAAATGGATTGTTATCTTGGTTAAATTAGGTACAGGTACAACTCTCCCTGCGCTTTGATGCTGCGCCGTTCTTGTGCTTGTATAGCCGGATGGCGGAGATGTTGGTAAGGCCCGGAGAGTTGGCCCATGGTATCCCTCATACCATTGGGAGAATAACATTTGCCGATTGAGGCGGGTGATTGTGATGCTGCCTAGTTTTTAGGGCCCAAGCTAGTGCGGTGAATCAGCCCACCCTAGTGCGGTGAATCAGCCACCCCTGATGCGTAGATATCCCTCTGAGGGGCGGAAGAATGGAGTGATGGAGCCTGAGAGGGCGACATGCTGCCGCCTTGAGTCCTCTCGCCACCAGCGGCCCGACGATGAGGTGTATGATTCCACACAAACATGGGTCTAACTTGGGATGTGGGATTCCCAGAGGATACAATGAAAGAAGCAAGTTCACCCTTGCTCATCTGAAAATCGTAAGAAAGGCCGAATTAGTTGGAAGCACTGTTGTCAATCTAACCACGGGGGAACCAGAATTAGTTATGGGGGGATGCCATGAAAGTACACATTCGAGAGAAGGTTTTGTCCTCGAGGATTTCGAGAGGATAAAATGAATGAATTTTTGGAGCTTACCCAAGAAAGGAAGACCCTAAAAGAATACCACCAAACTTTTGTCAACTTTCTCCAATTTGCTCTAGAGATGGATGAGGTAACTCTTCTCCATCGATTCATTTAAAAGCTTAATCTACCATTGAGTAACCTCGTCAAGAATGCAAAACCATACTCTATCTCAGAAGCCATAATTATAGCCAGAGGCTATGATAAAGTTTTTTTATATAGAAAGTGTCGAGAGAAGGACACGAGTCCTTCCATGTTAATCGTGAAGAGGTCCCCTAATCCAAGAGAGCAACATCAAGCCCACCCTTGGCTACAAGGAATCATGAGCTAGAGCAAAATTAGGTCAAGAAATAGGGATAGCAGGGTTAAAGATAACCGAATTCAACAAGTATTTCTATGAGTAAATAGGAGAGGATTGGTGCAAGATTCATGTGAAGTAATGTGCATGATGAATAGAGGTATTCTACAAGATGATACTAAGATTATGAAATTGCTATCATAGGTTAGCTTGCATCAAGGATTGATTCCCTTACGTTTTTCCATGACAATTGTGAAGTACCATATTACATGGGGGTATAGAATAAGGAATTTGAAGGTTCATATCATATGAGAGGTATATGGATGCATGAAATCAGGATAATTAGGCCAATTAACTTTGGAATAATAAAGATATTTTGGAGGCACAACAAAACGAGCCAAACACATGAAATAAGGGACTCTTTAAGAACACTGTATGTGTCTCTTATAATATAGATTTCAATAAGGAAAGAGAGTGCACTCAGAGAAGAGTGAGGCAATAAGGCTAGAAACATTAGGAAAGTGTTAGAATAAAAATATTAGCTCCAAAAGTCGTAAAAGAAATAAGAAGACAAGAATAGTTCTATTAACAGATAAGTATCTCCAAAAATAGAAATTCGAATTTAGGTGATAAGAGGTCATATTTAGAGTACTTTTACATATTTAGAGTCCATGCATACTAAAAGTGAGGAAAAGCAACGCGTTTCTAAAGATGGCATGTTTGCAGCTATATACAGACGTTTTTGCCTATTCTACCCGCGCCGCGGTGGCTTGTAGACTAGATGCCTTCCGGTTCTTTTGACCGATTATACGAGTATATTCTGAGTTCTTATCAGAGATTTATGGCCGAGACAGTTTGCTGCTTCTGTCAAGGTCTCTACACAAGAAAAACTGTAAGATGACAACAAGTAGCCTCAAGGTGATCCTAGAGCTTGAGATGTATATATATCCCTTCAATCTTATCTAATATCTTAGAAGAGAAGGTTAGATTGCTATGGTCTTTCGGAGGAAGAGACCAGAACTCCATAGCTTTTCTTTTAAATAAAGAATAGTATGCCGTAGCCTTGCAAGAGAAGGCTATTTTGCCATAGACCTTCGAAAGAGAGAAAACTCACAGTACGAGTAAGAGGAGATAAATCTTGGGGATGATCGGATGACTTCAATCGTAAGAGAAGGTATTAGAAGACTCTATTCTCTTATGTCAAGTTCTAAAGCTCTTGTTAACGAGCAAAGGCAACGATAAACGATAAATTTCTGTAAGGTGAATATATATTTTTTTGTTTTACAATTATATATCATTCTTAGGGGTTGAGGTATGGCCTCGGCTTCTCTATTAATTGTTAATAGTGATCTATTTGATTTATTTACTAGTTAAAGTTTGTATTCTTTTAAACAACAGCATATGCCTTAATAAAGAATGTCTTATCATAATCTCAAGTTGAAATGCTAAAATCTTTGTGAAAAGGATTGTTTTCTTAAGAAGGTAACATAGATTCTAGTCCTATGGTTTAGTTGAGTAAATGGATTGTTATCTTGGTTAAATTAGGTACAGGTACAACTCTCCCTGCGCTTTGATGCTGCGCCGTTCTTGTGCTTGTATAGCTGGATGGCGGAGATGTTGGTAAGGCCCGGAGAGTTGGCCCATGGTATCCCTCATACCATTGGGAGAATAAGATTTGCCGATTGAGGCGGGTGATTGTGATGCTGCCTAGTTTTTAGGGCCCAAGCTAGTGCGGTGAATCAGCCCACCCTAGTGCGGTGAATCAGCCACCCCTAGTGCGTAGACATCCCTCTGAGGGGCGGAAGAATGGAGCGATGGAGCCTGAGAGGGCGACATGCTGCCGCCTTGAGTCCTCTCGCCACCAGCGGCCCGACGATGAGGTGTATGATTCCACACAAACATGGGTCTAACTTGGGATGTGGGATTCCCAGAGGATACAATGAAAGAAGCAAGTTCACCCTTGCTCATCTAAAAATCGTAAGAAAGTCCAAATTAGTTGGAAGCACTGTTGTCAATCTAACCACGGGGGAACCAGAATCAGATATGGGGGGATGCCATGCCATGAAAGTACACATTCGAGAGAAGCTTTTGTCCTCGAGGATTTCGAGAGGATAAAATGAATGAATTTTTGGAGCTAACCCAAGCAAGGAAGACCCTAAAAGAATACCACCAAACTTTTGTTAAACTGCTCCAATTTGCTCTAGAGATGGATGAGGTAACTCTTCTCCATCGATTCATTTAAAAGCTTAATCTACCATTGAATAACCTCATCAAGAATGCAAAACCATCCTCTATTTCAGAAGCCATAATTATAGCCAGAGGCTATGATAAAGTTTTTTTATATAGAAAGTGTCGAGAGAAGGACACGAGTCCTTCCATGTTAATTGTGAAGAGGTCCCCCAATCCAAGAGAGCAACATCAAGCCCACCCTTGGCTACAAGGAATCATGAGCTAGAGCAAAATTAGGTCAAGAAATAGGGATAGCAGGGTTAAAGATAACCGAATTCAACAAGTATTTCTGTGAGTAAATAGGAGAGGATTGGTGCAAGATTCATGTGAAGTAATGTGCATGATGAATAGAGGTATTCTACAAGATGATACTAAGATTATGAAATTGCTATCATAGGTTAGCTTGCATAAAGGATTGATTCCCTTACGTTTTTCCATGACAATTGTGAAGTACCATATTACATGGGGGTATAGAATAAGGAATTTGAAGGTTCATATCATATAAGAGGTATATGGATGCATGAAATTAGGATAATTAGGCCAATTAACTTTGGAATAATAAAGATATTTTGGAGGCACAACAAAACGAGCCAAACACATGAAATAAGGGACTCTTTAAGGGACACTGTATGTGTCTCTTTTAATATAGATTTCAATAAGGAAAGAGAGTGCACTCAGAGAAGAGTGAGGCAATAAGGCTAGAAACATTAGGAAAGTGTTAGAATAAAAATATTAGCTCCAAAAATCCTAAAAGAAATAAGAAGACAAGAATAGTTCTATTAAGAGATAAGTATCTCCAAAAATAGAAATTCGAATTTAGGTGATAAGAGGTCATATTTAGAGTACTTTTACATATTTAGAGTCCATGCATACTAAAAATGAGGAAAAGCAACGCGTTTCTAAAGATGGCATGTTTGCAGCTATATACAGACGTTTTTGCCTATTCTACCCGTGCCGCGGTGGCTTGTAGACTAGATGCCTTCCGGTTCTTTTGACCGATTATACGAGTATATTCTGAGTTCTTATCAGAGATTTATGGCCGAAACAGTTTGCTGCTTCTGTCAAGGTCTCTACACAAGAAAAACTGTAAGACGACAACAAGTAGCCTCAAGGTAATCCTAGAGCTTGAGATGTATATATATCCCTTCATTCTTATCTAATATGTTAGAAGATAAGGTTAGATTGCTGTGGTCTTTCGGAGGAAGAGACCAGAACTCCATAGCTTTTCTTTTAAATAAAGAATAGTATGCCGTAGCCTTGCAAGAGAAGGATATTTTGCCATAGACCTTCGAAAGAGAGAAAAGTCACAGTACGAGTGAGAGGAGATAAATCTTGGGGATGATCGGATGATTTCAATCGTAAAAGAAGGTATTAGAAGACTCTATTCTCTTATGTCAAGTTCTAAAGCTCTTGTTAACGAGCAAAGGCAACGATAAACGATAAATTTCTGTAAGGTATATATATATATTTTTTTGTTTTACAATTATATATCATTCTTAGGGGTTGAGGTATGGCCTCGGCTTCTCTATTAATTGTTAATAGTGATCTATTTGATTTATTTACTAGTTAAAGTTTGTATTCTTTTAAACAACAGCATATGCCTTAATAAAGAATGTCTTATCATAATCTCAAGTTGAAATGCTAAAATCTTTGTGAAAAGGATTGTTTTCTTAAGAAGGTAACATAGATTCTAGTCCTATGGTTTAGTTGAGTAAATGGATTGTTATCTTGGTTAAATTAGGTACAAGTACAACTCTCCCTGCTTTGATGCTGCGTCGTTCTTGTGCTTGTATAGCCGGACGGCGGAGATGTTGGTAAGGCCCGGAGAGTTGGCCCATGGTATCCCTCATACCATTGGGAGAATAAGATTTGCCGATCGAGGCGGGTGATTGTGATGCTGCCTAGTTTCTAGGGCCCAAGCTAGTGCGGTGAATCAGCCCACCCTAGTGCGGTGAATCAGCCACCCCTAGTGCGTAGACATCCCTCTGAGGGGCGAAAGAATGGAACGATGGAGCCTGAGAGGGCGACATGCTGCCGCCTTGAGTCCTCTCGCCACCAGCGGCCCGACGATGAGGTGTATGATTCCAGACAACCATGGGTCTAACTTGGGATGTGGGATTCCCAGAGGATACAATGAAAGAAGCAAGTTCACCCTTGCTCATCTGAAACTCGTAAGAAAGGCTAAATTAGTTGGAAGCACTGTTGTCAATCTAACCACGGGGGAACCAGAATTAGTTATGGGGGGATGCCATGAAAGTACACATTCGAGAGAAGGTTTTGTCCTCGAGGATTTCGAGAGGATAAAATGAATGAATTTTTGGAGCTAACCCAAGAAAGGAAGACCCTAAAAGAATACCACCAAACTTTTGTTAAACTTCTCCAATTTGCTCTAGAGATGGATGAGGTAACTCTTCTCCATCGATTCATTTAAAAGCTTAATCTACCATTGAATAACCTCGTCAAGAATGCAAAACCATCCTCTATTTCAGAAGCCATAATTATAGCCAGAGGCTATGATAAAGTTTTTTTATATAGAAAGTGTCGAGAGAAGGACACGAGTCCTTCCATGTTAATCGTGAAGAGGTCCCCTAATCCAAGAGAGGAACATCAAGCCCACCCTTGGCTACAAGGAATCATGAGCTAGAGCAAAATTAGGTCAAGAAATAGGGATAGCAGGGTTAAAGATAACCGAATTCAACAAGTATTTCTGTGAGTAAATAGGAGAGGATTGGTGCAAGATTCATGTGAAGTAATGTGCATGATGAATAGAGGTATTCTATAAGATGATACTAAGATTATGAAATTGCTATCATAGGTTAGCTTGCATAAAGGATTGATTCCCTTACGTTTTTCCATGACAATTATGAAGTACCATATTACATGGGGGTATAGAATAAGGAATTTGAAGGTTCATATCATATGAGAGGTATATGGATGCATGAAATCAGGATAATTAGGCCAATTAACTTTGGAATAATAAAGATATTTTGGAGGCACGACAAAACGAGCCAAACACATGAAATAAGGGACTCTTTAAGAACACTGTATGTGTCTCTTATAATATAGATTTCAATAAGGAAAGAGAGTGCACTCAGAGAAGAGTGAGGCAATAAGGCTAGCAACATTAGGAAAGTGTTAGAATAAAAATATTAGCTCCAAAAGTCGTAAAAGAAATAAGAAGACAAGAATAGTTCTATTAAGAGATAAGTATCTCCAAAAATAGAAATTCGAATTTAGGTGATAAGAGGTCATATTTAGAGTCCTTTTACATATTTAGAGTCCATGCATACTAAAAGTGAGGAAAAGCAACGCGTTTCTAAAGATGGCATGTTTGCAGCTATATACAGACGTTTTTGCCTATTCTACCCGCGCCGCGGTGGCTTGTAGACTAGATGCCTTCTGGTTCTTTTGACCGATTATACGAGTATATTCTGAGTTCTTATGAGAGATTTATGGCCGAGACAATTTGCTGCTTCTGTCAAGGTCTCTACACAAGAAAAACTGTAAGATGACAACAAGTAGCCTCAAGGTGATCCTAGAGCTTGAGATGTATATATATCCCTTCAATCTTATCTAATATCTTAGAAGAGAAGGTTAGATTGCTATGGTCTTTCGGAGGAAGAGACCAGAACTCCATAGCTTTTCTTTTAAATAAAGAATAGTATGCCGTAGCCTTGCAAGAGAAGGCTATTTTGCCATAGACCTTCGAAAGAGAGAAAACTCACAGTACGAGTAAGAGGAGATAAATCTTGGGGATGATCGAATGACTTCAATCGTAAGAGAAGGTATTAGAAGACTCTATTCTCTTATGTCAAGTTCTAAAGCTCTTGTTAACGAGCAAAGGCAACGATAAACGATAAATTTCTGTAAGGTGAATATATATTTTTTTGTTTTACAATTATATATCATTCTTAGGGGTTGAGGTATGGCCTCGGCTTCTCTATTAATTGTTAATAGTGATCTATTTGATTTATTTACTAGTTAAAGTTTGTATTCTTTTAAACAACAGCATATGCCTTAATAAAGAATGTCTTATCATAATCTCAAGTTGAAATGCTAAAATCTTTGTGAAAAGGATTGTTTTCTTAAGAAGGTAACATAGATTCTAGTCCTATGGTTTAGTTGAGTAAATGGATTGTTATCTCGGTTAAATTAGGTACAGGTACAACTCTCCCTGCGCTTTGATGCTGCGCCGTTCTTGTGCTTGTATAGCTGGATGGCGGAGATGTTGGTAAGGCCCGGAGCGTTGGCCCATGGTATCCCTCATACCATTGGGAGAATAAGATTTGCCGATTGAGGCGGGTGATTGTGATGCTGCCTAGTTTTTAGGGCCCAAGCTAGTGCGGTGAATCAGCCCACCCTAGTGCGGTGAATCAGCCACCCCTAGTGCGTAGACATCCCTCTGAGGGGCGAAAGAATGGAGCGATGGAGCCTGAGAGGGCGACATGCTGCCGCCTTGAGTCCTCTCGCCACCAGCGGCCCGACGATGAGGTGTATGATTCCACACAAGCATGGGTCTAACTTGGGATGTGGGATTCCCAGAGGATACAATGAAAGAAGCAAGTTCACCCTTGCTCATCTGAAACTCGTAAGAAAGGCTAAATTAGTTAGAAGCACTGTTGTCAATCTAACCACGGGGGAACCAGAATCAGATATGGGGGGATGCCATGCCATGAAAGTACACATTCGAGAGAAGCTTTTGTCCTCGAGGATTTCGAGAGGATAAAATGAATGAATTTTTGGAGCTAACCCAAGCAAGGAAGACTCTAAAAGAATACCACCTAACTTTTGTTAACTTTCTCCAATTTGCTCTAGAGATGGATGAGGTAACTCTTCTCCATCGATTCATTTAAAAGCTTAATCTACCATTGAATAACCTCGTCAAGAATGCAAAACCATCCTCTATTTCAGAAGCCATAATTATAGCCAGAGGCTATGATAAAGTTTTTTTATATAGAAAGTGTCGAGAGAAGGACACGAGTCCTTCCATGTTAATTGTGAAGAGGTCCCCCAATCCAAGAGAGCAATATCAAGCCCACCCTTGGCTACAAGGAATCATGAGCTAGAGCAAAATTAGGTCAAGAAATAGGGATAGCAGGGTTAAAGATAACCGAATTCAACAAGTATTTCTGTGAGTAAATAGGAGAGGATTGGTGCAAGATTCATGTGAAGTAATGTGCATGATGAATAGAGGTATTCTACAAGATGATACTAAGATTATGAAATTGCTATCATAGGTTAGCTTGCATAAAGGATTGATTCCCTTACGTTTTTCCATGACAATTGTGAAGTACCATATTACATGGGGGTATAGAATAAAGAATTTGAAGGTTCATATCATATAAGAGGTATATGGATGCATGAAATTAGGATAATTAGGCCAATTAACTTTGGAATAATAAAGATATTTTGGAGGCACAACAAAACGAGCCAAACACATGAAATAAGGGACTCTTTAAGGGACACTGTATGTGTCTTCTTTATTATAGATTTCAATAAGGAAAGAGAGTGCACTCAGAGAAGAGTGAGGCAATAAGGCTAGAAACATTAGGAAAGTGTTAGAATAAAAATATTAGCTCCAAAAATCCTAAAAGAAATAAGAAGACAAGAATAGTTCTATTAAGAGATAAGTATCTCCAAAAATAGAAATTCGAATTTAGGTGATAAGAGGTCATATTTAGAGTACTTTTACATATTTAGAGTCCATGCATACTAAAAATGAGGAAAAGCAACGCGTTTCTAAAGATGGCATGTTTGCAGCTATATACAGACGTTTTTGCCTATTCTACCCGCGCCGCGGTGGCTTGTAGACTAGATGCCTTCCGGTTCTTTTGATCGATTATACGAGTATATTCTGAGTTCTTATCAGAGATTTATGGCCGAAACAGTTTGCTGCTTCTGTCAAGGTCTCTACACAAGAAAAACTGTAAGACGACAACAAGTAGCCTCAAGGTAATCCTAGAGCTTGAGATGTATATATATCCCTTCATTCTTATCTAATATGTTAGAAGAGAAGGTTAGATTGCTGTGGTCTTTCGGAGGAAGAGACCAGAACTCCATACCTTTTCTTTTAAATAAAGAATAGTATGCCGTAGCCTTGCAAGAGAAGGCTATTTTGCCATAGACCTTCGAAAGAGAGAAAAGTCACAGTACGAGTAAGAGGAGATAAATCTTGGGGATGATCGGATGATTTCAATCGTAAAAGAAGGTATTAGAAGACTCTATTCTCTTATGTCAAGTTCTAAAGCTCTTGTTAACGAGCAAAGGCAACGATAAACGATAAATTTCTGTAAGGTATATATATATATTTTTTTGTTTTACAATTATATATCATTCTTAGGGGTTGAGGTATGGCCTCGGCTTCTCTATTAATTGTTAATAGTGATCTATTTTATTGATTTACTAGTTAAAGTTTGTATTCTTTTAAACAACAGCATATGCCTTAATAAAGAATGTCTTATCATAATCTCAAGTTGAAATGCTAAAATCTTTGTGAAAAGGATTGTTTTCTTAAGAAGGTAACATAGATTCTAGTCCTATGGTTTAGTTGAGTAAATGGATTGTTATCTTGGTTAAATTAGGTACAGGTACAACTCTCCCTGCTTTGATGCTGCGTCGTTCTTGTGCTTGTATAGCCGGACGGCAGAGATGTTGGTAAGGCCCGGAGAGTTGGCCCATGGTATCCCTCATACCATTGGGAGAATAAGATTTGGCGATTGAGGCGGGTGATTGTGATGCTGCCTAGTTTTTAGGGCCCAAGCTAGTGCGGTGAATCAGCCCACCCTAGTGCGGTGAATCAGCCACCCCTAGTGCGTAGACATCCCTCTGAGGGGCGAAAGAATGGAACGATGGAGCCTGAGAGGGCGACATGCTGCCGCCTTGAGTCCTCTCGCCACCAGCGGCCCGACGATGAGGTGTATGATTCCAGACAACCATGGGTCTAACTTGGGATGTGGGATTCCCAGAGGATACAATGAAAGAAGCAAGTTCACCCTTGCTCATCTGAAACTGGTAAGAAAGGCTAAATTAGTTGGAAGCACTGTTGTCAATCTAACCACGGGGGAACCAGAATTAGTTATGGGGGGATGCCATGAAAGTACACATTCGAGAGAAGGTTTTGTCCTCGAGGATTTCGAGAGGATAAAATGAATGAATTTTTGGAGCTAACCCAAGAAAGGAAGACCCTAAAAGAATACCACCAAACTTTTGTTAAACTTCTCCAATTTGCTCTAGAGATGGATGAGGTAACTCTTCTCCATCGATTCATTTAAAAGCTTAATCTACCATTGAATAACCTCGTCAAGAATGCAAAACCATCCTCTATTTCAGAAGCCATAATTATAGCCAGAGGCTATGATAAAGTTTTTTTATATAGAAAGTGTCGAGAGAAGGACACGAGTCCTTCCATGTTAATCGTGAAGAGGTCCCCTAATCCAAGAGAGGAACATCAAGCCCACCCTTGGCTACAAGGAATCATGAGCTAGAGCAAAATTAGGTCAAGAAATAGGGATAGCAGGGTTAAAGATAACCAAATTCAACAAGTATTTCTGTGAGTAAATAGGAGAGGATTGGTGCAAGATTCATGTGAAGTAATGTGCATGATGAATAGAGGTATTCTATAAGATGATACTAAGATTATGAAATTGCTATCATAGGTTAGCTTGCATAAAGGATTGATTCCCTTACGTTTTTCCATGACAATTATGAAGTACCATATTACATGGGGGTATAGAATAAGGAATTTGAAGGTTCATATCATATGAGAGGTATATGGATGCATGAAATCAGGATAATTAGGCCAATTAACTTTGGAATAATAAAGATATTTTGGAGGCACGACAAAACGAGCCAAACACATGAAATAAGGGACTCTTTAAGAACACTGTATGTGTCTCTTATAATATAGATTTCAATAAGGAAAGAGAGTGCACTCAGAGAAGAGTGAGGCAATAAGGCTAGCAACATTAGGAAAGTGTTAGAATAAAAATATTAGCTCCAAAAGTCGTAAAAGAAATAAGAAGACAAGAATAGTTCTATTAAGAGATAAGTATCTCCAAAAATAGAAATTCGAATTTAGGTGATAAGAGGTCATATTTAGAGTCCTTTTACATATTTAGAGTCCATGCATACTAAAAGTGAGGAAAAGCAACGCGTTTCTAAAGATGGCATGTTTGCAGCTATATACAGACGTTTTTGCCTATTCTACCCGCGCCGCGGTGGCTTGTAGACTAGATGCCTTCTGGTTCTTTTGACCGATTATACGAGTATATTCTGAGTTCTTATGAGAGATTTATGGCCGAGACAATTAGCTGCTTCTGTCAAGGTCTCTACACAAGAAAAACTGTAAGATGACAACAAGTAGCCTCAAGGTGATCCTAGAGCTTGAGATGTATATATATCCCTTCAATCTTATCTAATATCTTAGAAGAGAAGGTTAGATTGCTATGGTCTTTCGGAGGAAGAGACCAGAACTCCATAGCTTTTCTTTTAAATAAAGAATAGTATGCCGTAGCCTTGCAAGAGAAGGCTATTTTGCCATAGACCTTCGAAAGAGAGAAAACTCACAGTACGAGTAAGAGGAGATAAATCTTGGGGATGATCGGATGACTTCAATCGTAAGAGAAGGTATTAGAAGACTCTATTCTCTTATGTCAAGTTCTAAAGCTCTTGTTAACGAGCAAAGGCAACGATAAACGATAAATTTCTGTAAGGTGAATATATATTTTTTTGTTTTACAATTATATATCATTCTTAGGGGTTGAGGTATGGCCTCGGCTTCTCTATTAATTGTTAATAGTGATCTATTTGATTTATTTACTAGTTAAAGTTTGTATTCTTTTAAACAACAGCATATGCCTTAATAAAGAATGTCTTATCATAATCTCAAGTTGAAATGCTAAAATCTTTGTGAAAAGGATTGTTTTCTTAAGAAGGTAACATAGATTCTAGTCCTATGGTTTAGTTGAGTAAATGGATTGTTATCTCGGTTAAATTAGGTACAGGTACAACTCTCCCTGCGCTTTGATGCTGCGCCGTTCTTGTGCTTGTATAGCTGGATGGCGGAGATGTTGGTAAGGCCCGGAGCGTTGGCCCATGGTATCCCTCATACCATTGGGAGAATAAGATTTGCCGATTGAGGCGGGTGATTGTGATGCTGCCTAGTTTTTAGGGCCCAAGCTAGTGCGGTGAATCAGCCCACCCTAGTGCGGTGAATCAGCCCACCCTAGTGCGGTGAATCAGCCACCCCTAGTGCGTAGACATCCCTCTCAGGGGCGAAAGAATGGAGCGATGGAGCCTGAGAGGGCGACATGCTGCCGCCTTGAGTCCTCTCGCCACCAGCGGCCCGACGATGAGGTGTATGATTCCACACAAGCATGGGTCTAACTTGGGATGTGGGATTCCCAGAGGATACAATGAAAGAAGCAAGTTCACCCTTGCTCATCTGAAACTCGTAAGAAAGGCTAAATTAGTTAGAAGCACTGTTGTCAATCTAACCACGGGGGAACCAGAATCAGATATGGGGGGATGCCATGCCATGAAAGTACACATTCGAGAGAAGCTTTTGTCCTCGAGGATTTCGAGAGGATAAAATGAATGAATTTTTGGAGCTAACCCAAGCAAGGAAGACCCTAAAAGAATACCACCTAACTTTTGTTAACTTTCTCCAATTTGCTCTAGAGATGGATGAGGTAACTCTTCTCCATCGATTCATTTAAAAGCTTAATCTACCATTGAATAACCTCGTCAAGAATGCAAAACCATCCTCTATTTCAGAAGCCATAATTATAGCCAGAGGCTATGATAAAGTTTTTTTATATAGAAAGTGTCGAGAGAAGGACACGAGTCCTTCCATGTTAATTGTGAAGAGGTCCCCCAATCCAAGAGAGCAATATCAAGCCCACCCTTGGCTACAAGGAATCATGAGCTAGAGCAAAATTAGGTCAAGAAATAGGGATAGCAGGGTTAAAGATAACCGAATTCAACAAGTATTTCTGTGAGTAAATAGGAGAGGATTGGTGCAAGATTCATGTGAAGTAATGTGCATGATGAATAGAGGTATTCTACAAGATGATACTAAGATTATGAAATTGCTATCATAGGTTAGCTTGCATAAAGGATTGATTCCCTTACGTTTTTCCATGACAATTGTGAAGTACCATATTACATGGGGGTATAGAATAAGGAATTTGAAGGTTCATATCATATAAGAGGTATATGGATGCATGAAATTAGGATAATTAGGCCAATTAACTTTGGAATAATAAAGATATTTTGGAGGCACAACAAAACGAGCCAAACACATGAAATAAGGGACTCTTTAAGGGACACTGTATGTGTCTTCTTTATTATAGATTTCAATAAGGAAAGAGAGTGCACTCAGAGAAGAGTGAGGCAATAAGGCTAGAAACATTAGGAAAGTGTTAGAATAAAAATATTAGCTCCAAAAATCCTAAAAGAAATAAGAAGACAAGAATAGTTCTATTAAGAGATAAGTATCTCCAAAAATAGAAATTCGAATTTAGGTGATAAGAGGTCATATTTAGAGTACTTTTACATATTTAGAGTCCATGCATACTAAAAATGAGGAAAAGCAACGCGTTTCTAAAGATGGCATGTTTGCAGCTATATACAGACGTTTTTGCCTATTCTACCCGCGCCGCGATGGCTTGTAGACTAGATGCCTTCCGGTTCTTTTGACCGATTATACGAGTATATTCTGAGTTCTTATCAGAGATTTATGGCCGAAACAGTTTGCTGCTTCTGTCAAGGTCTCTACACAAGAAAAACTGTAAGACGACAACAAGTAGCCTCAAGGTAATCCTAGAGCTTGAGATGTATATATATCCCTTCATTCTTATCTAATATGTTAGAAGAGAAGGTTAGATTGCTGTGGTCTTTCGGAGGAAGAGACCAAAACTCCATACCTTTTCTTTTAAATAAAGAATAGTATGCCGTAGCCTTGCAAGAGAAGGCTATTTTGCCATAGACCTTCGAAAGAGAGAAAAGTCACAGTACGAGTAAGAGGAGATAAATCTTGGGGATGATCGGATGATTTCAATCGTAAAAGAAGGTATTAGAAGACTCTATTCTCTTATGTCAAGTTCTAAAGCTCTTGTTAACGAGCAAAGGCAACGATAAACGATAAATTTCTGTAAGGTATGTATATATATTTTTTTGTTTTACAATTATATATCATTCTTAGGGGTTGAGGTATGGCCTCGGCTTCTCTATTAATTGTTAATAGTGATCTATTTTATTGATTTACTAGTTAAAGTTTGTATTCTTTTAAACAACAGCATATGCCTTAATAAAGAATGTCTTATCATAATCTCAAGTTGAAATGCTAAAATCTTTGTGAAAAGGATTGTTTTCTTAAGAAGGTAACATAGATTCTAGTCCTATGGTTTAGTTGAGTAAATGGATTGTTATCCTGGTTAAATTAGGTACAGGTACAACTCTCCCTGCTTTGATGCTGCGTCGTTCTTGTGCTTGTATAGCCGGACGGCAGAGATGTTGGTAAGGCCGGGAGAGTTGGCCCATGGTATCCCTCATACCATTGGGAGAATAAGATTTGGCGATTGAGGCGGGTGATTGTGATGCTGCCTAGTTTTTAGGGCCCAAGCTAGTGCGGTGAATCAGCCCACCCTAGTGCGGTGAATCAGCCACCCCTAGTGCGTAGACATCCCTCTGAGGGGCGAAAGAATGGAGCGATGGAGCCTGAGAAGGCGACATGCTGCCGCCTTGAGTCCTCTCGCCACCAGCGGCCCGACGATGAGGTGTATGATTCCAGACAAGCATGGGTCTAACTTGGGATGTGGGATTCCCAGAGGATACAATGAAAGAAGCAAGTTCACCCTTGCTCATCTGAAACTCGTAAGAAAGGCTAAATTAGTTGGAAGCACTGTTGTCAATCTAACCACGGGGGAACCAGAATTAGTTATGGGGGGATGCCATGAAAGTACACATTCGAGAGAAGGTTTTGTCCTCGAGGATTTCGAGAGGATAAAATGAATGAATTTTTGGAGCTAACCCAAGAAAGGAAGACCCTAAAAGAATACCACCAAACTTTTGTTAAACTTCTCCAATTTGCTCTAGAGATGGATGAGGTAACTCTTCTCCATCGATTCATTTAAAAGCTTAATCTACCATTGAATAACCTCGTCAAGAATGCAAAACCATCCTCTATTTCAGAAGCCATAATTATAGCCAGAGGCTATGATAAAGTTTTTTTATATAGAAAGTGTCGAGAGAAGGACACGAGTCCTTCCATGTTAATCGTGAAGAGGTCCCCTAATCCAAGAGAGGAACATCAAGCCCACCCTTGGCTACAAGGAATCATGAGCTAGAGCAAAATTAGGTCAAGAAATAGGGATAGCAGGGTTAAAGATAACCAAATTCAACAAGTATTTCTGTGAGTAAATAGGAGAGGATTGGTGCAAGATTCATGTGAAGTAATGTGCATGATGAATAGAGGTATTCTATAAGATGATACTAAGATTATGAAATTGCTATCATAGGTTAGCTTGCATAAAGGATTGATTCCCTTACGTTTTTCCATGACAATTATGAAGTACCATATTACATGGGGGTATAGAATAAGGAATTTGAAGGTTCATATCATATGAGAGGTATATGGATGCATGAAATCAGGATAATTAGGCCAATTAACTTTGGAATAATAAAGATATTTTGGAGGCACGACAAAACGAGCCAAACACATGAAATAAGGGACTCTTTAAGAACACTGTATGTGTCTCTTATAATATAGATTTCAATAAGGAAAGAGAGTGCACTCAGAGAAGAGTGAGGCAATAAGGCTAGCAACATTAGGAAAGTGTTAGAATAAAAATATTAGCTCCAAAAGTCGTAAAAGAAATAAGAAGACAAGAATAGTTCTATTAAGAGATAAGTATCTCCAAAAATAGAAATTCGAATTTAGGTGATAAGAGGTCATATTTAGAGTCCTTTTACATATTTAGAGTCCATGCATACTAAAAGTGAGGAAAAGCAACGCGTTTCTAAAGATGGCATGTTTGCAGCTATATACAGACGTTTTTGCCTATTCTACCCGCGCCGCGGTGGCTTGTAGACTAGATGCCTTCTGGTTCTTTTGACCGATTATACGAGTATATTCTGAGTTCTTATGAGAGATTTATGGCCGAGACAATTAGCTGCTTCTGTCAAGGTCTCTACACAAGAAAAACTGTAAGATGACAACAAGTAGCCTCAAGGTGATCCTAGAGCTTGAGATGTATATATATCCCTTCAATCTTATCTAATATCTTAGAAGAGAAGGTTAGATTGCTATGGTCTTTCGGAGGAAGAGACCAGAACTCCATAGCTTTTCTTTTAAATAAAGAATAGTATGCCGTAGCCTTGCAAGAGAAGGCTATTTTGCCATAGACCTTCGAAAGAGAGAAAACTCACAGTACGAGTAAGAGGAGATAAATCTTGGGGATGATCGGATGACTTCAATCGTAAGAGAAGGTATTAGAAGACTCTATTCTCTTATGTCAAGTTCTAAAGCTCTTGTTAACGAGCAAAGGCAACGATAAACGATAAATTTCTGTAAGGTGAATATATATTTTTTTGTTTTACAATTATATATCATTCTTAGGGGTTGAGGTATGGCCTCGGCTTCTCTATTAATTGTTAATAGTGATCTATTTGATTTATTTACTAGTTAAAGTTTGTATTCTTTTAAACAACAGCATATGCCTTAATAAAGAATGTCTTATCATAATCTCAAGTTGAAATGCTAAAATCTTTGTGAAAAGGATTGTTTTCTTAAGAAGGTAACATAGATTCTAGTCCTATGGTTTAGTTGAGTAAATGGATTGTTATCTCGGTTAAATTAGGTACAGGTACAACTCTCCCTGCGCTTTGATGCTGCGCCGTTCTTGTGCTTGTATAGCTGGATGGCGGAGATGTTGGTAAGGCCCGGAGCGTTGGCCCATGGTATCCCTCATACCATTGGGAGAATAAGATTTGCCGATTGAGGCGGGTGATTGTGATGCTGCCTAGTTTTTAGGGCCCAAGCTAGTGCGGTGAATCAGCCCACCCTAGTGCGGTGAATCAGCCCACCCTAGTGCGGTGAATCAGCCACCCCTAGTGCGTAGACATCCCTCTCAGGGGCGAAAGAATGGAGCGATGGAGCCTGAGAGGGCGACATGCTGCCGCCTTGAGTCCTCTCGCCACCAGCGGCCCGATGATGAGGTGTATGATTCCACACAAGCATGGGTCTAACTTGGGATGTGGGATTCCCAGAGGATACAATGAAAGAAGCAAGTTCACCCTTGCTCATCTGAAACTCGTAAGAAAGGCTAAATTAGTTAGAAGCACTGTTGTCAATCTAACCACGGGGGAACCAGAATCAGATATGGGGGGATGCCATGCCATGAAAGTACACATTCGAGAGAAGCTTTTGTCCTCGAGGATTTCGAGAGGATAAAATGAATGAATTTTTGGAGCTAACCCAAGCAAGGAAGACCCTAAAAGAATACCACCTAACTTTTGTTAACTTTCTCCAATTTGCTCTAGAGATGGATGAGGTAACTCTTCTCCATCGATTCATTTAAAAGCTTAATCTACCATTGAATAACCTCGTCAAGAATGCAAAACCATCCTCTATTTCAGAAGCCATAATTATAGCCAGAGGCTATGATAAAGTTTTTTTATATAGAAAGTGTCGAGAGAAGGACACGAGTCCTTCCATGTTAATTGTGAAGAGGTCCCCCAATCCAAGAGAGCAATATCAAGCCCACCCTTGGCTACAAGGAATCATGAGCTAGAGCAAAATTAGGTCAAGAAATAGGGATAGCAGGGTTAAAGATAACCGAATTCAACAAGTATTTCTGTGAGTAAATAGGAGAGGATTGGTGCAAGATTCATGTGAAGTAATGTGCATGATGAATAGAGGTATTCTACAAGATGATACTAAGATTATGAAATTGCTATCATAGGTTAGCTTGCATAAAGGATTGATTCCCTTACGTTTTTCCATGACAATTGTGAAGTACCATATTACATGGGGGTATAGAATAAGGAATTTGAAGGTTCATATCATATAAGAGGTATATGGATGCATGAAATTAGGATAATTAGGCCAATTAACTTTGGAATAATAAAGATATTTTGGAGGCACAACAAAACGAGCCAAACACATGAAATAAGGGACTCTTTAAGGGACACTGTATGTGTCTTCTTTATTATAGATTTCAATAAGGAAAGAGAGTGCACTCAGAGAAGAGTGAGGCAATAAGGCTAGAAACATTAGGAAAGTGTTAGAATAAAAATATTAGCTCCAAAAATCCTAAAAGAAATAAGAAGACAAGAATAGTTCTATTAAGAGATAAGTATCTCCAAAAATAGAAATTCGAATTTAGGTGATAAGAGGTCATATTTAGAGTACTTTTACATATTTAGAGTCCATGCATACTAAAAATGAGGAAAAGCAACGCGTTTCTAAAGATGGCATGTTTGCAGCTATATACAGACGTTTTTGCCTATTCTACCCGCGCCGCGGTGGCTTGTAGACTAGATGCCTTCCGGTTCTTTTGACCGATTATACGAGTATATTCTGAGTTCTTATCAGAGATTTATGGCCGAAACAGTTTGCTGCTTCTGTCAATGTAAGATTCCTCCCCCACCCCCTTTTTGATGTCTAGTATCTTTCCCTGTAATCAATCCCTCTTCAGAAATATAAAGACCTTGTTTCTATCTGTTTTAGCCTAGAGAGAGAAAAATATTCTAGAGAGAGAATATTCAGATTTTGAATATTTTTGGATAGAAAAATATCTCTTCTAATTCAGATGAGTTCCCCTGAAACAGAAATTCAAAAAGAATTTTCCAATGTGCAATTGGAATTAATTGAAAATAGCTATAAAGAACCTTAGCCTAAGGGTCTAGATTTTCAGAAATCTTTAGACTATGGTCCAATTAAGGTTCCTATGGACCAATAGCATCAATCCATGTGTAGGGAGGAGATAAATCCAACTTGTAAAAAGAAAATACCCAAAAATGAGTAAATGCTCACATGAGGTGAAGAGTTGAAAATGTACAAGGTTTATTAGTAAAAAACTATGAGCAATATTAAAAATATGACATATGTAAGGAAGGGGAATTCTTTAAAGGAGGTGCATATTTCACATAAGATGAAGAGTTGAAAATGTACAAGGTTTATTAGTAAAAAATTATGAGCAATATTAAAAGTATGACATATGTAAGGAAGAGGAGTTCTTTAAAGGAGGTGCATATTTCACATAAGATGAAGAGTTGAAAATGTACAAGGTTTATTAGTAAAAAAAATTATGAGCAATATTAAAAGTATGACATATGTAAGGAAGGGGAGTTCTTTAAAGGAGGTGCATATTTCACATAAGATGAAGAGTTGAAAATGTACAAGGTTTATTAGTAAAAAAATTATGAGCAATATTAAAAGTATGACATATGTAAGGAAGGGGAGTTCTTTAAAGGAGGTGCATATTTCACATGCTTGAATGAGTTTTAAACTCATAAAAATTGAGATATTTCATCTCTCCTCTCTCCTCATTTAAGTCTAGTTCCAAAAAGTTAGCTTAACTGACCTAAAAATGGTCAAATATTGACCAAACTGATTTAGAAAATTCTAGAATCAGTTTGTTTGGTTAGGAGCTCAATTTTTCCTATAAATAGAAGCCTCCCCCTTGTTGAAAAATATATAGTGTTTATGCATCGTTACTCTACTCCACCTAAGCCAAGAACTGTGAATTCATTTAATAATTCACTAGTTTTTGGAGCTTCCCTCTTTCTTCAATTCCCATTAGTGGCTCCATCAACATACTTAACCAATTGATTGGTTGGGGGCCTCTACCGTGAACAAAGAATCAAGCAAGTTGTAAGGTAATTAGTGAATATTCATCTTTCTATAATTTCTCAATGTTTCTCTCTTCTCAACCCCTCTCAAGCTTGAGAAGTTTAATTGGTATGGTTTTTTTTTAAATGCTATTGAAGTTTGAATAGTAGTGAAGAGTTACATAATTTAATAAATGCTATTGAAGTTAATTTTCATTTATGTTTAAATTCTAATGATTCTTATGTAAATTCTCTCTCTCACTCAAGAAATGGTCATACTCATGACCCATTCTCAATCCAAATCAAGCTTTTCATAAAGCTTTTCCTTAACCCAAGATTAAGCTATGCTTGAGGCCAAATTAATGGCTTTTTCTTATGCTTTTAGTTTATGTATATTGATGATTCAATCCATTATGGATTAAGGATCTAATTAGAGAATCATTTTAATTATTTCCTTAATGATAAGCTTTATCCCTTAGAAAAATTGAGATTTATCAGTCATAGCAGCGGAGCTATGGCAAAATTTTTATAAAAATTATGCATAAAAAAAATTTCATTCAAAGCATAAAAAGAGGACTTCCTACCATATTCTAGGAATCATCATCCTAGATTAATTGAAAGAATTTCATTATAATCATGGAGAAATTGAATTTTAATATTATGCATAAAGGATAAATTTTTATATCAAAAGTGTTATTTTTACCATTTTTATTTTCATGCATAGAAGTATGCATAATGGATAAATTTTTATATCAAAAGTGTTACTTTTATCATTTTTACTTTCATGCATAGAAGTATGCATAAAGGATAAATTTTTATATCAAAAGTGTTATTTTTACTATTTTTATTTTCATGCATAGAAGTATGCATAATGGATAAATTTTTATATCAAAAGTGTTACTTTTATCATATTGGATTTCATGCATATAGGTATGCATAAAAGATATTCTTTTTATACTAAAAGTATGATTTTCCTCATAAATGGATTTTATGCTTAACTTAGATGCATAAGAGAAATTCTTTTATTCTAAAAGTATAATTCCCTACCAAATTGAAATCATGCATAAGAAGATGCATAAAAGATTGATTTTAATTTCGAAAGTGTTAGTCTCCTTAAATGGAATTTATGTATAAATAAATGTGTAGAGAAATCTTATATCAAATAAAAGAATTCTCTTTTAAAAAAAAAAAAAAGATATGAAATGTGATAAGATGTGATAAGAGGTGTATGAGATGTGATAAGAATTGATAAGATGCTTATGAAATAAGTTAGGATGTGATAAGATGAATTAAGATGTGTATGGGGGGATGAGGTAAGAAGTGTATGTGATAGGATAAGACGTATAAGGGTTGTGATAGGGCGAGAATGGATGTGATGTAAAAGATTAGATGTGAAGGTATATGGGGTTATATAAATGGGAATGTGAAAATGGATGTATGTATGTGGATGTGTGGATATGGAGATGGGAGTGTGGATGTATGAACATGAAAATGGATATATGCATGAAGATGTATATGCATAGATGTAAATGTGGATGTAGATGTGGATGTATAGATGTGAATGGATGTGGATGTATAGATGTGAATGGAAATGTGGATGTGGATGTATAGATGTGAATGTGGAATGTGGATGTGGATGTAGATGTGGATGTATAGATGTGAATGGGAATGGGGATGTGGATGTATGTGAATGTGAATGTAGATGTGGATGTATGTGAATGTGAATGTAGATGTGAATGTGGAATGTGGATGTATAGATGTGGATGTATGGGAATGTGGATGTGGATGTATGTGAATGTGAATGTAGATGTGGATGTATAGATGTGAATGTGGAATGTGGATGTGGATGTATGTATGTATGTGGATGTAGATGTGGATGTATGGATGTGTATGTATGAATGTGGATATGGGATGTGGATGTATAAATGAGGATGTGAAAATGGAGGTAAGCATGTAGATGTGGATGCATGTATGTGAATGTGAATGTAGATGTGGATGTATAGATGTGAATGTGGAATGTGGATGTGGATGTATGTATGTATGTGGATGTAGATGTGGATGTATGGATGTGTATGTATGAATGTGGATATGGGATGTGGATGTATAAATGAGGATGTGAAAATGGAGGTAAGCATGTAGATGTGGATGCATGGATGTGAATGTGGATGTGGATGTGGATGTGGATATGGATGTGTATGTATGAATGTGGATATGGGATGTGGATGTATAAATGAGGATGTGAAAATGGAGATAAGCATGCAGATGTGGATGTATGGATGTGAATGTGGATGTGGATGTGGATGTATGGATGTGGATATGGATGTGAATATATGATATGTGAAGGAATCTGAAGTGAAGAGATGGAAAAGGAGGTGATTGGATGAGTACACATATACATGGAATGTGGAATAAGTAATGTGGATTAATGAGGGATAATGTGGAAAAATGAGAGTTAATATAGAAACTGTATTTGTAAACTGTTTGTAAATGCTGTTTGTAAATGGCTGTTTTATGTCAAGAATGCTGGGGAAGCATTTTGACCGTCTTGTGATTAAGGTCGTGGAGACCTAACTGATAAAGTTGCAACTGCTGACGGAGAGTCAATGGAGGACGTCTCGCGTAGCAAGGTCGACCGAGGTCTCGACCAGCCTCGGTTCGATTAAAATGGTGAGCTTCCGGTACGGTGGATGAGGGACCAAGGAAGCGGCCTATGAGTGAAGCGCTAGGTCACCTGCGAAGGATCCTAGAGGGTGCTGACCATACGGTGCTCGGGCTCTGGGTCGCCTAGGATACCCACGCGTGCGTCGAGGAAGATATTGGAACAAGGAGTAAGAGTTGTTTTGTGAAACCGGGCATGGATCTGGTTGACTGACCTTGCTGGTCCTCAACGGATGAGTCCATGGCTCTTTTATATGGATCTGTTGGTTGATCTTGCTGATCTTCAACGAGAGTCCATCTTGATAAGTGATTATATTGCCGAGTATTATGGGCTAGGAACTATGGAAACGGCCTCTGTGTGGACAGGTGGTGAGCGTTCTAGTTGCCAATGATGCCATAGATACTCTGATGAAGGAATGATGGGAAATTATGAATCAACTGGATAAATTGGAAGATTGTGATCAGTGGTACTATGGTTTCATTAAAGGATTGTTTTAAAGTTAGCTGATGCTAAGAAAAAGGCAATTTTCATATTGGGTGTGTAAGTGGTGTGGCTAGTTTTATGTTTGCATGAACTTCCGGCTAGGGGGCCTTGGAACTCTTTTCCTTGGTACCCGGGACAAAACCTAACCAAATTCCAAATTGGATCCCATCACTACAGTGGTTGGGCGGTTGGCTAACCCATGGGATCGGATGGGGTTAGGCTGGACTGATGGATCCGTAAATCGAGATTTAATTTCTATTATTACGATAGATGAAGTAAATCCCGGATAGAAATTGTTCTATGGATAGGAATCAACGGCTGTGCCTCTTGATGGGGAAAAAAGCGTTGATCCCAATGATCCAAGTGCAAGTTCTTCCTTGATTTGACCAAGTACCGTTAAAGGTGCAGTCAGATCAGTTTGATTAGTAATGATCTTGACTACGTTAGAGTAAAGAGTTATCCTGGTGGAATCGCCCGTGCTTTCCGGGTAAAGGAAGTTTTTCCGGTTTCGGTTTTGGACAAACCGACGGATTAGTCTCTTGTCCGGATATCCGTGGGCGAGGCCCCGAGTGTGGGACCCCTGTCCCGCGCGAGAAGTGCTACTTCCGCTGCTAGTACCCCGAATCCGTTGCTCGGTGGGAACAGGGATCTCACAGTTGGTATCAGAGCATTTGGTTAATAAAGATCAATTGAGAAGACAAATAGGTCAGAAATTTATCAAGAAACACAAAAAGGTTGTAATTGTGTGATATAATTCATACAATTTGATATTCAAATTGAAATTCGTAATTTGGTAATTGGGTCTTCAGATGGAAGTACCGCAATTATATAGAATCCTTGACTTGCTTGAGGCCTAGACATGATGGTATTTACCTTATAATTCCAAGGGCCGTGACTATCCGTATATACCGAGAGTATAACTGCAGCTCTTTACTGACAGTATATACGAGTAAATCTAAGACTTGAAATTATAAGCGTTAATGCTATCCAGATGATGAATTTGAATGTGGTTGATATGATTTTTAATTCTGTTTGGGAACTGATGAATTGATTGGGATTCTGATTGAAAAATGATGATTTTTGAAATTTAGTTGAAATATAATAACTTGAGCAAAACCGCAATGAGGATGAATGGGACGAGTCCCTGTAATGATAAATGATGATAATGATTTCAACAAATCACTATGAGATTAGTGGATTGTGCTGTCAAAGTACTACTGTTAACACTTGACTCGGTATATCAAGTTAAGGGATGACAAATTGAAAACTGGCTTGACTGAAATTCCCGTGGAGGAATGTTCAGAAAGAAAAAATTTCGATCTGATGGACCATTATCGTGTTAAAGATATGAATGATATGATCTGAAATGAATTTATTTAATGATGAGTTCTATATAAGGGATATTTATCCTAGTGTTCTGTTGGGTTGACCAGAATATAAGGAACCCCAGAAAAAAATTGGATCTTAAGAAAAAGAGCTGTCCTCTACCTTGCGAGATGAGGACATCTCGCACTTTTTAAGTGGGGTAGAATGTAAGATTCCTCCCCAACCTTCGAGGTATACAGGAGTAAGAATCTCCCTTTCTGATCTTATAATTATTCCCTCTCTAAAATAAAAGAAAGTTTCTGTTTAAAAAAGGAAGACCCTTTTCCTAGAATACTTCTCAAGAGTCACGCCTATTTTAAGGATTCAGAACAATGAGTTCAGAAGTGAAAATCGGTGTTTTGGATACCAAGGTTTTGGTTTTCATTCGAGTACGGCCCAAAAGAAGTTCTTTATCTATTGGGGAGTTTAAGAAGTTATCCCCCAGATATTGTGAGCCTTATATCTGAATTCAATGAAAGTAGGTGACTTAGCCTACAAGCTTCTTTTATCTCTTCATCTCAAAATTCTTAATGCCTTCTATAGAAAAATGTGTCAAACCTAAATCATGGAAAGACGGTAAAACTTCAGTGGCAAGTTACCGTTGGCTTCTAAGTTACGCTAGCTCCTTCCTTTATATAAGTCGTAACTTTTACTTGTCGCTCACAGTAATCTTACTTCCATCGATCTCCTTTCTTTCTTAATCTCCTTCATGGCTTGGCAACAAGAACTAGTTTTATCCATAATGATTCCTCACCTTCAAGACGCAAGTGAGTCTGTGAAGAAGGATTTTATAGAACAGTATGAGCGCTCACTTTTCCCTCACTTGGGAACTTCTGTAGCGCAGACCAAATGGCGGACCTATCAAGACATAACTAGGGTAACACCCTGGGGTCAGCAGCACTTTCGCAACAATGTCCGCTTGGCCATGGTTATTGAAGCCTTGGGTTTGGGTCCCCGATACTACTGCGTCATGAGATCAAGACATCCTGGGTTTTCTGAGCGGGTCTTCTTACTGGCGTGTTTTCTTCCTCATGAGAAGATATGCCTTTACCCCGTTTTTGGCTTGCCTCTCAGAGGTCCTTTTGTTAGAACACCTCATACCACTGAGATAGGCGCAGCAATAACCCACAGAATCATTCCCATAGATGAGTTACCTTATACTTGTGCAGCTTGTGAGGACTGCTTTTGTAACCATATGATGGACGGGCTTATGGAAGTGTAAAGAGTTCCTCTATCTTTACTGTATAAGTTCCAAGAATGAATAAAGTTTAAATCTTGTTCTTATCTTGAATCTTGCTCTCTTTGAGACTTTTTCTTGGTGGTTAATCCTGATTTAAATTTTTCTCTAAGTCTCATAATTCGTGCATCTTGCGAAATTATCCCAGTTTGCGAGATGAGGACATCTCGCGTTTTTTAAGTGGGGTAGAATGTAAGATTCCTCCCCCACCCCCTTTTTGATGTCTAGTATCTTTCCCTGTAATCAATCCCTCTTCAGAAATATAAAGACCTTGTTTCTATCTGTTTTAGCCTAGAGAGAGAAAAATATTCTAGAGAGAGAATATTCAGATTTTGAATATTTTTGGATAGAAAAATATCTCTTCTAATTCAGATGAGTTCCCCTGAAACAGAAATTCAAAAAGAATTTTCCAATGTGCAATTGGAATTAATTGAAAATAGCTATAAAGAACCTTAGCCTAAGGGTCTAGATTTTCAGAAATCTTTAGACTATGGTCCAATTAAGGTTCCTATGGACCAATAGCATCAATCCATGTGTAGGGAGGAGATAAATCCAACTTGTAAAAAGAAAATACCCAAAAATGAGTAAATGCTCACATGAGGTGAAGAGTTGAAAATGTACAAGGTTTATTAGTAAAAAACTATGAGCAATATTAAAAATATGACATATGTAAGGAAGGGGAATTCTTTAAAGGAGGTGCATATTTCACATAAGATGAAGAGTTGAAAATGTACAAGGTTTATTAGTAAAAAATTATGAGCAATATTAAAAGTATGACATATGTAAGGAAGAGGAGTTCTTTAAAGGAGGTGCATATTTCACATAAGATGAAGAGTTGAAAATGTACAAGGTTTATTAGTAAAAAAAATTATGAGCAATATTAAAAGTATGACATATGTAAGGAAGGGGAGTTCTTTAAAGGAGGTGCATATTTCACATAAGATGAAGAGTTGAAAATGTACAAGGTTTATTAGTAAAAAAATTATGAGCAATATTAAAAGTATGACATATGTAAGGAAGGGGAGTTCTTTAAAGGAGGTGCATATTTCACATGCTTGAATGAGTTTTAAACTCATAAAAATTGAGATATTTCATCTCTCCTCTCTCCTCATTTAAGTCTAGTTCCAAAAAGTTAGCTTAACTGACCTAAAAATGGTCAAATATTGACCAAACTGATTTAGAAAATTCTAGAATCAGTTTGTTTGGTTAGGAGCTCAATTTTTCCTATAAATAGAAGCCTCCCCCTTGTTGAAAAATATATAGTGTTTATGCATCGTTACTCTACTCCACCTAAGCCAAGAACTGTGAATTCATTTAATAATTCACTAGTTTTTGGAGCTTCCCTCTTTCTTCAATTCCCATTAGTGGCTCCATCAACATACTTAACCAATTGATTGGTTGGGGGCCTCTACCGTGAACAAAGAATCAAGCAAGTTGTAAGGTAATTAGTGAATATTCATCTTTCTATAATTTCTCAATGTTTCTCTCTTCTCAACCCCTCTCAAGCTTGAGAAGTTTAATTGGTATGGTTTTTTTTTAAATGCTATTGAAGTTTGAATAGTAGTGAAGAGTTACATAATTTAATAAATGCTATTGAAGTTAATTTTCATTTATGTTTAAATTCTAATGATTCTTATGTAAATTCTCTCTCTCACTCAAGAAATGGTCATACTCATGACCCATTCTCAATCCAAATCAAGCTTTTCATAAAGCTTTTCCTTAACCCAAGATTAAGCTATGCTTGAGGCCAAATTAATGGCTTTTTCTTATGCTTTTAGTTTATGTATATTGATGATTCAATCCATTATGGATTAAGGATCTAATTAGAGAATCATTTTAATTATTTCCTTAATGATAAGCTTTATCCCTTAGAAAAATTGAGATTTATCAGTCATAGCAGCGGAGCTATGGCAAAATTTTTATAAAAATTATGCATAAAAAAAATTTCATTCAAAGCATAAAAAGAGGACTTCCTACCATATTCTAGGAATCATCATCCTAGATTAATTGAAAGAATTTCATTATAATCATGGAGAAATTGAATTTTAATATTATGCATAAAGGATAAATTTTTATATCAAAAGTGTTATTTTTACCATTTTTATTTTCATGCATAGAAGTATGCATAATGGATAAATTTTTATATCAAAAGTGTTACTTTTATCATTTTTACTTTCATGCATAGAAGTATGCATAAAGGATAAATTTTTATATCAAAAGTGTTATTTTTACTATTTTTATTTTCATGCATAGAAGTATGCATAATGGATAAATTTTTATATCAAAAGTGTTACTTTTATCATATTGGATTTCATGCATATAGGTATGCATAAAAGATATTCTTTTTATACTAAAAGTATGATTTTCCTCATAAATGGATTTTATGCTTAACTTAGATGCATAAGAGAAATTCTTTTATTCTAAAAGTATAATTCCCTACCAAATTGAAATCATGCATAAGAAGATGCATAAAAGATTGATTTTAATTTCGAAAGTGTTAGTCTCCTTAAATGGAATTTATGTATAAATAAATGTGTAGAGAAATCTTATATCAAATAAAAGAATTCTCTTTTAAAAAAAAAAAAAGATATGAAATGTGATAAGATGTGATAAGAGGTGTATGAGATGTGATAAGAATTGATAAGATGCTTATGAAATAAGTTAGGATGTGATAAGATGAATTAAGATGTGTATGGGGGGATGAGGTAAGAAGTGTATGTGATAGGATAAGATGTATAAGGGTTGTGATAGGGCGAGAATGGATGTGATGTAAAAGATTAGATGTGAAGGTATATGGGGTTATATAAATGGGAATGTGAAAATGGATGTATGTATGTGGATGTGTGGATATGGAGATGGGAGTGTGGATGTATGAACATGAAAATGGATATATGCATGAAGATGTATATGCATAGATGTAAATGTGGATGTAGATGTGGATGTATAGATGTGAATGGATGTGGATGTATAGATGTGAATGGAAATGTGGATGTGGATGTATAGATGTGAATGTGGAATGTGGATGTGGATGTAGATGTGGATGTATAGATGTGAATGGGAATGGGGATGTGGATGTATGTGAATGTGAATGTAGATGTGGATGTATGTGAATGTGAATGTAGATGTGAATGTGGAATGTGGATGTATAGATGTGGATGTATGGGAATGTGGATGTGGATGTATGTGAATGTGAATGTAGATGTGGATGTATAGATGTGAATGTGGAATGTGGATGTGGATGTATGTATGTATGTGGATGTAGATGTGGATGTATGGATGTGTATGTATGAATGTGGATATGGGATGTGGATGTATAAATGAGGATGTGAAAATGGAGGTAAGCATGTAGATGTGGATGCATGTATGTGAATGTGAATGTAGATGTGGATGTATAGATGTGAATGTGGAATGTGGATGTGGATGTATGTATGTATGTGGATGTAGATGTGGATGTATGGATGTGTATGTATGAATGTGGATATGGGATGTGGATGTATAAATGAGGATGTGAAAATGGAGGTAAGCATGTAGATGTGGATGCATGGATGTGAATGTGGATGTGGATGTGGATGTGGATATGGATGTGTATGTATGAATGTGGATATGGGATGTGGATGTATAAATGAGGATGTGAAAATGGAGATAAGCATGCAGATGTGGATGTATGGATGTGAATGTGGATGTGGATGTGGATGTATGGATGTGGATATGGATGTGAATATATGATATGTGAAGGAATCTGAAGTGAAGAGATGGAAAAGGAGGTGATTGGATGAGTACACATATACATGGAATGTGGAATAAGTAATGTGGATTAATGAGGGATAATGTGGAAAAATGAGAGTTAATATAGAAACTGTATTTGTAAACTGTTTGTAAATGCTGTTTGTAAATGGCTGTTTTATGTCAAGAATGCTGGGGAAGCATTTTGACCGTCTTGTGATTAAGGTCGTGGAGACCTAACTGATAAAGTTGCAACTGCTGACGGAGAGTCAATGGAGGACGTCTCGCGTAGCAAGGTCGACCGAGGTCTCGACCAGCCTCGGTTCGATTAAAATGGTGAGCTTCCGGTACGGTGGATGAGGGACCAAGGAAGCGGCCTATGAGTGAAGCGCTAGGTCACCTGCGAAGGATCCTAGAGGGTGCTGACCATACGGTGCTCGGGCTCTGGGTCGCCTAGGATACCCACGCGTGCGTCGAGGAAGATATTGGAACAAGGAGTAAGAGTTGTTTTGTGAAACCGGGCATGGATCTGGTTGACTGACCTTGCTGGTCCTCAACGGATGAGTCCATGGCTCTTTTATATGGATCTGTTGGTTGATCTTGCTGATCTTCAACGAGAGTCCATCTTGATAAGTGATTATATTGCCGAGTATTATGGGCTAGGAACTATGGAAACGGCCTCTGTGTGGACAGGTGGTGAGCGTTCTAGTTGCCAATGATGCCATAGATACTCTGATGAAGGAATGATGGGAAATTATGAATCAACTGGATAAATTGGAAGATTGTGATCAGTGGTACTATGGTTTCATTAAAGGATTGTTTTAAAGTTAGCTGATGCTAAGAAAAAGGCAATTTTCATATTGGGTGTGTAAGTGGTGTGGCTAGTTTTATGTTTGCATGAACTTCCGGCTAGGGGGCCTTGGAACTCTTTTCCTTGGTACCCGGGACAAAACCTAACCAAATTCCAAATTGGATCCCATCACTACAGTGGTTGGGCGGTTGGCTAACCCATGGGATCGGATGGGGTTAGGCTGGACTGATGGATCCGTAAATCGAGATTTAATTTCTATTATTACGATAGATGAAGTAAATCCCGGATAGAAATTGTTCTATGGATAGGAATCAACGGCTGTGCCTCTTGATGGGGAAAAAAGCGTTGATCCCAATGATCCAAGTGCAAGTTCTTCCTTGATTTGACCAAGTACCGTTAAAGGTGCAGTCAGATCAGTTTGATTAGTAATGATCTTGACTACGTTAGAGTAAAGAGTTATCCTGGTGGAATCGCCCGTGCTTTCCGGGTAAAGGAAGTTTTTCCGGTTTCGGTTTTGGACAAACCGACGGATTAGTCTCTTGTCCGGATATCCGTGGGCGAGGCCCCGAGTGTGGGACCCCTGTCCCGCGCGAGAAGTGCTACTTCCGCTGCTAGTACCCCGAATCCGTTGCTCGGTGGGAACAGGGATCTCACAGTCAAGGTCTCTACACAAGAAAAACTGTAAGACGACAACAAGTAGCCTCAAGGTAATCCTAGAGCTTGAGATGTATATATATCCCTTCATTCTTATCTAATATGTTAGAAGAGAAGGTTAGATTGCTGTGGTCTTTCGGAGGAAGAGACCAAAACTCCATACCTTTTCTTTTAAATAAAGAATAGTATGCCGTAGCCTTGCAAGAGAAGGCTATTTTGCCATAGACCTTCGAAAGAGAGAAAAGTCACAGTACGAGTAAGAGGAGATAAATCTTGGGGATGATCGGATGATTTCAATCGTAAAAGAAGGTATTAGAAGACTCTATTCTCTTATGTCAAGTTCTAAAGCTCTTGTTAACGAGCAAAGGCAACGATAAACGATAAATTTCTGTAAGGTATGTATATATATTTTTTTGTTTTACAATTATATATCATTCTTAGGGGTTGAGGTATGGCCTCGGCTTCTCTATTAATTGTTAATAGTGATCTATTTTATTGATTTACTAGTTAAAGTTTGTATTCTTTTAAACAACAGCATATGCCTTAATAAAGAATGTCTTATCATAATCTCAAGTTGAAATGCTAAAATCTTTGTGAAAAGGATTGTTTTCTTAAGAAGGTAACATAGATTCTAGTCCTATGGTTTAGTTGAGTAAATGGATTGTTATCCTGGTTAAATTAGGTACAGGTACAACTCTCCCTGCTTTGATGCTGCGTCGTTCTTGTGCTTGTATAGCCGGACGGCAGAGATGTTGGTAAGGCCGGGAGAGTTGGCCCATGGTATCCCTCATACCATTGGGAGAATAAGATTTGGCGATTGAGGCGGGTGATTGTGATGCTGCCTAGTTTTTAGGGCCCAAGCTAGTGCGGTGAATCAGCCCACCCTAGTGCGGTGAATCAGCCACCCCTAGTGCGTAGACATCCCTCTGAGGGGCGAAAGAATGGAGCGATGGAGCCTGAGAAGGCGACATGCTGCCGCCTTGAGTCCTCTCGCCACCAGCGGCCCGACGATGAGGTGTATGATTCCAGACAAGCATGGGTCTAACTTGGGATGTGGGATTCCCAGAGGATACAATGAAAGAAGCAAGTTCACCCTTGCTCATCTGAAACTGGTAAGAAAGGCTAAATTAGTTGGAAGCACTGTTGTCAATCTAACCACGGGGGAACCAGAATTAGTTATGGGGGGATGCCATGAAAGTACACATTCGAGAGAAGGTTTTGTCCTCGAGGATTTCGAGAGGATAAAATGAATGAATTTTTGGAGCTAACCCAAGAAAGGAAGACCCTAAAAGAATACCACCAAACTTTTGTTAAACTTCTCCAATTTGCTCTAGAGATGGATGAGGTAACTCTTCTCCATCGATTCATTTAAAAGCTTAATCTACCATTGAATAACCTCGTCAAGAATGCAAAACCATCCTCTATTTCAGAAGCCATAATTATAGCCAGAGGCTATGATAAAGTTTTTTTATATAGAAAGTGTCGAGAGAAGGACACGAGTCCTTCCATGTTAATCGTGAAGAGGTCCCCTAATCCAAGAGAGGAACATCAAGCCCACCCTTGGCTACAAGGAATCATGAGCTAGAGCAAAATTAGGTCAAGAAATAGGGATAGCAGGGTTAAAGATAACCGAATTCAACAAGTATTTCTGTGAGTAAATACTAGAGGATTGGTGCAAGATTCATGTGAAGTAATGTGCATGATGAATAGAGGTATTCTATAAGATGATACTAAGATTATGAAATTGCTATCATAGGTTAGCTTGCATAAAGGATTGATTCCCTTACGTTTTTCCATGACAATTATGAAGTACCATATTACATGGGGGTATAGAATAAGGAATTTGAAGGTTCATATCATATGAGAGGTATATGGATGCATGAAATCAGGATAATTAGGCCAATTAACTTTGGAATAATAAAGATATTTTGGAGGCACGACAAAACGAGCCAAACACATGAAATAAGGGACTCTTTAAGAACACTGTATGTGTCTCTTATAATATAGATTTCAATAAGGAAAGAGAGTGCACTCAGAGAAGAGTGAGGCAATAAGGCTAGAAACATTAGGAAAGTGTTAGAATAAAAATATTAGCTCCAAATTCGTAAAAGAAATAAGAAGACAAGAATAGTTCTATTAAGAGATAAGTATCTCCAAAAATAGAAATTCGAATTTAGGTGATAAGAGGTCATATTTAGAGTACTTTTACATATTTAGAGTCCATGCATACTAAAAGTGAGGAAAAGCAACGCGTTTCTAAAGATGGCATGTTTGCAGCTATATACAGACGTTTTTGCCTATTCTACCCGCGCCGCGGTGGCTTGTAGACTAGATGCCTTCCGGTTCTTTTGACCGATTATACGAGTATATTCTGAGTTCTTATCAGAGATTTATGGCCGAGACAGTTTGCTGCTTCTGTCAAGGTCTCTACACAAGAAAAACTGTAAGATGACAACAAGTAGCCTCAAGGTGATCCTAGAGCTTGAGATGTATATATATCCCTTCAATCTTATCTAATATCTTAGAAGAGAAGGTTAGATTGCTATGGTCTTTCGGAGGAAGAGACCAGAACTCCATAGCTTTTCTTTTAAATAAAGAATAGTATGCCGTAGCCTTGCAAGAGAAGGCTATTTTGCCATAGACCTTCGAAAGAGAGAAAACTCACAGTACGAGTAAGAGGAGATAAATCTTGGGGATGATCGGATGACTTCAATCGTAAGAGAAGGTATTAGAAGACTCTATTCTCTTATGTCAAGTTCTAAAGCTCTTGTTAACGAGCAAAGGCAACGATAAACGATAAATTTCTGTAAGGTGAATATATATTTTTTTATTTTACAATTATATATCATTCTTAGGGGTTGAGGTATGGCCTCGGCTTCTCTATTAATTGTTAATAGTGATCTATTTGATTTATTTACTAGTTAAAGTTTGTATTCTTTTAAACAACAGCATATGCCTTAATTAAGAATGTCTTATCATAATCTCAAGTTGAAATGCTAAAATCTTTGTGAAAAGGATTGTTTTCTTAAGAAGGTAACATAGATTCTAGTCCTATGGTTTAGTTGAGTAAATGGATTGTTATCTTGGTTAAATTAGGTACAGGTACAACTCTCCCTGCGCTTTGATGCTGCGCCGTTCTTGTGCTTGTATAGCCGGATGGCGGAGATGTTGGTAAGGCCCGGAGCGTTGGCCCATGGTATCCCTCATACCATTGGGAGAATAAGATTTGCCGATTGAGGCGGGTGATTGTGATGCTGCCTAGTTTTTAGGGCCCAAGCTAGTGCGGTGAATCAGCCCACCCTAGTGCGGTGAATCAGCCACCCCTAGTGCGTAGACATCCCTCTGAGGGGCGAAAGAATGGAGCGATGGAGCCTGAGAGGGCGACATGCTGCCGCCTTGAGTCCTCTCGCCACCAGCGGCCCGACGATGAGGTGTATGATTCCACACAAACATGGGTCTAACTTGGGATGTGGGATTCCCAGAGGATACAATGAAAGAAGGAAGTTCACCCTTGCTCATCTAAAAATCGTAAGAAAGTCCAAATTAGTTGGAAGCACTGTTGTCAATCTAACCACGGGGGAACCAGAATCAGATATGGGGGGATGCCATGCCATGAAAGTACACATTCGAGAGAAGCTTTTGTCCTCGAGGATTTCGAGAGGATAAAATGAATGAATTTTTGGAGCTAACCCAAGCAAGGAAGACCCTAAAAGAATACCACCAAACTTTTGTTAACTTTCTCCAATTTGCTCTAGAGATGGATGAGGTAACTCTTCTCCATCGATTCATTTAAAAGCTTAATCTACCATTGAATAACCTCGTCAAGAATGCAAAACCATCCTCTATTTCAGAAGCCATAATTATAGCCAGAGGCTATGATAAAGTTTTTTTATATAGAAAGTGTCGAGAGAAGGACACGAGTCCTTCCATGTTAATTGTGAAGAGGTCCCCCAATCCAAGAGAGCAATATCAAGCCCACCCTTGGCTACAAGGAATCATGAGCTAGAGCAAAATTAGGTCAAGAAATAGGGATAGCAGGGTTAAAGATAACCGAATTCAACAAGTATTTCTGTGAGTAAATAGGAGAGGATTGGTGCAAGATTCATGTGAAGTAATGTGCATGATGAATAGAGGTATTCTACAAGATGATACTAAGATTATGAAATTGCTATCATAGGTTAGCTTGCATAAAGGATTGATTCCCTTACGTTTTTCCATGACAATTGTGAAGTACCATATTACATGGGGGTATAGAATAAGGAATTTGAAGGTTCATATCATATAAGAGGTATATGGATGCATGAAATTAGGATAATTAGGCCAATTAACTTTGGAATAATAAAGATATTTTGGAGGCACAACAAAACGAGCCAAACACATGAAATAAGGGACTCTTTAAGGGACACTGTATGTGTCTTCTTTATTATAGATTTCAATAAGGAAAGAGAGTGCACTCAGAGAAGAGTGAGGCAATAAGGCTAGAAACATTAGGAAAGTGTTAGAATAAAAATATTAGCTCCAAAAATCCTAAAAGAAATAAGAAGACAAGAATAGTTCTATTAAGAGATAAGTATCTCCAAAAATAGAAATTCGAATTTAGGTGATAAGAGGTCATATTTAGAGTACTTTTACATATTTAGAGTCCATGCATACTAAAAATGAGGAAAAGCAACGCGTTTCTAAAGATGGCATGTTTGCAGCTATATACAGACGTTTTTGCCTATTCTACCCGCGCCGCGGTGGCTTGTAGACTAGATGCCTTCCGGTTCTTTTGACCGATTATACGAGTATATTCTGAGTTCTTATCAGAGATTTATGGCCGAAACAGTTTGCTGCTTCTGTCAAGGTCTCTACACAAGAAAAACTGTAAGACGACAACAAGTAGCCTCAAGGTAATCCTAGAGCTTGAGATGTATATATATCCCTTCATTCTTATCTAATATGTTAGAAGAGAAGGTTAGATTGCTGTGGTCTTTCGGAGGAAGAGACCAGAACTCCATACCTTTTCTTTTAAATAAAGAATAGTATGCCGTAGCCTTGCAAGAGAAGGCTATTTTGCCATAGACCTTCGAAAGAGAGAAAAGTCACAGTACGAGTAAGAGGAGATAAATCTTGGGGATGATCGGATGATTTCAATCGTAAAAGAAGGTATTAGAAGACTCTATTCTCTTATGTCAAGTTCTAAAGCTCTTGTTAACGAGCAAAGGCAACGATAAACGATAAATTTCTGTAAGGTATATATATATATTTTTTTGTTTTACAATTATATATCATTCTTAGGGGTTGAGGTATGGCCTCGGCTTCTCTATTAATTGTTAATAGTGATCTATTTTATTGATTTACTAGTTAAAGTTTGTATTCTTTTAAACAACAGCATATGCCTTAATAAAGAATGTCTTATCATAATCTCAAGTTGAAATGCTAAAATCTTTGTGAAAAGGATTGTTTTCTTAAGAAGGTAACATAGATTCTAGTCCTATGGTTTAGTTGAGTAAATGGATTGTTATCTTGGTTAAATTAGGTACAGGTACAACTCTCCCTGCTTTGATGCTGCGTCGTTCTTGTGCTTGTATAGCCGGACGGCAGAGATGTTGGTAAGGCCCGGAGAGTTGGCCCATGGTATCCCTCATACCATTGGGAGAATAAGATTTGGCGATTGAGGCGGGTGATTGTGATGCTGCCTAGTTTTTAGGGCCCAAGCTAGTGCGGTGAATCAGCCCACCCTAGTGCGGTGAATCAGCCACCCCTAGTGCGTAGACATCCCTCTGAGGGGCGAAAGAATGGAACGATGGAGCCTGAGAGGGCGACATGCTGCCGCCTTGAGTCCTCTCGCCACCAGCGGCCCGACGATGAGGTGTATGATTCCAGACAAGCATGGGTCTAACTTGGGATGTGGGATTCCCAGAGGATACAATGAAAGAAGCAAGTTCACCCTTGCTCATCTGAAACTGGTAAGAAAGGCTAAATTAGTTGGAAGCACTGTTGTCAATCTAACCACGGGGGAACCAGAATTAGTTATGGGGGGATGCCATGAAAGTACACATTCGAGAGAAGGTTTTGTCCTCGAGGATTTCGAGAGGATAAAATGAATGAATTTTTGGAGCTAACCCAAGAAAGGAAGACCCTAAAAGAATACCACCAAACTTTTGTTAAACTTCTCCAATTTGCTCTAGAGATGGATGAGGTAACTCTTCTCCATCGATTCATTTAAAAGCTTAATCTACCATTGAATAACCTCGTCAAGAATGCAAAACCATCCTCTATTTCAGAAGCCATAATTATAGCCAGAGGCTATGATAAAGTTTTTTTATATAGAAAGTGTCGAGAGAAGGACACGAGTCCTTCCATGTTAATCGTGAAGAGGTCCCCTAATCCAAGAGAGGAACATCAAGCCCACCCTTGGCTACAAGGAATCATGAGCTAGAGCAAAATTAGGTCAAGAAATAGGGATAGCAGGGTTAAAGATAACCAAATTCAACAAGTATTTCTGTGAGTAAATAGGAGAGGATTGGTGCAAGATTCATGTGAAGTAATGTGCATGATGAATAGAGGTATTCTATAAGATGATACTAAGATTATGAAATTGCTATCATAGGTTAGCTTGCATAAAGGATTGATTCCCTTACGTTTTTCCATGACAATTATGAAGTACCATATTACATGGGGGTATAGAATAAGGAATTTGAAGGTTCATATCATATGAGAGGTATATGGATGCATGAAATCAGGATAATTAGGCCAATTAACTTTGGAATAATAAAGATATTTTGGAGGCACGACAAAACGAGCCAAACACATGAAATAAGGGACTCTTTAAGAACACTGTATGTGTCTCTTATAATATAGATTTCAATAAGGAAAGAGAGTGCACTCAGAGAAGAGTGAGGCAATAAGGCTAGCAACATTAGGAAAGTGTTAGAATAAAAATATTAGCTCCAAAAGTCGTAAAAGAAATAAGAAGACAAGAATAGTTCTATTAAGAGATAAGTATCTCCAAAAATAGAAATTCGAATTTAGGTGATAAGAGGTCATATTTAGAGTCCTTTTACATATTTAGAGTCCATGCATACTAAAAGTGAGGAAAAGCAACGCGTTTCTAAAGATGGCATGTTTGCAGCTATATACAGACGTTTTTGCCTATTCTACCCGCGCCGCGGTGGCTTGTAGACTAGATGCCTTCTGGTTCTTTTGACCGATTATACGAGTATATTCTGAGTTCTTATGAGAGATTTATGGCCGAGACAATTAGCTGCTTCTGTCAAGGTCTCTACACAAGAAAAACTGTAAGATGACAACAAGTAGCCTCAAGGTGATCCTAGAGCTTGAGATGTATATATATCCCTTCAATCTTATCTAATATCTTAGAAGAGAAGGTTAGATTGCTATGGTCTTTCGGAGGAAGAGACCAGAACTCCATAGCTTTTCTTTTAAATAAAGAATAGTATGCCGTAGCCTTGCAAGAGAAGGCTATTTTGCCATAGACCTTCGAAAGAGAGAAAACTCACAGTACGAGTAAGAGGAGATAAATCTTGGGGATGATCGGATGACTTCAATCGTAAGAGAAGGTATTAGAAGACTCTATTCTCTTATGTCAAGTTCTAAAGCTCTTGTTAACGAGCAAAGGCAACGATAAACGATAAATTTCTGTAAGGTGAATATATATTTTTTTGTTTTACAATTATATATCATTCTTAGGGGTTGAGGTATGGCCTCGGCTTCTCTATTAATTGTTAATAGTGATCTATTTGATTTATTTACTAGTTAAAGTTTGTATTCTTTTAAACAACAGCATATGCCTTAATAAAGAATGTCTTATCATAATCTCAAGTTGAAATGCTAAAATCTTTGTGAAAAGGATTGTTTTCTTAAGAAGGTAACATAGATTCTAGTCCTATGGTTTAGTTGAGTAAATGGATTGTTATCTCGGTTAAATTAGGTACAGGTACAACTCTCCCTGCGCTTTGATGCTGCGCCGTTCTTGTGCTTGTATAGCTGGATGGCGGAGATGTTGGTAAGGCCCGGAGCGTTGGCCCATGGTATCCCTCATACCATTGGGAGAATAAGATTTGCCGATTGAGGCGGGTGATTGTGATGCTGCCTAGTTTTTAGGGCCCAAGCTAGTGCGGTGAATCAGCCCACCCTAGTGCGGTGAATCAGCCCACCCTAGTGCGGTGAATCAGCCACCCCTAGTGCGTAGACATCCCTCTCAGGGGCGAAAGAATGGAGCGATGGAGCCTGAGAGGGCGACATGCTGCCGCCTTGAGTCCTCTCGCCACCAGCGGCCCGACGATGAGGTGTATGATTCCACACAAGCATGGGTCTAACTTGGGATGTGGGATTCCCAGAGGATACAATGAAAGAAGCAAGTTCACCCTTGCTCATCTGAAACTCGTAAGAAAGGCTAAATTAGTTAGAAGCACTGTTGTCAATCTAACCACGGGGGAACCAGAATCAGATATGGGGGGATGCCATGCCATGAAAGTACACATTCGAGAGAAGCTTTTGTCCTCGAGGATTTCGAGAGGATAAAATGAATGAATTTTTGGAGCTAACCCAAGCAAGGAAGACCCTAAAAGAATACCACCTAACTTTTGTTAACTTTCTCCAATTTGCTCTAGAGATGGATGAGGTAACTCTTCTCCATCGATTCATTTAAAAGCTTAATCTACCATTGAATAACCTCGTCAAGAATGCAAAACCATCCTCTATTTCAGAAGCCATAATTATAGCCAGAGGCTATGATAAAGTTTTTTTATATAGAAAGTGTCGAGAGAAGGACACGAGTCCTTCCATGTTAATTGTGAAGAGGTCCCCCAATCCAAGAGAGCAATATCAAGCCCACCCTTGGCTACAAGGAATCATGAGCTAGAGCAAAATTAGGTCAAGAAATAGGGATAGCAGGGTTAAAGATAACCGAATTCAACAAGTATTTCTGTGAGTAAATAGGAGAGGATTGGTGCAAGATTCATGTGAAGTAATGTGCATGATGAATAGAGGTATTCTACAAGATGATACTAAGATTATGAAATTGCTATCATAGGTTAGCTTGCATAAAGGATTGATTCCCTTACGTTTTTCCATGACAATTGTGAAGTACCATATTACATGGGGGTATAGAATAAGGAATTTGAAGGTTCATATCATATAAGAGGTATATGGATGCATGAAATTAGGATAATTAGGCCAATTAACTTTGGAATAATAAAGATATTTTGGAGGCACAACAAAACGAGCCAAACACATGAAATAAGGGACTCTTTAAGGGACACTGTATGTGTCTTCTTTATTATAGATTTCAATAAGGAAAGAGAGTGCACTCAGAGAAGAGTGAGGCAATAAGGCTAGAAACATTAGGAAAGTGTTAGAATAAAAATATTAGCTCCAAAAATCCTAAAAGAAATAAGAAGACAAGAATAGTTCTATTAAGAGATAAGTATCTCCAAAAATAGAAATTCGAATTTAGGTGATAAGAGGTCATATTTAGAGTACTTTTACATATTTAGAGTCCATGCATACTAAAAATGAGGAAAAGCAACGCGTTTCTAAAGATGGCATGTTTGCAGCTATATACAGACGTTTTTGCCTATTCTACCCGCGCCGCGGTGGCTTGTAGACTAGATGCCTTCCGGTTCTTTTGACCGATTATACGAGTATATTCTGAGTTCTTATCAGAGATTTATGGCCGAAACAGTTTGCTGCTTCTGTCAAGGTCTCTACACAAGAAAAACTGTAAGACGACAACAAGTAGCCTCAAGGTAATCCTAGAGCTTGAGATGTATATATATCCCTTCATTCTTATCTAATATGTTAGAAGAGAAGGTTAGATTGCTGTGGTCTTTCGGAGGAAGAGACCAAAACTCCATACCTTTTCTTTTAAATAAAGAATAGTATGCCGTAGCCTTGCAAGAGAAGGCTATTTTGCCATAGACCTTCGAAAGAGAGAAAAGTCACAGTACGAGTAAGAGGAGATAAATCTTGGGGATGATCGGATGATTTCAATCGTAAAAGAAGGTATTAGAAGACTCTATTCTCTTATGTCAAGTTCTAAAGCTCTTGTTAACGAGCAAAGGCAACGATAAACGATAAATTTCTGTAAGGTATGTATATATATTTTTTTGTTTTACAATTATATATCATTCTTAGGGGTTGAGGTATGGCCTCGGCTTCTCTATTAATTGTTAATAGTGATCTATTTTATTGATTTACTAGTTAAAGTTTGTATTCTTTTAAACAACAGCATATGCCTTAATAAAGAATGTCTTATCATAATCTCAAGTTGAAATGCTAAAATCTTTGTGAAAAGGATTGTTTTCTTAAGAAGGTAACATAGATTCTAGTCCTATGGTTTAGTTGAGTAAATGGATTGTTATCCTGGTTAAATTAGGTACAGGTACAACTCTCCCTGCTTTGATGCTGCGTCGTTCTTGTGCTTGTATAGCCGGACGGCAGAGATGTTGGTAAGGCCGGGAGAGTTGGCCCATGGTATCCCTCATACCATTGGGAGAATAAGATTTGGCGATTGAGGCGGGTGATTGTGATGCTGCCTAGTTTTTAGGGCCCAAGCTAGTGCGGTGAATCAGCCCACCCTAGTGCGGTGAATCAGCCACCCCTAGTGCGTAGACATCCCTCTGAGGGGCGAAAGAATGGAGCGATGGAGCCTGAGAAGGCGACATGCTGCCGCCTTGAGTCCTCTCGCCACCAGCGGCCCGACGATGAGGTGTATGATTCCAGACAAGCATGGGTCTAACTTGGGATGTGGGATTCCCAGAGGATACAATGAAAGAAGCAAGTTCACCCTTGCTCATCTGAAACTGGTAAGAAAGGCTAAATTAGTTGGAAGCACTGTTGTCAATCTAACCACGGGGGAACCAGAATTAGTTATGGGGGGATGCCATGAAAGTACACATTCGAGAGAAGGTTTTGTCCTCGAGGATTTCGAGAGGATAAAATGAATGAATTTTTGGAGCTAACCCAAGAAAGGAAGACCCTAAAAGAATACCACCAAACTTTTGTTAAACTTCTCCAATTTGCTCTAGAGATGGATGAGGTAACTCTTCTCCATCGATTCATTTAAAAGCTTAATCTACCATTGAATAACCTCGTCAAGAATGCAAAACCATCCTCTATTTCAGAAGCCATAATTATAGCCAGAGGCTATGATAAAGTTTTTTTATATAGAAAGTGTCGAGAGAAGGACACGAGTCCTTCCATGTTAATCGTGAAGAGGTCCCCTAATCCAAGAGAGGAACATCAAGCCCACCCTTGGCTACAAGGAATCATGAGCTAGAGCAAAATTAGGTCAAGAAATAGGGATAGCAGGGTTAAAGATAACCGAATTCAACAAGTATTTCTGTGAGTAAATACTAGAGGATTGGTGCAAGATTCATGTGAAGTAATGTGCATGATGAATAGAGGTATTCTATAAGATGATACTAAGATTATGAAATTGCTATCATAGGTTAGCTTGCATAAAGGATTGATTCCCTTACGTTTTTCCATGACAATTATGAAGTACCATATTACATGGGGGTATAGAATAAGGAATTTGAAGGTTCATATCATATGAGAGGTATATGGATGCATGAAATCAGGATAATTAGGCCAATTAACTTTGGAATAATAAAGATATTTTGGAGGCACGACAAAACGAGCCAAACACATGAAATAAGGGACTCTTTAAGAACACTGTATGTGTCTCTTATAATATAGATTTCAATAAGGAAAGAGAGTGCACTCAGAGAAGAGTGAGGCAATAAGGCTAGAAACATTAGGAAAGTGTTAGAATAAAAATATTAGCTCCAAATTCGTAAAAGAAATAAGAAGACAAGAATAGTTCTATTAAGAGATAAGTATCTCCAAAAATAGAAATTCGAATTTAGGTGATAAGAGGTCATATTTAGAGTACTTTTACATATTTAGAGTCCATGCATACTAAAAGTGAGGAAAAGCAACGCGTTTCTAAAGATGGCATGTTTGCAGCTATATACAGACGTTTTTGCCTATTCTACCCGCGCCGCGGTGGCTTGTAGACTAGATGCCTTCCGGTTCTTTTGACCGATTATACGAGTATATTCTGAGTTCTTATCAGAGATTTATGGCCGAGACAGTTTGCTGCTTCTGTCAAGGTCTCTACACAAGAAAAACTGTAAGATGACAACAAGTAGCCTCAAGGTGATCCTAGAGCTTGAGATGTATATATATCCCTTCAATCTTATCTAATATCTTAGAAGAGAAGGTTAGATTGCTATGGTCTTTCGGAGGAAGAGACCAGAACTCCATAGCTTTTCTTTTAAATAAAGAATAGTATGCCGTAGCCTTGCAAGAGAAGGCTATTTTGCCATAGACCTTCGAAAGAGAGAAAACTCACAGTACGAGTAAGAGGAGATAAATCTTGGGGATGATCGGATGACTTCAATCGTAAGAGAAGGTATTAGAAGACTCTATTCTCTTATGTCAAGTTCTAAAGCTCTTGTTAACGAGCAAAGGCAACGATAAACGATAAATTTCTGTAAGGTGAATATATATTTTTTTATTTTACAATTATATATCATTCTTAGGGGTTGAGGTATGGCCTCGGCTTCTCTATTAATTGTTAATAGTGATCTATTTGATTTATTTACTAGTTAAAGTTTGTATTCTTTTAAACAACAGCATATGCCTTAATTAAGAATGTCTTATCATAATCTCAAGTTGAAATGCTAAAATCTTTGTGAAAAGGATTGTTTTCTTAAGAAGGTAACATAGATTCTAGTCCTATGGTTTAGTTGAGTAAATGGATTGTTATCTTGGTTAAATTAGGTACAGGTACAACTCTCCCTGCGCTTTGATGCTGCGCCGTTCTTGTGCTTGTATAGCCGGATGGCGGAGATGTTGGTAAGGCCCGGAGCGTTGGCCCATGGTATCCCTCATACCATTGGGAGAATAAGATTTGCCGATTGAGGCGGGTGATTGTGATGCTGCCTAGTTTTTAGGGCCCAAGCTAGTGCGGTGAATCAGCCCACCCTAGTGCGGTGAATCAGCCACCCCTAGTGCGTAGACATCCCTCTGAGGGGCGAAAGAATGGAGCGATGGAGCCTGAGAGGGCGACATGCTGCCGCCTTGAGTCCTCTCGCCACCAGCGGCCCGACGATGAGGTGTATGATTCCACACAAACATGGGTCTAACTTGGGATGTGGGATTCCCAGAGGATACAATGAAAGAAGGAAGTTCACCCTTGCTCATCTAAAAATCGTAAGAAAGTCCAAATTAGTTGGAAGCACTGTTGTCAATCTAACCACGGGGGAACCAGAATCAGATATGGGGGGATGCCATGCCATGAAAGTACACATTCGAGAGAAGCTTTTGTCCTCGAGGATTTCGAGAGGATAAAATGAATGAATTTTTGGAGCTAACCCAAGCAAGGAAGACCCTAAAAGAATACCACCAAACTTTTGTTAACTTTCTCCAATTTGCTCTAGAGATGGATGAGGTAACTCTTCTCCATCGATTCATTTAAAAGCTTAATCTACCATTGAATAACCTCGTCAAGAATGCAAAACCATCCTCTATTTCAGAAGCCATAATTATAGCCAGAGGCTATGATAAAGTTTTTTTATATAGAAAGTGTCGAGAGAAGGACACGAGTCCTTCCATGTTAATTGTGAAGAGGTCCCCCAATCCAAGAGAGCAATATCAAGCCCACCCTTGGCTACAAGGAATCATGAGCTAGAGCAAAATTAGGTCAAGAAATAGGGATAGCAGGGTTAAAGATAACCGAATTCAACAAGTATTTCTGTGAGTAAATAGGAGAGGATTGGTGCAAGATTCATGTGAAGTAATGTGCATGATGAATAGAGGTATTCTACAAGATGATACTAAGATTATGAAATTGCTATCATAGGTTAGCTTGCATAAAGGATTGATTCCCTTACGTTTTTCCATGACAATTGTGAAGTACCATATTACATGGGGGTATAGAATAAGGAATTTGAAGGTTCATATCATATAAGAGGTATATGGATGCATGAAATTAGGATAATTAGGCCAATTAACTTTGGAATAATAAAGATATTTTGGAGGCACAACAAAACGAGCCAAACACATGAAATAAGGGACTCTTTAAGGGACACTGTATGTGTCTTCTTTATTATAGATTTCAATAAGGAAAGAGAGTGCACTCAGAGAAGAGTGAGGCAATAAGGCTAGAAACATTAGGAAAGTGTTAGAATAAAAATATTAGCTCCAAAAATCCTAAAAGAAATAAGAAGACAAGAATAGTTCTATTAAGAGATAAGTATCTCCAAAAATAGAAATTCGAATTTAGGTGATAAGAGGTCATATTTAGAGTACTTTTACATATTTAGAGTCCATGCATACTAAAAATGAGGAAAAGCAACGCGTTTCTAAAGATGGCATGTTTGCAGCTATATACAGACGTTTTTGCCTATTCTACCCGCGCCGCGGTGGCTTGTAGACTAGATGCCTTCCGGTTCTTTTGACCGATTATACGAGTATATTCTGAGTTCTTATCAGAGATTTATGGCCGAAACAGTTTGCTGCTTCTGTCAAGGTCTCTACACAAGAAAAACTGTAAGACGACAACAAGTAGCCTCAAGGTAATCCTAGAGCTTGAGATGTATATATATCCCTTCATTCTTATCTAATATGTTAGAAGAGAAGGTTAGATTGCTGTGGTCTTTCGGAGGAAGAGACCAGAACTCCATACCTTTTCTTTTAAATAAAGAATAGTATGCCGTAGCCTTGCAAGAGAAGGCTATTTTGCCATAGACCTTCGAAAGAGAGAAAAGTCACAGTACGAGTAAGAGGAGATAAATCTTGGGGATGATCGGATGATTTCAATCGTAAAAGAAGGTATTAGAAGACTCTATTCTCTTATGTCAAGTTCTAAAGCTCTTGTTAACGAGCAAAGGCAACGATAAACGATAAATTTCTGTAAGGTATATATATATATTTTTTTGTTTTACAATTATATATCATTCTTAGGGGTTGAGGTATGGCCTCGGCTTCTCTATTAATTGTTAATAGTGATCTATTTTATTGATTTACTAGTTAAAGTTTGTATTCTTTTAAACAACAGCATATGCCTTAATAAAGAATGTCTTATCATAATCTCAAGTTGAAATGCTAAAATCTTTGTGAAAAGGATTGTTTTCTTAAGAAGGTAACATAGATTCTAGTCCTATGGTTTAGTTGAGTAAATGGATTGTTATCTTGGTTAAATTAGGTACAGGTACAACTCTCCCTGCTTTGATGCTGCGTCGTTCTTGTGCTTGTATAGCCGGACGGCAGAGATGTTGGTAAGGCCCGGAGAGTTGGCCCATGGTATCCCTCATACCATTGGGAGAATAAGATTTGGCGATTGAGGCGGGTGATTGTGATGCTGCCTAGTTTTTAGGGCCCAAGCTAGTGCGGTGAATCAGCCCACCCTAGTGCGGTGAATCAGCCACCCCTAGTGCGTAGACATCCCTCTGAGGGGCGAAAGAATGGAACGATGGAGCCTGAGAGGGCGACATGCTGCCGCCTTGAGTCCTCTCGCCACCAGCGGCCCGACGATGAGGTGTATGATTCCAGACAAGCATGGGTCTAACTTGGGATGTGGGATTCCCAGAGGATACAATGAAAGAAGCAAGTTCACCCTTGCTCATCTGAAACTGGTAAGAAAGGCTAAATTAGTTGGAAGCACTGTTGTCAATCTAACCACGGGGGAACCAGAATTAGTTATGGGGGGATGCCATGAAAGTACACATTCGAGAGAAGGTTTTGTCCTCGAGGATTTCGAGAGGATAAAATGAATGAATTTTTGGAGCTAACCCAAGAAAGGAAGACCCTAAAAGAATACCACCAAACTTTTGTTAAACTTCTCCAATTTGCTCTAGAGATGGATGAGGTAACTCTTCTCCATCGATTCATTTAAAAGCTTAATCTACCATTGAATAACCTCGTCAAGAATGCAAAACCATCCTCTATTTCAGAAGCCATAATTATAGCCAGAGGCTATGATAAAGTTTTTTTATATAGAAAGTGTGGAGAGAAGGACACGAGTCCTTCCATGTTAATCGTGAAGAGGTCCCCTAATCCAAGAGAGGAACATCAAGCCCACCCTTGGCTACAAGGAATCATGAGCTAGAGCAAAATTAGGTCAAGAAATAGGGATAGCAGGGTTAAAGATAACCAAATTCAACAAGTATTTCTGTGAGTAAATAGGAGAGGATTGGTGCAAGATTCATGTGAAGTAATGTGCATGATGAATAGAGGTATTCTATAAGATGATACTAAGATTATGAAATTGCTATCATAGGTTAGCTTGCATAAAGGATTGATTCCCTTACGTTTTTCCATGACAATTATGAAGTACCATATTACATGGGGGTATAGAATAAGGAATTTGAAGGTTCATATCATATGAGAGGTATATGGATGCATGAAATCAGGATAATTAGGCCAATTAACTTTGGAATAATAAAGATATTTTGGAGGCACGACAAAACGAGCCAAACACATGAAATAAGGGACTCTTTAAGAACACTGTATGTGTCTCTTATAATATAGATTTCAATAAGGAAAGAGAGTGCACTCAGAGAAGAGTGAGGCAATAAGGCTAGAAACATTAGGAAAGTGTTAGAATAAAAATATTAGCTCCAAATTCGTAAAAGAAATAAGAAGACAAGAATAGTTCTATTAAGAGATTGTAAGATCCCTGTTCCCACCGAGCAACGGATTCACGATACTGGCAGCGGAAGTAGCACTTCTCGCGCGGGACAAGGGTCCCACATTCGGGGCCTCGCCCACGGATATCCGGACAAGAGACTAATCTGTCGGTTTGTCCAAAACCGAAACCGGAAAAACTTCCTTTACCCGGAAAGCATAGGCGATTCCACCAGGATAACTCTTTACTCTAACGTAGTCAAGATCATTACGAATCAACTGATCTGACTGCACCTTTAACGGTACTTGGTCAAATCAAGGAAGAAACTTGCACTTGGATCATTGGGATCAACGCTTTTTTCCCCATCAAGAGGCACAGCCGTTGATTCCTATCCATAGAACAATTTCTATCCGGGATTTACTTCATCTATCGTAATAATAGAAATTAAATCTCGATTTATGGATCCATCAGTCCAGCCTAACCCCATCCGATCCCATGGGTTAGCCAACCGCCCAACCACTGTAGTGATGGGATCCAATTTGGAATTTGGTTAGGTTTTGTCCCGGGTACCAAGGAAAAGAGTTCCAAGGCCCCCTAGCCGGAATTTCATGCAAACATAAAACTAGCCACACCACTTACACACCCAATATGAAAATTGCCTTTTTCTTAGCATCAGCTAACTTTAAAACAATCCTTTAATGAAACCATAGTACCACTGATCACAATCTCCCAATTTATCCAGTTGATTCATAATTTCCCATCATTCCTTCATCAGAGTATCTATGGCATCATTGGCAACTAGAACGCTCACCACCTGTCCACACAGAGGCCGTTTCCATAGTTCCTAGCCCATAATACTCGGCAATATAATCACTTATCAAGATGGACTCTCGTTGAAGATCAGCAAGATCAACCAACAGATCCATATAAAAGAGCCATGGACTCATCCGTTGAGGACCAGCAAGGTCAGTCAACCAGATCCATGCCCGGTTTCACAAAACAACTCTTACTCCTTGTTCCAATATCTTCCTCGACGCACGCGTGGGTATCCTAGGCGACCCAGAGCCCGAGCACCGTATGGTCAGCACCCTCTAGGATCCTTCGCAGGTGACCTAGCGCTTCACTCATAGGCCGCTTCCTTGGTCCCTCATCCACCGTACCGGAAGCTCACCATTTTAATCGAACCGAGGCTGGTCAAGACCTCGGTCGACCTTGCTACGCGAGACGTCCTCCATTGACTCTCCGTCAGCAGTTGCAACTTTATCAGTTAGGTCTCCACGACCTTAATCACAAGACGGTCAAAATGCTTCCCCAGCATTCTTGACATAAAACAGCCATTTACAAACAGCATTTACAAACAGTTTACAAATACAGTTTCTATATTAACTCTCATTTTTCCACATTGTTCCTCATTAATCCACATTACTTATTCCACATTCCATTTATATGTGTACTCATCCAATCACCTCATTTTCCATCTCTTCACTTCAAATTCCTTCACATCACATATCATATATTCACATCCATATCCACATCCATACATCCACATCCATATCCATATCCACATCCATACATCCACATCCATACACATTCACATCCATACATCCACATCTACATGCTTATCTCCATTTTCACATCTTCATTTATACATACACATCCATATCCACATCCATACATCCACATCCACATCCACATTCACATCCATACATCCACATCTACCTGCTTACCTCCATTTTCACATCCTCATTTATACATCCACATCCCATATCCACATTCATACATACACATCCATACATCCACATCTACATCCACATACATACATACATCCACATCCACATTCACATTCACATACATCCACATCCACATTCCCATACATCCACATCTATACATCCACATTCCACATTCACATCTATACATTCACATCTACATTCACATTCACATACATCCACATCCCCATTCCCATTCACATCTATACATCCACATCTACATCCTCATACATACATACATCCACATCCACATTCCACATTCACATCTATACATCCACATCTACATCCACATCCACATTCCCATTCACATCTATACATCCACATCCATTCACATCTATACATCCACATCTACATCCACATTCACATCTATGCATATATATCTTCATGCATATATCCATTTTCACGTTCATACATCCACATCTACATGCTTACTCCATTTTCACATCCTCATTTATACATCCACATCCCATATCCACATTCATACATACACATCCATACATCCACATCTACATCCACATACATACATACATCCACATCCACATCCACATTCACATACATCCACATCCACATTCACATTCACATCTATACATCCACATCTACATCCACATTCACATACATCCACATCCACATTCCCATTCACATCTATACATCCACATCCATTCACATCTATACATCCACATCTACATCCACATTCACATCTATGCATATATATCTTCATGCATATATCCATTTTCACGTTCATACATCCACACTCCCATCTCCACATCCACACATCCACATACATACATACATCCACATCCACATTCACATTCACATACATCCACATCCACATTCCCATACATCCACATCTATACATCCACATTCCACATTCACATCTATACATTCACATCTACATTCACATTCACATACATCCACATCCCCATTCCCATTCACATCTATACATCCACATCTACATCCTCATACATACATACATCCACATCCACATTCCACATTCACATCTATACATCCACATCTACATCCACATCTACATTCCCATTCACATCTATACATCCACATCCATTCACATCTATACATCCACATCTACATCCACATTCACATCTATGCATATATATCTTCATGCATATATCCATTTTCACGTTCATACATCCACATCTACATGCTTACTCCATTTTCACATCCTCATTTATACATCCACATCCCATATCCACATTCATACATACACATCCATACATCCACATCTACATCCACATACATACATACATCCACATCCACATCCACATTCACATACATCCACATCCACATTCACATTCACATCTATACATCCACATCTACATCCACATTCACATACATCCACATCCACATTCCCATTCACATCTATACATCCACATCCATTCACATCTATACATCCACATCTACATCCACATTCACATCTATGCATATATATCTTCATGCATATATCCATTTTCACGTTCATACATCCACACTCCCATCTCCACATCCACACATCCACATACATACATCCATTTCCACATCCCCATTTATATAACCCCATATACCTTCACATCTAATATTTTTCATCACATCCATTCTCGCCCTATCACAACCCATATACATCTTATCCTATCACATACACTTCTTACCTCATCCCCCCATACACATCTTAATTCATCTTATCACCTCCTAACTTATTTCATAAGCATCTTATCACCTCTTATCACACCTCTTATCACATCTCTTATCACCTCCTAACTTATTTCATAAGCATCTTATCACATCTCTTATCACATCCTATCACATCTCTTATCTATTTATAGAATACAAGAGAATTCTTACATTTGATATAAGATTTCTTTACACATTTATTTATGAATAAATTCTATTTAAGGAGATTAATACTTTCAAAGTAAAAATCAATCTTTTATGCATCTTCCTATGCATAAATTCATTTTTAATGAAAATGATACTTTTGAATTAAATTTTAATCTTTTATGCATTTTTCTATACATAAATTCAATTTAGATGAGAATGACACTTTTGAATTAAAAAATCAATCTTTTATGCATCTTCTTATGCATAAATTCAATTTGGTAGGAATTACACTTTTAGAATAAAAAAATTTCTCTTATGCATCTAAGTTAAGCATAAAATCCATTTATGAGGAAAATCACACTTTTAGTATAAAAAGAATATCTTTTATGCATACCTATATGCATGAAATTCAATTATGATAAAAGTCACACTTTTATAATAAAATAATCAACTTTTATGCATATCTCTATACATGAAATCCAATATGATAAAAGTAACACTTTTGATATAAAAATTTTTCCATTATGCATACTTCTATGCATGAAATAAAAATGGTAAAAATAACACTTTTGATATAAAAATTTATCCATTATGCATACTTCTATGCATGAAATAAAAATGGTAAAAATAACACTTTTGATATAAAATTTTATCCATTATGCCTAATATTAAAATTTAATTTCTCCATGATTGTAATGAAATTCTTTCAATTAATCTAGGATGATAATTCCTAGAATATAGTAGGAAGTCCTCTTTTTATGCTTTGAATGAGATTATTTTATGCATAATTTTTATAAAAATTTTGCCATAGCTCCGCTGCTATGACTGATAAATCTCAATTTTTCTAAGGGATAATGCTTATCATTAAGAAAATAATTAAAATAATCTCTAATTGGATTATCAATCCATAATGGATTGAATCATTAATATACATAAACTAAAAGCATAGAAAAAAGCCATTAATTTGGCCTCAAGCATAGCTTAATCTTGGGTTAAGGAAAAGCTTTATGAAAAGCTTGATTTGGATTGAGAACGGTTCATGAGTATGACCATTTCTTGAGTGAGAGAGAGAATTTACATAAAAATCATTAGAATTTAAACATAAATGAAAATTAACTTCAATAGCATTATGTAACTCTTCACTACTATACAAACTTCAATAGCATTAAAAAAAACCATACCAATTAAACTTCTCAAGCTTGAGAGGGGTTGAGAAGAGAGAAACATTGAGAAATTATAGAAAGATCAATATTCACTAATTACCTTACAACTTGCTTGATTCTTTGTTCACGGTAGAGGCCCCCAACCAATCAATTGGTTAAGTATGTTGATGGAGCCACTAATGGGGATTGAAGAAAGAGGGAAGCTCCAAAAACTAGTGAATTATTAAATGAATTCACAGTTTCTGGCTTAGGTGGAGTAGAGTAACGATGCATAAACACTATATATTTTTCAACAAGGGGGAGGCTTCTATTTATAGGAAAAATTGAGCTCCTAACCAAACAAACTGATTCTAGAATTTTCTAAATCAGTTTGGTCAATATTTGACCATTTTTAGGTCAGTTAAGCTAACTTTTTGGAACTAGACTTAAATGAGGAGAGAGGAGAGATGAAATATCTCAAATTTTATGAGTTTAAAACTCATTCAAGCATGTGAAATATGCACCTCCTTTAAAGAACTCCCTTTCCTTACATATGTCATATTTTTAATATTGCTCATAGTTTTTTACTAATAAACCTTGTACATTTTCAACTCTTCATCTTATGTGAAATATGCACCTCCTTTAAAGAACTCCCCTTCCTTACATATGTCATACTTTTAATATTGCTCATAATTTTTTTACTAATAAACCTTGTACATTTTCAACTCTTCATCTTATGTGAAATATGCACCTCCTTTAAAGAACTCCCCTTCCTTACATATGTCATACTTTTAATATTGCTCATAATTTTTTTACTAATAAACCTTGTACATTTTCAACTCTTCATCTTATGTGAGCATTTACTCATTTTTGGGTATTTTCTTTTTACAAGTTGGATTTATCTCATCCCTACACATGGATTGATGCTATTGGTCCATAGGAACCTTAATTGGACCATAGTCTAAAGATTTCTGAAAATCTAGACCCTTAGGCTAAGGTTCTTTATAGCTATTTTTAATTAATTCCAATTGCACATTGGAAAATTCTTTTTGAATTTCTGTTTCAGGGGAACTCATCTGAATTAGAAGAGATATTTTTCTATCCAAAAATATTCAAAATCTGAATATTCTCTCTCTAGAATATTTTTCTCTCTCTAGGCTAAAACAGATAGAAACAAGGTCTTTATATTTCTGAAGAGGGATTGATTACAGGGAAAGATACTAGACATCAAAAAGGGGGTGGGGGAGGAATCTTACATTCTACCCCACTTAAAAAACGCGAGATGTCCTCATCTCGCAAACTGGGATAATTTCGCAAGATGCACGAATTATGAGACTTAGAGAAAAATTTAAATCAGGATTAACCACCAAGAAAAAGTCTCAAAGAGAGCAAGATTCAAGATAAGAACAAGATTTAAACTTTATTCATTCTCGGAACTTATACAGTAAAGATAGAAGAACTCTTTACACTTCCATAAGCCCGTCCATCATATGATCACAAAAGCAGCACTCACAAGCTGCACAAGTATAGGGTAACTCATCTATGGGAATGATTCTGCTGGTTATTGCCACACCTATCTCAGTGGTATGAGGTGATCTAACAAAAGGACCTCTGAGAGGCAAGCCAAAAACGGGGTAAAGGCATATCTTCTCATGAGGAAGAAAACACGCCAATAAGAAGACCCGCTCAGAAAACCCAGGATGCCTTGATCTCATGACGCAGTAGTATCGGGGACCCAAACCCAAGGCTTCAATAACCATGGCCAAGCGGACATTGTTGCGAAAGTGCTGCTGACCCCAGGGTGTTACCCTAGTTATGTCTTGATAGGTCCGCCATTTGGTCTGCGCTACAGAAGTTCCCAAGTGAGGGAAAAGTGAGCGCTCATACTGTTCTATAAAATCCTTCTTCACAGACTCACTTGCGTCTTGAAGGTGAGGAATCATTATGGATAAAACTAATTCTTGTTGCCAAGCCATGAAGGAGATTAGGAAGAAAGGAGATCGATGGGAGTAAGATTACTGTGAGCGACAAGTAAAAGTTACGACTTATATAAAGGAAGGAGCTAGCGTAACTTAGAAGCCAACGGTAGCTTGCCACTGAAGTTTTACCGTCTTTCCATGATTTGGGTTTGGCACAATTTTCTATAGAAGGCATTAAGAACTTTGAGATGAGGAGATAAAAGAAGTTCGTAAGTTAAATCACCTACTTTCTTTGGTCCACAATATCTGGGAGATAACTTCTTATACTTCCCAAGAGATAAAGAACTTCTTTTGGGTCGTACTCGAGACCAAAACCTTGATATCCAAAACATCGATTCTCACTTCTGAACTCGTTGTTCTGAATCCTTAAAACAGGTGGGACTCTTGAGAAGTATTCAGGAAAAAGGTTCTTCCTTTTTTAAACAGAATCTTTCTTTTATTTTAGAGAGGGAATAATTATAAGATAAAAAAGGGAGATTCTTACTCCTGTATACCTCTAAGGCTGGGGGAGAATCTTACAGAGATAAGTATCTCCAAAAATAGAAATTCGAATTTAGGTGATAAGAGGTCATATTTAGAGTACTTTTACATATTTAGAGTCCATGCATACTAAAAGTGAGGAAAAGCAACGCGTTTCTAAAGATGGCATGTTTGCAGCTATATACAGACGTTTTTGCCTATTCTACCCGCGCCGCGGTGGCTTGTAGACTAGATGCCTTCCGGTTCTTTTGACCGATTATACGAGTATATTCTGAGTTCTTATCAGAGATTTATGGCCGAGACAATTTTCTGCTTCTGTCAAGGTCTCTACACAAGAAAAACTGTAAGATGACAACAAGTAGCCTCAAGGTGATCCTAGAGCTTGAGATGTATATATATCCCTTCAATCTTATCTAATATCTTAGAAGAGAAGGTTAGATTGCTATGGTCTTTCGGAGGAAGAGACCAGAACTCCATAGCTTTTCTTTTAAATAAAGAATAGTATGCCGTAGCCTTGCAAGAGAAGGCTATTTTGCCATAGACCTTCGAAAGAGAGAAAAGTCACAGTACGAGTAAGAGGAGATAAATCTTGGGGATGATCGGATGACTTCAATCGTAAGAGAAGGTATTAGAAGACTCTATTCTCTTATGTCAAGTTCTAAAGCTCTTGTTAACGAGCAAAGGCAACGATAAACGATAAATTTCTGTAAGGTGAATATATATTTTTTTGTTTTACAATTATATATCATTCTTAGGGGTTGAGGTATGGCCTCGGCTTCTCTATTAATTGTTAATAGTGATCTATTTGATTTATTTACTAGTTAAAGTTTGTATTCTTTTAAACAAGAGCATATGCCTTAATTAAGAATGTCTTATCATAATCTCAAGTTGAAATGCTAAAATCTTTGTGAAAAGGATTGTTTTCTTAAGAAGGTAACATAGATTCTAGTCCTATGGTTTAGTTGAGTAAATGGATTGTTATCTTGGTTAAATTAGGTACAGGTACAACTCTCCCTGCGCTTTGATGCTGCGCCGTTCTTGTGCTTGTATAGCCGGATGGCGGAGATGTTGGTAAGGCCCGGAGAGTTGGCCCATGGTATCCCTCATACCATTGGGAGAATAAGATTTGGCGATTGAGGCGGGTGATTGTGATGCTGCCTAGTTTTTAGGGCCCAAGCTAGTGCGGTGAATCAGCCCACCCTAGTGCGGTGAATCAGCCACCCCTAGTGCGTAGACATCCCTCTGAGGGGCGAAAGAATGGAGCGATGGAGCCTGAGAGGGCGACATGCTGCCGCCTTGAGTCCTCTCGCCACCAGCGCCCCGACGATGAGGTGTATGATTCCACACAAACATGGGTCTAACTTGGGATGTGGGATTCCCAGAGGATACAATGAAAGAAGCAAGTTCACCCTTGCTCATCTAAAAATCGTAAGAAAGTCCAAATTAGTTGGAAGCACTGTTGTCCATCTAACCACGGGGGAACCAGAATCAGATATGGGGGGATGCCATGCCATGAAAGTACACATTCGAGAGAAGCTTTTGTCCTCGAGGATTTCGAGAGGATAAAATGAATGAATTTTTGGAGCTAACCCAAGCAAGGAAGACCCTTTAAGGGACTCTTTAAGGGACACTGTATGTGTCTTCTTTATTATAGATTTCAATAAGGAAAGAGAGTGCACTCAGAGAAGAGTGAGGCAATAAGGCTAGAAACATTAGGAAAGTGTTAGAATAAAAATATTATCTCCAAAAATCCTAAAAGAAATAAGAAGACAAGAATAGTTCTATTAAGAGATAAGTATCTCCAAAAATAGAAATTTGAATTTAGGTGATAAGAGGTCATATTTAGAGTACTTTTACATATTTAGAGTCCATGCATACTAAAAATGAGGAAAAGCAACGCGTTTCTAAAGATGGCATGTTTGCAGCTATATACAGACGTTTTTGCCTATTCTACCCGCGCCGCGGTGGCTTGTAGACTAGATGCCTTCCGGTTCTTTTGACCGATTATACGAGTATATTCTGAGTTCTTATCAGAGATTTATGGCCGAAACAGTTTGCTGCTTCTGTCAAGGTCTCTACACAAGAAAAACTGTAAGACGACAACAAGTAGCCTCAAGGTAATCCTAGAGCTTGAGATGTATATATATCCCTTCATTCTTATCTAATATGTTAGAAGAGAAGGTTAGATTGCTGTGGTCTTTCGGAGGAAGAGACCAGAACTCCATACCTTTTCTTTTAAATAAAGAATAGTATGCCGTAGCCTTGCAAGAGAAGGCTATTTTGCCATAGACCTTCGAAAGAGAGAAAAGTCACAGTACGAGTAAGAGGAGATAAATCTTGGGGATGATCGGATGATTTCAATCGTAAAAGAAGGTATTAGAAGACTCTATTCTCTTATGTCAAGTTCTAAAGCTCTTGTTAACGAGCAAAGGCAACGATAAACGATAAATTTCTGTAAGGTGAATATATATTTTTTTGTTTTACAATTATATATCATTCTTAGGGGTTGAGGTATGGCCTCGGCTTCTCTATTAATTGTTAATAGTGATCTATTTGATTTATTTACTAGTTAAAGTTTGTATTCTTTTAAACAACAGCATATGCCTTAATTAAGAATGTCTTATCATAATCTCAAGTTGAAATGCTAAAATCTTTGTGAAAAGGATTGTTTTCTTAAGAAGGTAACATAGATTCTAGTCCTATGGTTTAGTTGAGTAAATGGATTGTTATCTTGGTTAAATTAGGTACAGGTACAACTCTCCCTGCGCTTTGATGCTGCGCCGTTCTTGTGCTTGTATAGCCGGATGGCGGAGATGTTGGTAAGGCCCGGAGCGTTGGCCCATGGTATCCCTCATACCATTGGGAGAATAAGATTTGCCGATTGAGGCGGGTGATTGTGATGCTGCCTAGTTTTTAGGGCCCAAGCTAGTGCGGTGAATCAGCCCACCCTAGTGCGGTGAATCAGCCACCCCTAGTGCGTAGACATCCCTCTGAGGGGCGAAAGAATGGAGCGATGGAGCCTGAGAGGGCGACATGCTGCCGCCTTGAGTCCTCTCGCCACCAGCGGCCCGACGATGAGGTGTATGATTCCACACAAACATGGGTCTAACTTGGGATGTGGGATTCCCAGAGGATACAATGAAAGAAGGAAGTTCACCCTTGCTCATCTAAAAATCGTAAGAAAGTCCAAATTAGTTGGAAGCACTGTTGTCAATCTAACCACGGGGGAACCAGAATCAGATATGGGGGGATGCCATGCCATGAAAGTACACATTCGAGAGAAGCTTTTGTCCTCGAGGATTTCGAGAGGATAAAATGAATGAATTTTTGGAGCTAACCCAAGCAAGGAAGACCCTAAAAGAATACCACCAAACTTTTGTTAACTTTCTCCAATTTGCTCTAGAGATGGATGAGGTAACTCTTCTCCATCGATTCATTTAAAAGCTTAATCTACCATTGAATAACCTCGTCAAGAATGCAAAACCATCCTCTATTTCAGAAGCCATAATTATAGCCAGAGGCTATGATAAAGTTTTTTTATATAGAAAGTGTCGAGAGAAGGACACGAGTCCTTCCATGTTAATTGTGAAGAGGTCCCCCAATCCAAGAGAGCAATATCAAGCCCACCCTTGGCTACAAGGAATCATGAGCTAGAGCAAAATTAGGTCAAGAAATAGGGATAGCAGGGTTAAAGATAACCGAATTCAACAAGTATTTCTGTGAGTAAATAGGAGAGGATTGGTGCAAGATTCATGTGAAGTAATGTGCATGATGAATAGAGGTATTCTACAAGATGATACTAAGATTATGAAATTGCTATCATAGGTTAGCTTGCATAAAGGATTGATTCCCTTACGTTTTTCCATGACAATTGTGAAGTACCATATTACATGGGGGTATAGAATAAGGAATTTGAAGGTTCATATCATATAAGAGGTATATGGATGCATGAAATTAGGATAATTAGGCCAATTAACTTTGGAATAATAAAGATATTTTGGAGGCACAACAAAACGAGCCAAACACATGAAATAAGGGACTCTTTAAGGGACACTGTATGTGTCTTCTTTATTATAGATTTCAATAAGGAAAGAGAGTGCACTCAGAGAAGAGTGAGGCAATAAGGCTAGAAACATTAGGAAAGTGTTAGAATAAAAATATTAGCTCCAAAAATCCTAAAAGAAATAAGAAGACAAGAATAGTTCTATTAAGAGATAAGTATCTCCAAAAATAGAAATTCGAATTTAGGTGATAAGAGGTCATATTTAGAGTACTTTTACATATTTAGAGTCCATGCATACTAAAAATGAGGAAAAGCAACGCGTTTCTAAAGATGGCATGTTTGCAGCTATATACAGACGTTTTTGCCTATTCTACCCGCGCCGCGGTGGCTTGTAGACTAGATGCCTTCCGGTTCTTTTGACCGATTATACGAGTATATTCTGAGTTCTTATCAGAGATTTATGGCCGAAACAGTTTGCTGCTTCTGTCAAGGTCTCTACACAAGAAAAACTGTAAGACGACAACAAGTAGCCTCAAGGTAATCCTAGAGCTTGAGATGTATATATATCCCTTCATTCTTATCTAATATGTTAGAAGAGAAGGTTAGATTGCTGTGGTCTTTCGGAGGAAGAGACCAGAACTCCATACCTTTTCTTTTAAATAAAGAATAGTATGCCGTAGTCTTGCAAGAGAAGGCTATTTTGCCATAGACCTTCGAAAGAGAGAAAAGTCACAGTACGAGTAAGAGGAGATAAATCTTGGGGATGATCGGATGATTTCAATCGTAAAAGAAGGTATTAGAAGACTCTATTCTCTTATGTCAAGTTCTAAAGCTCTTGTTAACGAGCAAAGGCAACGATAAACGATAAATTTCTGTAAGGTATATATATATATTTTTTTGTTTTACAATTATATATCATTCTTAGGGGTTGAGGTATGGCCTCGGCTTCTCTATTAATTGTTAATAGTGATCTATTTTATTGATTTACTAGTTAAAGTTTGTATTCTTTTAAACAACAGCATATGCCTTAATAAAGAATGTCTTATCATAATCTCAAGTTGAAATGCTAAAATCTTTGTGAAAAGGATTGTTTTCTTAAGAAGGTAACATAGATTCTAGTCCTATGGTTTAGTTGAGTAAATGGATTGTTATCTTGGTTAAATTAGGTACAGGTACAACTCTCCCTGCTTTGATGCTGCGTCGTTCTTGTGCTTGTATAGCCGGACGGCAGAGATGTTGGTAAGGCCCGGAGAGTTGGCCCATGGTATCCCTCATACCATTGGGAGAATAAGATTTGGCGATTGAGGCGGGTGATTGTGATGCTGCCTAGTTTTTAGGGCCCAAGCTAGTGCGGTGAATCAGCCCACCCTAGTGCGGTGAATCATCCACCCCTAGTGCGTAGACATCCCTCTGAGGGGCGAAAGAATGGAACGATGGAGCCTGAGAGGGCGACATGCTGCCGCCTTGAGTCCTCTCGCCACCAGCGGCCCGACGATGAGGTGTATGATTCCAGACAAGCATGGGTCTAACTTGGGATGTGGGATTCCCAGAGGATACAATGAAAGAAGCAAGTTCACCCTTGCTCATCTGAAACTGGTAAGAAAGGCTAAATTAGTTGGAAGCACTGTTGTCAATCTAACCACGGGGGAACCAGAATTAGTTATGGGGGGATGCCATGAAAGTACACATTCGAGAGAAGGTTTTGTCCTCGAGGATTTCGAGAGGATAAAATGAATGAATTTTTGGAGCTAACCCAAGAAAGGAAGACCCTAAAAGAATACCACCAAACTTTTGTTAAACTTCTCCAATTTGCTCTAGAGATGGATGAGGTAACTCTTCTCCATCGATTCATTTAAAAGCTTAATCTACCATTGAATAACCTCGTCAAGAATGCAAAACCATCCTCTATTTCAGAAGCCATAATTATAGCCAGAGGCTATGATAAAGTTTTTTTATATAGAAAGTGTTGAGAGAAGGACACGAGTCCTTCCATGTTAATCGTGAAGAGGTCCCCTAATCCAAGAGAGGAACATCAAGCCCACCCTTGGCTACAAGGAATCATGAGCTAGAGCAAAATTAGGTCAAGAAATAGGGATAGCAGGGTTAAAGATAACCAAATTCAACAAGTATTTCTGTGAGTAAATAGGAGAGGATTGGTGCAAGATTCATGTGAAGTAATGTGCATGATGAATAGAGGTATTCTATAAGATGATACTAAGATTATGAAATTGCTATCATAGGTTAGCTTGCATAAAGGATTGATTCCCTTACGTTTTTCCATGACAATTATGAAGTACCATATTACATGGGGGTATAGAATAAGGAATTTGAAGGTTCATATCATATGAGAGGTATATGGATGCATGAAATCAGGATAATTAGGCCAATTAACTTTGGAATAATAAAGATATTTTGGAGGCACGACAAAACGAGCCAAACACATGAAATAAGGGACTCTTTAAGAACACTGTATGTGTCTCTTATAATATAGATTTCAATAAGGAAAGAGAGTGCACTCAGAGAAGAGTGAGGCAATAAGGCTAGAAACATTAGGAAAGTGTTAGAATAAAAATATTAGCTCCAAATTCGTAAAAGAAATAAGAAGACAAGAATAGTTCTATTAAGAGATAAGTATCTCCAAAAATAGAAATTCGAATTTAGGTGATAAGAGGTCATATTTAGAGTACTTTTACATATTTAGAGTCCATGCATACTAAAAGTGAGGAAAAGCAACGCGTTTCTAAAGATGGCATGTTTGCAGCTATATACAGACGTTTTTGCCTATTCTACCCGCGCCGCGGTGGCTTGTAGACTAGATGCCTTCCGGTTCTTTTGACCGATTATACGAGTATATTCTGAGTTCTTATCAGAGATTTATGGCCGAGACAGTTTGCTGCTTCTGTCAAGGTCTCTACACAAGAAAAACTGTAAGATGACAACAAGTAGCCTCAAGGTGATCCTAGAGCTTGAGATGTATATATATCCCTTCAATCTTATCTAATATCTTAGAAGAGAAGGTTAGATTGCTATGGTCTTTCGGAGGAAGAGACCAGAACTCCATAGCTTTTCTTTTAAATAAAGAATAGTATGCCGTAGCCTTGCAAGAGAAGGCTATTTTGCCATAGACCTTCGAAAGAGAGAAAACTCACAGTACGAGTAAGAGGAGATAAATCTTGGGGATGATCGGATGACTTCAATCGTAAGAGAAGGTATTAGAAGACTCTATTCTCTTATGTCAAGTTCTAAAGCTCTTGTTAACGAGCAAAGGCAACGATAAACGATAAATTTCTGTAAGGTGAATATATATTTTTTTGTTTTACAATTATATATCATTCTTAGGGGTTGAGGTATGGCCTCGGCTTCTCTATTAATTGTTAATAGTGATCTATTTGATTTATTTACTAGTTAAAGTTTGTATTCTTTTAAACAACAGCATATGCCTTAATTAAGAATGTCTTATCATAATCTCAAGTTGAAATGCTAAAATCTTTGTGAAAAGGATTGTTTTCTTAAGAAGGTAACATAGATTCTAGTCCTATGGTTTAGTTGAGTAAATGGATTGTTATCTTGGTTAAATTAGGTACAGGTACAACTCTCCCTGCGCTTTGATGCTGCGCCGTTCTTGTGCTTGTATAGCCGGATGGCGGAGATGTTGGTAAGGCCCGGAGAGTTGGCCCATGGTATCCCTCATACCATTGGGAGAATAAGATTTGCCGATTGAGGCGGGTGATTGTGATGCTGCCTAGTTTTTAGGGCCCAAGCTAGTGCGGTGAATCAGCCCACCCTAGTGCGGTGAATCAGCCACCCCTAGTGCGTAGACATCCCTCTGAGGGGCGAAAGAATGGAGCGATGGAGCCTGAGAGGGCGAAATGCTGCCGCCTTGAGTCCTCTCGCCACCAGCGCCCCGACGATGAGGTGTATGATTCCACACAAACATGGGTCTAACTTGGGATGTGGGATTCCCAGAGGATACAATGAAAGAAGCAAGTTCACCCTTGCTCATCTAAAAATCGTAAGAAAGTCCAAATTAGTTGGAAGCACTGTTGTCCATCTAACCACGGGGGAACCAGAATCAGATATGGGGGGATGCCATGCCATGAAAGTACACATTCGAGAGAAGCTTTTGTCCTCGAGGATTTCGAGAGGATAAAATGAATGAATTTTTGGAGCTAACCCAAGCAAGGAAGACCCTTTAAGGGACTCTTTAAGGGACACTGTATGTGTCTTCTTTATTATAGATTTCAATAAGGAAAGAGAGTGCACTCAGAGAAGAGTGAGGCAATAAGGCTAGAAACATTAGGAAAGTGTTAGAATAAAAATATTATCTCCAAAAATCCTAAAAGAAATAAGAAGACAAGAATAGTTCTATTAAGAGATAAGTATCTCCAAAAATAGAAATTCGAATTTAGGTGATAAGAGGTCATATTTAGAGTACTTTTACATATTTAGAGTCCATGCATACTAAAAATGAGGAAAAGCAACGCGTTTCTAAAGATGGCATGTTTGCAGCTATATACAGACGTTTTTGCCTATTCTACCCGCGCCGCGGTGGCTTGTAGACTAGATGCCTTCCGGTTCTTTTGACCGATTATACGAGTATATTCTGAGTTCTTATCAGAGATTTATGGCCGAAACAGTTTGCTGCTTCTGTCAAGGTCTCTACACAAGAAAAACTGTAAGACGACAACAAGTAGCCTCAAGGTAATCCTAGAGCTTGAGATGTATATATATCCCTTCATTCTTATCTAATATGTTAGAAGAGAAGGTTAGATTGCTGTGGTTTTTCGGAGGAAGAGACCAGAACTCCATAGCTTTTCTTTTAAATAAAGAATAGTATGCCGTAGCCTTGCAAGAGAAGGCTATTTTGCCATAGACCTTCGAAAGAGAGAAAAGTCACAGTACGAGTAAGAGGAGATAAATCTTGGGGATGATCGGATGATTTCAATCGTAAAAGAAGGTATTAGAAGACTCTATTCTCTTATGTCAAGTTCTAAAGCTCTTGTTAACGAGCAAAGGCAACGATAAACGATAAATTTCTGTAAGGTATATATATATATTTTTTTGTTTTACAATTATATATCATTCTTAGGGGTTGAGGTATGGCCTCGGCTTCTCTATTAATTGTTAATAGTGATCTATTTCATTGATTTACTAGTTAAAGTTTGTATTCTTTTAAACAACAGCATATGCCTTAATAAAGAATGTCTTATCATAATCTCAAGTTGAAATGCTAAAATCTTTGTGAAAAGGATTGTTTTCTTAAGAAGGTAACATAGATTCTAGTCCTATGGTTTAGTTGAGTAAATGGATTGTTATCTTGGTTAAATTAGGTACAGGTACAACTCTCCCTGCTTTGATGCTGCGTCGTTCTTGTGCTTGTATAGCCGGACGGCGGAGATGTTGGTAAGGCCCAATTGGCCCATGGTATCCCTCATACCATTGGGAGAATAAGATTTGCCGATTGAGGCGGGTGATTGTGATGCTGCCTAGTTTTTAGGGCCCAAGCTAGTGCGGTGAATCAGCCCACCCTAGTGCGGTGAATCAGCCACCCCTAGTGCGTAGACATCCCTCTGAGGGGCGAAAGAATGGAACGATGGAGCCTGAGAGGGCGACATGCTGCCGCCTTGAGTCCTCTCGCCACCAGCGGCCCGACGATGAGGTGTATGATTCCAGACAAGCATGGGTCTAACTTGGGATGTGGGATTCCCAGAGGATACAATGAAAGAAGCAAGTTCACCCTTGCTCATCTGAAACTCGTAAGAAAGTCCAAATTAGTTGGAAGCACTGTTGTCAATCTAACCACGGGGGAACAAGAATCAGATATGGGGGGATGCCATGCCATGAAAGTACACATTCGAGAGAAGCTTTTGTCCTCGAGGATTTCGAGAGGATAAAATGAATGAATTTTTGGAGCTAACCCAAGCAAGGAAGACCCTAAAAGAATACCACCAAACTTTTGTTAACTCTCTCCAATTTGCTCTAGAGATGGATGAGGTAACTCTTCTCCATCGATTCATTTAAAAGCTTAATCTACCATTGAATAACCTCGTCAAGAATGCAAAACCATCCTCTATTTCAGAAGCCATAATTATAGCCAGAGGCTATGATAAAGTTTTTTTATATAGAAAGTGTCGAGAGAAGGACACGACTCCTTCCATGTTAATTGTGAAGAGGTCCCCCAATCCAAGAGAGCAACATCAAGCCCACCCTTGGCTACAAGGAATCATGAGCTAGAGCAAAATTAGGTCAAGAAATAGGGATAGCAGGGTTAACGATAACCGAATTCAACAAGTATTTCTGTGAGTAAATAGGAGAGGATTGGTGCAAGATTCATGTGAAGTAATGTGCATAATGAATAGAGGTATTCTACAAGATGATAATAAGATTATGAAATTGCTATCATAGGTTAGCTTGCATAAAGGATTGATTCCCTTACGTTTTTCCATGACAATTGTGAAGTACCATATTACATGGGGGTATAGAATAAGGAATTTGAAGGTTCATATCATATAAGAGGTATATGGATGCATGAAATTAGGATAATTAGGCCAATTAACTTTGGAATAATAAAGATATTTTGGAGGCACAACAAAACGAGCCAAACACATGAAATAAGGGACTCTTTAAGGGACACTGTATGTGTCTCTTTTAATATAGATTTCAATAAGGAAAGAGAGTGCACTCAGAGAAGAGTGAGGCAATAAGGCTAGAAACATTAGGAAAGTGTTAGAATAAAAATATTAGCTCCAAAAATCCTAAAAGAAATAAGAAGACAAGAATAGTTCTATTAAGAGATAAGTATCTCCAAAAATAGAAATTCGAATTTAGGTGATAAGAGGTCATATTTAGAGTACTTTTACATATTTAGAGTCCATGCATACTAAAAATGAGGAAAAGCAACGCGTTTCTAAAGATGGCATGTTTGCAGCTATATACAGACGTTTTTGCCTATTCTACCCGCGTCGCGGTGGCTTGTAGACTAGATGCCTTCCGGTTCTTTTGACCGATTATACGAGTATATTCTGAGTTCTTATCAGAGATTTATGGCCGAAACAGTTTGCTGCTTCTGTCAAGGTCTCTACACAAGAAAAACTGTAAGACGACAACAAGTAGCCTCAAGGTAATCCTAGAGCTTGAGATGTATATATATCCCTTCATTCTTATCTAATATGTTAGAAGAGAAGGTTAGATTGCTGTGGTCTTTCGGAGGAAGAGACCAAAACTCCATAGCTTTTCTTTTAAATAAAGAATAGTATGCCGTAGCCTTGCAAGAGAAGGCTATTTTGCCATAGACCTTCGAAAGAGAGAGAAGTCACAGTACGAGTGAGAGCAGATAAATCTTGGGGATGATCGGATGATTTCAATCGTAAAAGAAGGTATTAGAAGACTCTATTCTCTTATGTCAAGTTCTAAAGCTCTTGTTAACGAGCAAAGGCAACGATAAACGATAAATTTTTGTAAGGTATATATATATATTTTTTTGTTTTACAATTATATATCATTCTTAGGGGTTGAGGTATGGCCTCGGCTTCTCTATTAATTGTTAATAGTGATCTATTTGATTTATTTACTAGTTAAAGTTTGTATTCTTTTAAACAACAGCACATGCCTTAATAAAGAATGTCTTATCATAATCTCAAGTTGAAATGCTAAAATCTTTGTGAAAAGGATTGTTTTCTTAAGAAGGTAACATAGATTCTAGTCCTATGGTTTAGTTGAGTAAATGGATTGTTATCTTGGTTAAATTAGGTACAGGTACAACTCTCCCTGCTTTGATGCTGCGTCGTTCTTGTGCTTGTATAGCCGGACGGCGGAGATGTTGGTAAGGCCCGGAGAGCTGGCCCATGGTATCCCTCATACCATTGGGAGAATAAGATTTGCCGATTGAGGCGGGTGATTGTGATGCTGCCTAGTTTCTAGGGCCCAAGCTAGTGCGGTGAATCAGCCACCCCTAGTGCGTAGACATCCCTCTGAGGGGCGAAAGAATGGAACGATGGAGCCTGAGAGGGCGACATGCTGCCGCCTTGAGTCCTCTCGCCACACCAGCGGCCCGACGATGAGGTGTATGATTCCAGACAAGCATGGGTCTAACTTGGGATGTGGGATTCCCAGAGGATACAATGAAAGAAGCAAGTTCACCCTTGCTCATCTGAAACTGGTAAGAAAGGCTAAATTAGTTGGAAGCACTGTTGTCAATCTAACCACGGGGGAACCAGAATTAGTTATGGGGGGATGCCATAAAAGTACACATTCGAGAGAAGGTTTTGTCCTCGAGGATTTCGAGAGGATAAAATGAATGAATTTTTGGAGCTAACCCAAGAAAGGAAGACCCTAAAAGAATACCACCAAACTTTTGTTAAACTTCTCCAATTTGCTCTAGAGATGGATGAGGTAACTCTTCTCCATCGATTCATTTAAAAGCTTAATCTACCATTGAATAACCTCGTCAAGAATGCAAAACCATCCTCTATTTCAGAAGCCATAATTATAGCCAGAGGCTATGATAAAGTTTTTTTATATAGAAAGTGTCGAGAGAAGGACACGAGTCCTTCCATGTTAATCGTGAAGAGGTCCCCTAATCCAAGAGAGGAACATCAAGCCCACCCTTGGCTACAAGGAATCATGAGCTAGAGCAAAATTAGGTCAAGAAATAGGGATAGCAGGGTTAAAGATAACCGAATTCAACAAGTATTTCTGTGAGTAAATAGGAGAGGATTGGTGCAAGATTCATGTGAAGTAATGTGCATGATGAATAGAGGTATTCTATAAGATGATACTTAGATTATGAAATTGCTATCATAGGTTAGCTTGCATAAAGGATTGATTCCCTTACGTTTTTCCATGACAATTATGAAGTACCATATTACATGGGGGTATAGAATAAGGAATTTGAAGGTTCATATCATATGAGAGGTATATGGATGCATGAAATCAGGATAATTAGGCCAATTAACTTTGGAATAATAAAGATATTTTGGAGGCACGACAAAACGAGCCAAACACATGAAATAAGGGACTCTTTAAGAACACTGTATGTGTCTCTTATAATATAGATTTCAATAAGGAAAGAGAGTGCACTCAGAGAAGAGTGAGGCAATAAGGCTAGAAACATTAGGAAAGTGTTAGAATAAAAATATTAGCTCCAAAAGTCGTAAAAATAATAAGAAGACAAGAATAGTTCTATTAAGAGATAATTATCTCCAAAAATAGAAATTCGAATTTAGGTGATAAGAGGTCATATTTAGAGTACTTTTACATATTTAGAGTCCATGCATACTAAAAGTGAGGAAAAGCAACGCGTTTCTAAAGATGGCATGTTTGCAGCTATATACAGACGTTTTTGCCTATTCTACCTGCGCCGCGGTGGCTTGTAGACTAGATGCCTTCCGATTCTTTTGACCGATTATACGAGTATATTCTGAGTTCTTATCAGAGATTTATGGCCGAGACAGTTTGCTGCTTCTGTTAAGGTCTCTACACAAGAAAAACTGTAAGATGACAACAAGTAGCCTCAAGGTGATCCTAGAGCTTGAGATGTATATATATCCCTTCAATCTTATCTAATATCTTAGAAGAGAAGGTTAGATTGCTATGGTCTTTCGGAGGAAGAGACCAGAACTCCATAGCTTTTCTTTTAAATAAAGAATAGTATGCCGTAGCCTTGCAAGAGAAGGCTATTTTGCCATAGACCTTCGAAAGAGAGAAAACTCACAGTACGAGTAAGAGGAGATAAATCTTGGGGATGATCGGATGACTTCAATCATAAGAGAAGGTATTAGAAGACTCTATTCTCTTATGTCAAGTTCTAAAGCTCTTGTTAACGAGCAAAGGCAACGATAAACGATAAATTTCTGTAAGGTGAATATATATTTTTTTGTTTTACAATTATATATCATTCTTAGGGGTTGAGGTATGGCCTCGGCTTCTCTATTAATTGTTAATAGTGATCTATTTGATTTATTTACTAGTTAAAGTTTGTATTCTTTTAAACAACAGCATATGCCTTAATAAAGAATGTCTTATCATAATCTCAAGTTGAAATGCTAAAATCTTTGTGAAAAGGATTGTTTTCTTAAGAAGGTAACATAGATTCTAGTCCTATGGTTTAGTTGAGTAAATGGATTGTTATCTTGGTTAAATTAGGTACAGGTACAACTCTCCCTGCGCTTTGATGCTGCGCCGTTCTTGTGCTTGTATAGCCGGATGGCGGAGATGTTGGTAAGGCCCGGAGCGTTGGCCCATGGTATCCCTCATACCATTGGGAGAATAAGATTTGCCGATTGAGGCGGGTGATTGTGATGCTGCCTAGTTTTTAGGGCCCAAGCTAGTGCGGTGAATCAGCCCACCCTAGTGCGGTGAATCAGCCACCCCTAGTGCGTAGACATCCCTCTGAGGGGCGAAAGAATGGAGCGATGGAGCCTGAGAGGGCGACATGCTGCCGCCTTGAGTCCTCTCGCCACCAGCGGCCCGACGATGAGGTGTATGATTCCACACAAGCATGGGTCTAACTTGGGATGTGGGATTCCCAGAGGATACAATGAAAGAAGCAAGTTCACCCTTGCTCATCTGAAACTCGTAAGAAAGTCCAAATTAGTTGGAAGCACTGTTGTCAATCTAACCACGGGGGAACCAGAATCAGATATGGGGGGATGCCATGCCATGAAAGTACACATTCGAGAGAAGCTTTTGTCCTCGAGGATTTCGAGAGGATAAAATGAATGAATTTTTGGAGCTAACCCAAGCAAGGAACACCCTAAAAGAATACCACCAAACTTTTGTTAACTTTCTCCAATTTGCTCTAGAGATGGATGAGGTAACTCTTCTCCATCGATTCATTTAAAAGCTTAATCTACCATTGAATAACCTCGTCAAGAATGCAAAACCATCCTCTATTTCAGAAGCCAGAATTATAGCCAGAGGCTATGATAAAGTTTTTTTATATAGAAAGTGTCGAGAGAAGGACACGAGTCCTTCCATGTTAATTGTGAAGAGGTCCCCCAATCCAAGAGAGCAACATCAAGCCCACCCTTGGCTACAAGGAATCATGAGCTAGAGCAAAATTAGGTCAAGAAATAGGGATAGCAGGGTTAAAGATAACCGAATTCAACAAGTATTTCTGTGAGTAAATAGGAGAGGATTGGTGCAAGATTCATGTGAAGTAATGTGCATGATGAATAGAGGTATTCTACAAGATGATACTAAGATTATGAAATTGCTATCATAGGTTAGCTTGCATAAAGGATTGATTCCCTTATGTTTTTCCATGACAATTGTGAAGTACCATATTACATGGGGGTATAGAATAAGGAATTTGAAGGTTCATATCATATAAGAGGTATATGGATGCATGAAATTAGGATAATTAGGCCAATTAACTTTGGAATAATAAAGATATTTTGGAGGCACAACAAAACGAGCCAAACACATGAAATAAGGGACTCTTTAAGGGACACTGTATGTGTCTCCTTTATTATAGATTTCAATAAGGAAAGAGAGTGCACTCAGAGAAGAGTGAGGCAATAAGGCTAGAAACATTAGGAAAGTGTTAGAATAAAAACGAGCCAAACACATGAAATAAGGGACTCTTTAAGGGACACTGTATGTGTCTCCTTTATTATAGATTTCAATAAGGAAAGAGAGTGCACTCAGAGAAGAGTGAGGCAATAAGGCTAGAAACATTAGGAAAGTGTTAGAATAAAAATATTAGCTCCAAAAATCCTAAAAGAAATAAGAAGACAAGAATAGTTCTATTAAGAGATAAGTATCTCCAAAAATAGAAATTCGAATTTAGGTGATAAGAGGTCATATTTAGAGTACTTTTACATATTTAGAGTCCATGCATACTAAAAATGAGGAAAAGCAACGCGTTTCTAAAGATGGCATGTTTGCAGCTATATACAGACGTTTTTGCCTATTCTACCCGCGCCGCGGTGGCTTGTAGACTAGATGCCTTCCGGTTCTTTTGACCGATTATACGAGTATATTCTGAGTTCTTATCAGAGATTTATTACCGAAACAGTTTGCTGCTTCTGTCAAGGTCTCTACACAAGAAAAACTGTAAGACGACAACAAGTAGCCTCAAGGTAATCCTAGAGCTTGAGATGTATATATATCCCTTCATTCTTATCTAATATGTTAGAAGAGAAGGTTAGATTGCTGTGGTCTTTCGGAGGAAGAGACCTGAACTCCATAGCTTTTGTTTTAAATAAAGAATAGTATGCCGTAGCCTTGTAAGAGAAGGCTATTTTGCCATAGACCTTCGAAAGAGAGAAAAGTCACAGTACGAGTAAGAGGAGATAAATCTTGGGGATGATCGGATGATTTCAATCGTAAAAGAAGGTATTAGAAGACTCTATTCTCTTATGTCAAGTTCTAAAGCTCTTGTTAACGAGCAAAGGCAACGATAAACGATAAATTTCTGTAAGGTATATATATATATATATATATATATTTTTTACAATTATATATCATTCTTAGGGGTTGAGGTATGGCCTCGGCTTCTCTATTAATTGTTAATAGTGATCTATTTTATTGATTTACTAGTTAAAGTTTGTATTCTTTTAAACAACAGCATATGCCTTAATAAAGAATGTCTTATCATAATCTCAAGTTGAAATGCTAAAATCTTTGTGAAAAGGATTGTTTTCTTAAGAAGGTAACATAGATTCTAGTCCTATGGTTTAGTTGAGTAAATGGATTGTTATCTTGGTTAAATTAGGTACAGGTACAACTCTCCCTGCTTTGATGCTGCGTCGTTCTTGTGCTTGTATAGCCGGACGGCGGAGATGTTGGTAAGGCCTGGAGAGTTGGCCCATGGTATCCCTCATACCATTGGGAGAATAAGATTTGCCGATTGAGGCGGGTGATTGTGATGCTGCTTAGTTTTTAGGGCCCAAGCTAGTGCGGTGAATCAACCCACCCTAGTGCGGTGAATCAGCCACCCCTACTAGTGCGTAGACATCCCTCTGAGGGGCAAAAGAATGGAACGATGGAGCCTGAGAGGGCGACATGCTGCCGCCTTGAGTCCTCTCGTCGCCAGCGGCCCGACGATGAGGTGTATGATTCCAGACAAGCATGGGTCTAACTTGGGATGTGGGATTCCCAGAGGATACAATGAAAGAAGCAAGTTCACTCTTGCTCATCTGAAAATCGTAAGAAAGGCTAAATTAGTTGGAAGCACTGTTGTCAATCTAACCACGGGGGAACCAGAATTAGTTATGGGGGGATGCCATGAAAGTACACATTCGAGAGAAGGTTTTGTCCTCGAGGATTTTGAGAGGATAAAATGAATGAATTTTTGGAGCTAACCCAAGAAAGGAAGACCCTAAAAGAATACCACCAAACTTTTGTTAAACTGCTCCAATTTGCTCTAGAGATGGATGAGGTAACTCTTCTCCATCGATTCATTTAAAAGCTTAATCTACCATTGAATAACCTCGTCAAGAATGCAAAACCATCCTCTATTTCAGAAGCCATAATTATAGCCAGAGGCTATGATAAAGTTTTTTTATATAGAAAGTGTCGAGAGAAGGACACGAGTCCTTCCATGTTAATCGTGAAGAGGTCCCCTAATCCAAGAGAGGAACATCAAGTCCACCCTTGGCTACAAGGAATCATGAGCTAGAGCAAAATTAGGTCAAGAAATAGGGATAGCAGGGTTAAAGATAACCGAATTCAACAAGTATTTCTGTGAGTAAATACTAGAGGATTGGTGCAAGATTCATGTGAAGTAATGTGCATGATGAATAGAGGTATTCTATAAGATGATACTAAGATTATGAAATTGCTATCATAGGTTAGCTTGCATAAAGGATTGATTCCCTTACGTTTTTCCATGACAATTATGAAGTACCATATTACATGGGGGTATAGAATAAGGAATTTGAAGGTTCATATCATATGAGAGGTATATGGATGCATGAAATCAGGATAATTAGGCCAATTAACTTTGGAATAATAAAGATATTTTGGAGGCACGATAAAACGAGCCAAACACATGAAATAAGGGACTCTTTAAGGGACACTGTATGTGTCTCTTATAATATAGATTTCAATAAGGAAAGAGAGTGCACTCAGAGAAGAGTGAGGCAATAAGGCTAGAAACATTAGGAAAGTGTTAGAATAAAAATATTAGCTCCAAAAGTCGTAAAAGAAATAAGAAGACAAGAATAGTTCTATTAAGAGATAAGTATCTCCAAAAATAGAAATTCGAATTTAGGTGATAAGAGGTCATATTTAGAGTACTTTTACATATTTAGAGTCCATGCATACTAAAAGTGAGGAAAAGCAACGCGTTTCTAAAGATGGCATGTTTTTAGCTATATACAGACGTTTTTGCCTATTCTACCCGCGCCGCGGTGGCTTGTAGACTAGATGCCTTCCGGTTCTTTTGACCGATTATACGAGTATATTCTGAGTTCTTATCAGAGATTTATGGCCGAGACAGTTTGCTGCTTCTGTCAAGGTCTCTACACAAGAAAAACTGTAAGATGACAACAAGTAGCCTCAAGGTGATCCTAGAGCTTGAGATGTATATATATCCCTTCAATCTTATCTAATATCTTAGAAGAGAAGGTTAGATTGCTATGGTCTTTCGGAGGAAGAGACCAGAACTCCATAGCTTTTCTTTTAAATAAAGAATAGTATGTCGTAGCCTTGCAAGAGAAGGCTATTTTGCCATAGACCTTCGAAAGAGAGAAAACTCACAGTACGAGTAAGAGGAGATAAATCTTGGGGATGATCGGATGACTTCAATCGTAAGAGAAGGTATTAGAAGACTCTATTCTCTTATGTCAAGTTCTAAAGCTCTTGTTAACGAGCAAAGGCAACGATAAACGATAAATTTCTGTAAGGTGAATATATATTTTTTTGTTTTACAATTATATATCATTCTTAGGGGTTGAGGTATGGCCTCGGCTTCTCTATTAATTGTTAATAGTGATCTATTTGATTTATTTACTAGTTAAAGTTTGTATTCTTTTAAACAACAGCATATGCCTTAATAAAGAATGTCTTATCATAATCTCAAGTTGAAATGCTAAAATCTTTGTGAAAAGGATTGTTTTCTTAAGAAGGTAACATAGATTCTAGTCCTATGGTGTAGTTGAGTAAATGGATTGTTATCTTGGTTAAATTAGGTACAGGTAACACTCTCCTTGCACTTTGATGCTGCGCCGTTCTTGTGCTTGTATAGCCGGATGGCGGAGATGTTGGTAAGGCCCGGAGAGTTGGCCCATGGTATCCCTCATACCATTGGGAGAATAAGATTTGCCGATTGAGGCCGGTGATTGTGATGCTGCCTAGTTTTTAGGGCCCAAGCTAGTGCGGTGAATCAGCCCACCCTAGTGCGGTGAATCAGCCACCCCTAGTGCGTAGACATCCCTCTGAGGGGCAGAAGAATGGAGCGATGGAGCCTGAGAGGGCGACATGCTGCCGCCTTGAGTCCTCTCGCCACCAACGGCCCGACGATGAGGTGTATGATTCCACACAATCCTGGGTCTAACTTGGGATGTAGGATTCCCAGAGGATACAATGAAAGAAGCAAGTTCACCCTTGCTCATCTGAAAATCGTAAGAAAGGCCGAATTAGTTGGAAGCACTGTTGTCAATCTAACCACGGGGGAACCAGAATTAGTTATGGGGGGATGCCATGAAAGTACACATTCGAGAGAAGGTTTTGTCCTCCAGGATTTCGAGAGGATAAAATGAATGAATTTTTGGAGCTTACCCAAGAAAGGAAGACCCTAAAAGAATACCACCAAACTTTTGTTAACTTTCTCCAATTTGCTCTAGAGATGGATGAGGTAACTCTTCTTCATCGATTCATTTAAAAGCTTAATCTACCATTGAATAACCTCGTCAAGAATGCAAAACCATACTCTATCTCAGAAGCCATAATTATAGCCAGAGGCTATGATAAAGTTTTTTTATATAGAAAGTGTCGAGAGAAGGACACGAGTCCTTCCATGTTAATCGTGAAGAGGTTCCCCAATCCAAGAGAGCAACATCAATCCCACCCTTGGCTACAAGGAATCATGAGCTAGAGCAAAATTAGGTCAAGAAATAGGGATAGCAGGGTTAAAGATAACCAAATTCAACAAGTATTTCTATGAGTAAATAGAAGAGGATTGGTGCAGGATTCATGTGAAGTAATGTGCATGATGAATAGAGGTATTCTACAAGATGATACTAAGATTATGAAATTGCTATCAAAGGTTAGCTTGCATAAAGGATTGATTCCCTTACGTTTTTCCATGACAATTGTGAAGTACCATATTACATGGGAGTATAGAATAAGGAATTTGAAGGTTCATATCATATGAGAGGTATATGGATGCATGAAATTAGGATAATTAGGCCAATTAACTTTGGAATAATAAAGATATTTTGGAGGCACGACAAAACGAGCCAAACACATGAAATAAGGGACTCTTTAAGAACACTGTATGTGTCTCTTTTAATATAGATTTCAATAAGGAAAGAGAGTGCACTCAGAGAAGAGTGAGGCAATAAGGCTAGAAACATTAGGAAAGTGTTAGAATAAAAATATTAGCTCCAAAAATCCTTAAAGAAATAAGAAGACAAGAATAGTTCTATTAAGAGATAAGTATCTCCAAAAATAGAAATTTGAATTTAGGTGATAAGAGGTCATATTTAGAGTACTTTTACATATTTAGAGTCCATGCATACTAAAAATGAGGAAAAGCAACGGGTTTCTAAAGATGGCATGTTTGCAGCTATATAGAGACGTTTTTGCCTATTCTACCCGCGCCGCGGTGGCTTGTAGACTAGATGCCTTCCGGTTCTTTTGACCGATTATACGAGTATATTCTGAATTCTTATCAGAGATTTATGGCCGAAACAGTTTGCTGCTTCTGTCAAGCTCTCTACACAAGAAAAACTGTAAGACGACAACAAGTAGCCTCAAGGTAATCCTAGAGCTTGAGATGTATATATATCCCTTCATTCTTATCTAATATCTTAGAAGAGAAGGTTAGATTGCTGTGGTCTTTTGGAGGAAGAGACCAGAACTCCATAGCTTTTCTTTTAAAAGAATAGTATGCCGTAGCCTTGCAAGAGAAGGCTATTTTGCCATAGACCTTCGAAAGAGAGAAAAGTCACAGTACGAGTAAGAGGAGATAAATCTTGGGGATGATCGGATAATTTCAATCGTAAGAGAAGGTATTAGAAGACTCTATTCTCTTATGTCAAGTTCTAAAGCTCTTGTTAACGAGCAAAGGCAATGATGAACGATAATTTTCTGTAAGGTATATATATATTTTTTTGTTTTACAATTATATATCATTCTTAGGGGTTGAGGTATGGCCTCCGCTTCTCTATTAATTGTTAATAGTGATCTATTTGATTGATTTACTAGTTAAAGTTTGTATTCTTTTAAACAACAGCATATGCCTTAATAAAGAATGTCTTATCGTAATCTCAAGTTGAAATGCTAAAATCTTTGTGAAAAGGATTGTTTTCTTAAGAAGGTAACATAGATTCTATTCCTATGGTTTAGTTGAGTAAATGGATTGTTATCTTGGTTAAATTAGGTACAGGTACAACTCTCCCTGCTTTGATGCTGCGCCGTTCTTATGCTTGTATAGCCGGATGGCGGAGATGTTGGTAAGGCCCGGAGAGTTGGCCCATGGTATCCCTCATACCATGAGAATAAGATTTGCCGATTGAGGCGCTTGATTATGATGCTGCCTAGTTTTGAGGGCCCAAGCTAGTGCGGTGAATCAGCCCACCCTAGTGCGGTGAATCAGCCATCCCTAGTGCGTAGACATCCCTCTGAGGGGCGAAAGAATGGAGCGATGGAGCCTGAGAGGGCGACATGCTGCCGCCTTGAGTCCTCTCGCCACCAGCGGCCCGACGATGAGGTGTATGATTCCAGACAAGCATGGGTCTAACTTGGGATGTGGGATGCCCAGAGGATACAATGAAAGAAGCAAGTTCACCCTTGCTCATCTGAAAATCGTAAGAAAGGCCAAATTAGTTGGAAGCACTGTTGTCAATCTAACCACGGGGGAACCAGAATTAGTTATGGGGGGATGCCATGAAAGTACACATTCGAGAGAAGGTTTTGTCCTCTAGGATTTCGAGAGGATAAAATGAATGAATTTTTGGAGCTAACCCAAGAAAGGAAGACCCTAAAAGCATACCACCAAACTTTTGTTAAACTTCTCCAATTTGCTCTAGAGATGGATGAGGTAACTCTTCTCCATCGATTCATTTAAAAGCTTAATCTACCATTGAATAACCTCGTCAAGAATGCAAAACCATCCTCTATTTCAGAAGCCATAATTATAGCCAGAGGCTATGATAAAGTTTTTTTATATAGAAAGTGTCGAGAGAAGGACACGAGACCTTCCATGTTAATCGTGAAGAGGTCCCCTAATCCAAGAGAGGAACATCAAGCCGACCCTTGGCTACAAGGAATCATGAGCTAGAGCAAAATTAGGTCAAGAAATAGGGATAGCAGGGTTAAAGATAACCGAATTCAACAAGTATTTCTGTGAGTAAATAGGAGAGGATTGGTGCAAGATTCATGTGAAGTAATGTGCATGATGAATAGAGGTATTCTACAAGATGATACTAAGATTATGAAATTGCTATCATAGGTTAGCTTGCATAAAGGATTGATTCCCTTACGTTTTTCCATGACAATTGTGAAGTACCATATTACATGGGGGTATAGAATAAGGAATTTGAAGGTTCATATCATATAAGAGGTATATGGATGCATGAAATTAGGATAATAAGGCTAATTAACTTTGGAATAATAAAGATATTTTGGAGGCACAACAAAACGAGCCAAACACATGAAATAAGGGACTCTTTAAGGGACACTGTATGTGTCTCTTTTAATATAGATTTCAATAAGGAAAGAGAGTGCACTCAGAGAAGAGTGAGGCAATAAGGCTAGAAACATTAGGAAAGTGTTAGAATAAAAATATTAGCTCCAAAAATCCTTAAAGAAATAAGAAGACAAGAATAGTTCTATTAAGAGATAAGTATCTCCAAAAATAGAAATTCGAATTTAGGTGATAAGAGGTCATATTTAGAGTACTTTTACATATTTAGAGTCCATGGATACTAAAAATGAGGAAAAGCAACCGTTTCTAAAGATGGCATGTTTGCAGCTATATACAGACGTTTTTGCCTATTCTACCCGCGCCGCGGTGGCTTGTAGACTAGATGCCTTCCGGTTCTTTTGACCGATTATACGAGTACATTCTGAGTTCTTATCAGAGATTTATGGCCGAAACAGTTTGCTGCTTCTGTCAAGGTCTCTACGCAAGAAAAACTATAAGACGACAACAAGTAGCCTCAAGGTAATCCTAGAGCTTGAGATGTATATATATCCCTTCATTCTTATCTAATATGTTAGAAGAGAAGGTTAGATTGCTGTGGTCTTTCGGAGGAAGAGACCAGAACTCCATAGCTTTTCTTTTAAATAAAGAATAGTATGCCGTAGCCTTGCAAGAGAAGGCTATTTTGCCATAGACCTTCGAAAGAGAGAAAAGTCACAGTACGAGTAAGAGGAGATAAATCTTGGGGATGATCGGATGATTTCAATCGTAAAAGAAGGTATTAGAAGACTCTATTCTCTTATGTCAAGTTCTAAAGCTCTTGTTAACGAGCAAAGGCAACGATAAACGATAAATTTCTGTAAGGTATATATATATATATATATATATATATTCTTTACAATTATATATCATTCTTAGGGGTTGAGGTATGGCCTCGGCTTCTCTATTAATTGTTAATAGTGATCTATTTCATTGATTTACTAGTTAAAGTTTGTATTCTTTTAAACAACAGCATATGCCTTAATAAAGAATGTCTTATCGTAATCTCAAGTTGAAATGCCAAAATCTTTGTGAAAAGGATTGTTTTCTTAAGAAGGTAACATAGATTCTAGTCCTATGGTTTAGTTGAGTAAATGGATTGTTATCTTGGTTAAATTAGGTACAGGTACAACTCTCCCTGCTTTGATGCTGCGTCGTTCTTGTGCTTGTATAGCCGGACGGCGGAGATGTTGGTAAGGCCCGGAGAGTTGGCCCATGGTATCCCTCATACCATTGGGAGAATAAGATTTGCCAATTGAGGCGGGTGATTGTGATGCTGCCTAGTTTTTAGGGCCCAAGCTAGTGCGGTGAATCAGCCCACCCTAGTGCGGTGAATCAGCCACCCCTACTAGTGCGTAGACATCCCTCTCAGGGGCGAAAGAATGGAACGATGGAGCGTGAGAGGGCGACATGCTGCCGCCTTGAGTCCTCTCGCTGCCAGCGGCCCGACGATGAGGTGTATGATTCCAGACAAGCATGGGTCTAACTTGGGATGTGGGATTCCCAGAGGATACAATGAAAGAAGCAAGTTCACCCTTGCTCATCTGAAAATCGTAAGAAAGGCTAAATTAGTTGGAAGCACTGTTGTCAATCTAACCACGGGGGAACCAGAATTAGTTATGGGGGGATGCAATGAAAGTACACATTCGAGAGAAGGTTTTGTCCTCGAGGATTTCGAGAGGATAAAATGAATGAATTTTTGGAGCTAACCCAAGAAAGGAAGACCCTAAAAGAATACCACCAAACTTTTGTTAAACTTCTCCAATTTGCTCTAGAGATGGATGAGGTAACTCTTCTCCATCGATTCATTTAAAAGCTTAATCTACCATTGAATAACCTCGTCAAGAATGCAAAACCATCCTCTATTTCAGAAGCCATAACTATAGCTAGAGGCTATGATAAAGTTTTTTTATATAGAAAGTGTCGAGAGAAGGACACGAGTCCTTCCATGTTAATCGTGAAGAGGTCCCCTAATCCAAGAGAGGAACATCAAGCCCACCCTTGGCTACAAGGAATCATGAGGTAGAGCAAAATTAGGTCAAGAAATAGGGATAGCAGGGTTAAAGATAACCGAATTCAACAAGTATTTCTGTGAGTAAATAGGAGAGGATTGGTGCAAGATTCATGTGAAGTAATGTGCATGATGAATAGAGGTATTCTACAAGATGATACTAAGATTATGAAATTGCTATCATAGGTTAGCTTGCATAAAGGATTGATTCCCTTACGTTTTTCCATGACAATTGTGAAGTACCATATTACATGGGGGTATAGAATAAGGAATTTGAAGGTTCATATCATATGAGAGGTATATGGATGCATGAAATTAGGATAATTAGGCCAATTAACTTTGGAATAATAAAGACATTTTGGAGGCACAACAAAACGAGCCAAACACATGAAATAAGGGACTCTTTAAGAAGACTGTATGTGTCTCTTATAATATAGATTTCAATAAGGAAAAAGAGTGCACTCAGAGAAGAGTGAGGCAATAAGGCTAGAAACATTAGGAAAGTGTTAGAATAAAAATATTAGCTCCAAAAATCCTAAAAGAAATAAGAAGACAAGAATAGTTCTATTAAGAGATAAGTATCTCCAAAAATAGAAATTCGAATTTAGGTGAGAAGAGGTCATATTTAGAGTACTTTTACATATTTAGAGTCCATGCATACTAAAAGTGAGGAAAAGCAACGCGTTTCTAAAGATGGCATGTTTGCAGCTATATACAGACGTTTTTGCCTATTCTACCGCGCCGCGGTGGCTTGTAGACTAGATGCCTTCCAGTTCTTTTGACCGATTATACGAGTATATTCTGAGTTCTTATCAGAGATTTATGGCCGAGACAGTTTGCTGCTTCTGTCAAGGTCTCTACACAAGAAAAACTGTAAGATGACAACAAGTAGCCTCAAGGTGATCCTAGAGCTTGAGATGTATATATATCCCTTCAATCTTATCTAATATCTTAGAAGAGAAGGTTAGATTGCTATGGTCTTTCGGAGGAAGAGACCAGAACTCCATAGCTTTTCTTTTAAATAAAGAATAGTATGCCGTAGCCTTGCAAGAGAAGGCTATTTTGCCATAGACCTTCGAAAGAGAGAAAACTCACAGTACGAGTAAGAGGAGATAAATCTTGGGGATGATCGGATGACTTCAATCGTAAGAGAAGGTATTAGAAGACTCTATTCTCTTATGTCAAGTTCTAAAGCTCTTGTTAACGAGCAAAGGCAACGATAAACGATAAATTTCTGTAAGGTGAATATATATTTTTTTGTTTTACAATTATATATCATTCTTAGGGGTTGAGGTATGGCCTCGGCTTCTCTATTAATTGTTAATAGTGATCTATTTGATTTATTTACTAGTTAAAGTTTGTATTCTTTTAAACAACAGCATATGCCTTAATAAAGAATGTCTTATCATAATCTCAAGTTGAAATGCTAAAATCTTTGTGAAAAGGATTGTTTTCTTAAGAAGGTAACATAGATTCTAGTCCTATGGTTTAGTTGAGTAAATGGATTGTTATCTTGGTTAAATTAGGTACAGGTACAACTCTCCCTACGCTTTGATGCTGCGCCGTTCTTGTGCTTGTATAGCCGGATGGCGGAGATGTTGGTAAGGCCCGGAGAGTTGGCCCATGGTATCCCTCATACCATTGGGAGAATAAGATTTGTCGATTGAGGCGGGTGATTGTGATGCTGCCTAGTTTTTAGGGCCCAAGCTAGTGCGGTGAATCAACCCACCCTAGTGCGGTGAATCAGCCACCCCTAGTGCGTAGACATCCCTCTGAGGGGCGAAAGAATGGAGCGATGGAGCCTGAGAGGGCGACATGCTGCCGCCTTGAGTCCTCTCGCCACCAGCGGCCCGACGATGAGGTGTATGATTCCACACAATCCTGGGTCTAACTTGGGATGTAGGATTCCCAGAGGATACAATGAAAGAAGCAAGTTCACCCTTGCTCATCTGAAAATCGTAAGAAAGGCCGAATTAGTTGGAAGCACTGTTGTCAATCTAACCACGGGGGAACCAGAATTAGTTATGGGGGGATGCCATGAAAGTACACATTCGAGAGAAGGTTTTGTCCTCCAGGATTTCGAGAGGATAAAATGAATGAATTTTTGGAGCTTACCCAAGAAAGGAAGACCCTAAAAGAATACCACCAAACTTTTGTTAACTTTCTCCGATTTGCTCTAGAGATGGATGAGGTAACTCTTCTTCATCGATTCATTTAAAAGCTTAATCTACCATTGAGTAACCTCGTCAAGAATGCAAAACCATACTCTATCTCAGAAGCCATAATTATAGCCAGAGGCTATGATAAAGTTTTTTTATATAGAAAGTGTCGAGAGAAGGACACGAGTCCTTCCATGTTAATCGTGAAGAGGTCCCCCAATCCAAAAGAGCAACATCAATCCCACCCTTGGCTATAAGGAATCATGAGCTAGAGCAAAATTAGGTCAAGAAATAGGGATAGCAGGGTTAAAGATATCCAAATTCAACAAGTATTTCTATGAGTAAATAGAAGAGGATTGGTGCAAGATTCATGTGAAGTAATGTGCATGATGAATAGAGGTATTCTACAAGATGATACTAAGATTATGAAATTGCTATCATAGGTTAGCTTGCATAAAGGATTGATTCCCTTACGTTTTTCCATGACAATTGTGAAGTACCATATTACATGGGAGTATAGAATAAGGAATTTGAAGGTTCATATCATATGAGAGGTATATGGATGCATGAAATTAGGATAATTAGGCCAATTAACTTTGGAATAATAAAGATATTTTGGAGGCACGACAAAACGAGCCAAACACATGAAATAAGGGACTCTTTAAGAACACTGTATGTGTCTCTTTTAATATAGATTTCAATAAGGAAAGAGAGTGCACTCAGAGAAGAGTGAGGCAATAAGGCTAGAAACATTAGGAAAGTGTTAGAATAAAAATATTAGCTCCAAAAATCCTTAAAGAAATAAGAAGACAAGAATAGTTCTATTAAGAGATAAGTATCTGCAAAAATAGAAATTCGAATTTAGGTGATAAGAGGTCATATTTAGAGTACTTTTACATATTTAGAGTCCATGGATACTAAAAATGAGGAAAAGCAACAGTTTCTAAAGATGGCATGTTTGCAGCTATATAGAGACGTTTTTGCCTATTCTACCCGCGCCGCGGTGGCTTGTAGACTAGATGCCTTCCGGTTCTTTTGACCGATTATACGAGTATATTCTGAGTTCTTATCAGAGATTTATGGCCGAAACAGTTTGCTGCTTCTGTCAAGGTCTCTACGCAAGAAAAACTGTAAGACGACAACAAGTAGCCTCAAGGTAATCCTAGCTAGAGCTTGAGATGTATATATATCCCTTCATTCTTATCTGATATGTTAGAAGAGAAGGTTAGATTGCTGTGGTCTTTCGGAGGAAGAGACCAGAACTCCATAGCTTTTCTTTTAAATAAAGAATAGTATGCCGTAGCCTTGCAAGAGAAGGCTATTTTGCCATAGACCTTCGAAAGAGAGAAAAGTCACAGTACGAGTAAGAGGAGATAAATCTTGGGGATGATCGGATGATTTCAATCGTAAAAGAAGGTATTAGAAGACTCTATTCTCTTATGTCAAGTTCTAAAGCTCTTGTTAACGAGCAAAGGCAACGATAAACGATAAATTTCTGTAAGGTATATATATATATTTTTTTGTTTTACAATTATATATCATTCTTAGGGGTTGAGGTATGGCCTCGGCTTCTCTATTAATTGTTAATAGTGATCTATTTCATTGATTTACTAGTTAAAGTTTGTATTCTTTTAAACAACAGCATATGCCTTAATAAAGAATGTCTTATCGTAATCTCAAGTTGAAATGCCAAAATCTTTGTGAAAAGGATTGTTTTCTTAAGAAGGTAATATAGATTCTAGTCCTATGGTTTAGTTGAGTAAATGGATTGTTATCTTGGTTAAATTAGGTACAGGTACAACTCTCCCTGCTTTGATGCTGCGTCGTTCTTGTGCTTGTATAGCCGGACGACGGAGATGTTGGTAAGGCCCGGAGAGTTGGCCCATGGTATCCCTCATACCATTGGGAGAATAAGATTTGCCGATTGAGGCGGGTGATTGTGATGCTGCCTAGTTTTTAGGGCCCAAGCTAGTGCGGTGAATCAGCCCACCCTAGTGCGGTGAATCAGCCACCCCTAGTAGACATCCCTCTGAGGGGCGGAAGAATGGAGCGATGGAGCCTGAGAGGGCGACATGCTGCCGCCTTGAGTCCTCTCGCCACCAGCGGCCCGACGATGAGGTGTATGATTCCACACAATCCTGGGTCTAACTTGGGATGTAGGATTCCCAGAGGATACAATGAAAGAAGCAAGTTCACCCTTGCTCATCTGAAAATCGTAAGAAAGGCCGAATTAGTTGGAAGCACTGTTGTCAATCTAACCACGGGGGAACCAGAATTAGTTATGGGGGGATGCCATGAAAGTACACATTCGAGAGAAGGTTTTGTCCTCCAGGATTTTGAGAGGATAAAATGAATGAATTTTTGGAGCTTACCCAAGAAAGGAAGACCCTAAAAGAATACCACCAAACTTTTGTTAACTTTCTCCGATTTGCTCTAGAGATGGATGAGGTAACTCTTCTTCATCGATTCATTTAAAAGCTTAATCTACCATTGAGTAACCTCGTCAAGAATGCAAAACCATACTCTATCTCAGAAGCCATAATTATAGCCAGAGGCTATGATAAAGTTTTTTTATATAGAAAGTGTCGAGAGAAGGACACGAGTCCTTCCATGTTAATCGTGAAGAGGTCCCCCAATCCAAAAGAGCAACATCAATCCCACCCTTGGCTACAAGGAATCATGAGCTAGAGCAAAATTAGGTCAAGAAATAGGGATAGCAGGGTTAAAGATATCCAAATTCAACAAGTATTTCTATGAGTAAATAGAAGAGGATTGGTGCAAGATTCATGTGAAGTAATGTGCATGATGAATAGAGGTATTCTACAAGATGATACTAAGATTATGAAATTTCTATCATAGGCTAGCTTGCATAAAGGATTGATTCCCTTACGTTTTTCCATGACAATTGTGAAGTACCATATTACATGGGAGTATAGAATAAGGAATTTGAAGGTTCATATCATATGAGAGGTATATGGATGCATGAAATTAGGATAATTAGGCCAATTAACTTTGGAATAATAAAGATATTTTGGAGGCACGACAAAACGAGCCAAACACATGAAATAAGGGACTCTTTAAGAACACTGTATGTGTCTCTTTTAATATAGATTTCAATAAGGAAAGAGAGTGCACTCAGAGAAGAGTGAGGCAATAAGGCTAGAAACATTAGGAAAGTGTTAGAATAAAAATATTAGCTCCAAAAATCCTTAAAGAAATAAGAAGACAAGAATAGTTCTATTAAGAGATAAGTATCTCCAAAAATAGAAATTCGAATTTAGGTGATAAGAGGTCATATTTAGAGTACTTTTACATATTTAGAGTCCATGGATACTAAAAATGAGGAAAAGCAACAGTTTCTAAAGATGGCATGTTTGCAGCTATATACAGACGTTTTTGCCTATTCTACCCGCGCCGCGGTGGCTTGTAGACTAGATGACTTCCGGTTCTTTTGACCGATTATACGAGTATATTCTGAGTTCTTATCAGAGATTTATGGCCGAAACAGTTTGCTGCTTCTGTCAAGGTCTCTACGCAAGAAAAACTGTAAGACGACAACAAGTAGCCTTAAGGTAATCCTAGCTAGAGCTTGAGATGTATATATATCCCTTCATTCTTATCTGATATGTTAGAAGAGAAGGTTAGATTGCTGTGGTCTTTCGGAGGAAGAGACCAGAACTCCATAGCTTTTCTTTTAAATAAAGAATAGTATGCCGTAGCCTTGCAAGAGAAGGCTATTTTGCCATAGACCTTCGAAAGAGAGAAAAGTCACAGTACGAGTAAGAGGAGATAAATCTTGGGGATGATCGGATGATTTCAATCGTAAAAGAAGGTATTAGAAGACTCTATTCTCTTATGTCAAGTTCTAAAGCTCTTGTTAACGAGCAAAGGCAACGATAAACGATAAATTTCTGTAAGGTATATATATATATTTTTTTGTTTTACAATTATATATCATTCTTAGGGGTTGAGGTATGGCCTCGGCTTCTCTATTAATTGTTAATAGTGATCTATTTCATTGATTTACTAGTTAAAGTTTGTATTCTTTTAAACAACAGCATATGCCTTAATAAAGAATGTCTTATCGTAATCTCAAGTTGAAATGCCAAAATCTTTGTGAAAAGGATTGTTTTCTTAAGAAGGTAACATAGATTCTAGTCCTATGGTTTAGTTGAGTAAATGGATTGTTATCTTGGTTAAATTAGGTACAGGTACAACTCTCCCTGCTTTGATGCTGCGTCGTTCTTGTGCTTGTATAGCCGGACGGCGGAGATGTTGGTAAGGCCCGGAGAGTTGGCCCATGGTATCCCTCATACCATTGGGAGAATAAGATTTGCCGATTGAGGCGGGTGATTGTGATGCTGCCTAGTTTTTAGGGCCCAAGCTAGTGCGGTGAATCAGCCCACCCTAGTGCGGTGAATCAGCCACCCCAAGTGCGTAGACATCCCTCTGAGGGGCGAAAGAATGGAACGATGGAGCGTGAGAGGGCGACATGCTGCCGCCTTGAGTCCTCTCGCCGCCGCCAGTGGCCCGACGATGAGGTGTATGATTCCACACAAGCATGGGTCTAACTTGGGATGTGGGATTCCCAGAGGATACAATGAAAGAAGCAAGTTCACCCTTGCTCATCCGAAAATCGTAAGAAAGGCCGAATTAGTTGGAAGCACTATTGTCAATCTAACCACGGGGGAACCAGAATTAGTTATGGGGGGATGCCATGAAAGTACACATTCGAGAGAAGGTTTTGTCCTCCAGGATTTCGAGAGGATAAAATGAATGAATTTTTGGAGCTTACCCAAGAAAGGAAGACCCTAAAAGAATACCACCAAACTTTTGTTAACTTTCTCCGATTTGCTCTAGAGATGGATGAGGTAACTCTTCTTCATCGATTCATTTAAAAGCTTAATCTACCATTGAGTAACCTCGTCAAGAATGCAAAACCATACTCTATCTCAGAAGCCATAATTATAGCCAGAGGCTATGATAAAGTTTTTTTATATAGAAAGTGTCGAGAGAAGGACACGAGTCCTTCCATGTTAATCGTGAAGAGGTCCCCCAATCCAAAAGAGCAACATCAATCCCACCCTTGGCTACAAGGAATCATGAGCTAGAGCAAAATTAGGTCAAGAAATAGGGATAGCAGGGTTAAAGATATCCAAATTCAACAAGTATTTCTATGAGTAAATAGAAGAGGATTGGTGCAAGATTCATGTGAAGTAATGTGCATGATGAATAGAGGTATTCTACAAGATGATACTAAGATTATGAAATTGCTATCATAGGCTAGCTTGCATAAAGGATTGATTCCCTTACGTTTTTCCATGACAATTGTGAAGTACCATATTACATGGGAGTATAGAATAAGGAATTTGAAGGTTCATATCATATGAGAGGTATATGGATGCATGAAATTAGGATAATTAGGCCAATTAACTTTGGAATAATAAAGATATTTTGGAGGCACGACAAAACGAGCCAAACACATGAAATAAGGGACTCTTTAAGAACACTGTATGTGTCTCTTTTAATATAGATTTCAATAAGGAAAGAGAGTGCACTCAGAGAAGAGTGAGGCAATAAGGCTAGAAACATTAGGAAAGTGTTAGAATAAAAATATTAGCTCCAAAAATCCTTAAAGAAATAAGAAGACAAGAATAGTTCTATTAAGAGATAAGTATCTCCAAAAATAGAAATTCGAATTTAGGTGATAAGAGGTCATATTTAGAGTACTTTTACATATTTAGAGTCCATGGATACTAAAAATGAGGAAAAGCAACAGTTTCTAAAGATGGCATGTTTGCAGCTATATACAGACGTTTTTGCCTATTCTACCCGCGCCGCGGTGGCTTGTAGACTAGATGCCTTCCGGTTCTTTTGACCGATTATACGAGTATATTCTGAGTTCTTATCAGAGATTTATGGCCGAAACAGTTTGCTGCTTCTGTCAAGGTCTCTACGCAAGAAAAACTGTAAGACGATAACAAGTAGCCTCAAGGTAATCCTAGCTAGAGCTTGAGATGTATATATATCCCTTCATTCTTATCTGATATGTTAGAAGAGAAGGTTAGATTGCTGTGGTCTTTCGGAGGAAGAGACCAGAACTCCATAGCTTTTCTTTTAAATAAAGAATAGTATGCCGTAGCCTTGCAAGAGAAGGCTATTTTGCCATAGACCTTCGAAAGAGAGAAAAGTCACAGTACGAGTAAGAGGAGATAAATCTTGGGGATGATCGGATGATTTCAATCGTAAAAGAAGGTATTAGAAGACTCTATTCTCTTATGTCAAGTTCTAAAGCTCTTGTTAACGAGCAAAGGCAACGATAAACGATAAATTTCTGTAAGGTATATATATATATTTTTTTGTTTTACAATTATATATCATTCTTAGGGGTTGAGGTATGGCCTCGGCTTCTCTATTAATTGTTAATAGTGATCTATTTGATTGATTTACTAGTTAAAGTTTGTATTCTTTTAAACAACAGCATATGCCTTAATAAAGAATGTCTTATCATAATCTCAAGTTGAAATGCTAAAATCTTTGTGAAAAGGATTGTTTTCTTAAGAAGGTAACATAGATTCTAGTCCTATGGTTTAGTTGAGTAAATGGATTGTTATCTTGGTTAAATTAGGTACAGGTACAACTCTCCCTGCGCTTTGATGCTGCGCCGTTCTTGTGCTTGTATAGCCGGATGGCGGAGATGTTGGTAAGGCCCGGAGAGTTGGCCCATGGTATCCCTCATACCATTGGGAGAATAAGATTTGCCGATTGAGGCGGGTGATTGTGATGCTGCCTAGTTTTTAGGGCCCAAGCTAGTGCGGTGAATCAACCCACCCTAGTGCGGTGAATCAGCCACCCCTAGTGCGTAGACATCCCTCTGAGGGGCGGAAGAATGGAGCGATGGAGCCTGAGAGGGCGACATGCTGCCGCCTTGAGTCCTCTCGCCACCAGCGGCCCGACGATGAGGTGTATGATTCCACACAATCCTAGGTCTAACTTGGGATGTAGGATTCCCAGAGGATACAATGAAAGAAGCAAGTTCACCCTTGCTCATCTGCTCGAGCTCATCTGAAAATCGTAAGAAAGGCCGAATTAGTTGGAAGCACTGTTGTCAATCTAACCACGGGGGAACCAGAATTAGTTATGGGGGGATGCCATGAAAGTACACATTCGAGAGAAGGTTTTGTCCTCCAGGATTTCGAGAGGATAAAATGAATGAATTTTTGGAGCTTACCCAAGAAAGGAAGACCCTAAAAGAATACCACCAAACTTTTGTTAACTTTCTCCGATTTGCTCTAGAGATGGATGAGGTAACTCTTCTTCATCGATTCATTTAAAAGCTTAATCTACCATTGAGTAACCTCGTCAAGAATGCAAAACCATACTCTATCTCAAAAGCCATAATTATAGCCAGAGGCTATGATAAAGTTTTTTTATATAGAAAGTGTCGAGAGAAGGACACGAGTCCTTCCATGTTAATCGTGAAGAGGTCCCCCAATCCAAAAGAGCAACATCAATCCCACCCTTGGCTACAAGGAATCATGAGCTAGAGCAAAATTAGGTCAAGAAATAGGGATAGCAGGGTTAAAGATATCCAAATTCAACAAGTATTTCTATGAGTAAATAGAAGAGGATTGGTGCAAGATTCATGTGAAGTAATGTGCATGATGAATAGAGGTATTCTACAAGATGATACTAAGATTATGAAATTGCTATCATAGGTTAGCTTGCATAAAGGATTGATTCCCTTACGTTTTTCCATGATAATTGTGAAGTACCATATTACATGGGAGTATAGAATAAGGAATTTGAAGGTTCATATCATATGAGAGGTATATGGATGCATGAAATTAGGATAATTAGGCCAATTAACTTTGTAATAATAAAGATATTTTGGAGGCACGACAAAACGAGCCAAACACATGAAATAAGGGACTCTTTAAGAACACTGTATGTGTCTCTTTTAATATAGATTTCAATAAGGAAAGAGAGTGCACTCAGAGAAGAGTGAGGCAATAAGGCTAGAAACATTAGGAAAGTGTTAGAATAAAAATATTAGCTCCAAAAATCCTTAAAGAAATAAGAAGACAAGAATAGTTCTATTAAGAGATAAGTATCTCCAAAAATAGAAATTCGAATTTAGGTGATAAGAGGTCATATTTAGAGTACTTTTACATATTTAGAGTCCATGGATACTAAAAATGAGGAAAAGCAACAGTTTCTAAAGATGGCATGTTTGCAGCTATATACAGACGTTTTTGCCTATTCTACCCGCGCCGTGGTGGCTTGTAGACTAGATGCCTTCCGGTTCTTTTGACCGATTATACGAGTATATTCTGAGTTCTTATCAGAGATTTATGGCCGAAACAGTTTGCTGCTTCTGTCAAGGTCTCTACGCAAGAAAAACTGTAAGACGACAACAAGTAGCCTCAAGGTAATCCTAGCTAGAGCTTGAGATGTATATATATCCTTTCATTCTTATCTGATATGTTAGAAGAGAAGGTTAGATTGCTGTGGTCTTTCGGAGGAAGAGACCAGAACTCCATAGTTTTTCTTTTAAATAAAGAATAGTATGCCGTAGCCTTGCAAGAGAAGGCTATTTTGCCATAGACCTTCGAAAGAGAGAAAAGTCACAGTACGAGTAAGAGGAGATAAATCTTGGGGATGATCGGATGATTTCAATCGTAAAAGAAGGTATTAGAAGACTCTATTCTCTTATGTCAAGTTCTAAAGCTCTTGTTAACGAGCAAAGGCAACGATAAACGATAAATTTCTGTAAGGTGAATATATATTTTTTTGTTTTACAATTATATATCATTCTTAGGGGTTGAGGTATGGCCTCGGCTTCTCTATTAATTGTTAATAGTGATCTATTTGATTTATTTACTAGTTAAAGTTTGTATTCTTTTAAACAACAGCATATGCCTTAATAAAGAATGTCTTATCATAATCTCAAGTTGAAATGCTAAAATCTTTGTGAAAAGGATTGTTTTCTTAAGAAGGTAACATAGATTCTAGTCCTATGGTTTAGTTGAGTAAATGGATTGTTATCTTGGTTAAATTAGGTACAGGTACAACTCTCCCTGCGCTTTGATGCTGCGCCATTCTTGTGCTTGTATAGCCGGATGGCGGAGATGTTGGTAAGGCCCGGAGAGTTGGCCCATGGTATCCCTCATACCATTGGGAGAATAAGATTTGCCGATTGAGGCGGGTGATTGTGATGCTGCCTAGTTTTTAGGGCCCAAGCTAGTGCGGTGAATCAACCCACCCTAGTGCGGTGAATCAGCCACCCCTAGTGCGTAGACATCCCTCTGAGGGGCGGAAGAATGGAGCGATGGAGCCTGAGAGGGCGACATGCTGCCGCCTTGAGTCCTCTCGCCACCAGCGGCCCGACGATGAGGTGTATGATTCCACACAATCCTGGGTCTAACTTGGGATGTAGGATTCCCAGAGGATACAATGAAAGAAGCAAGTTCACCCTTGCTCATCTGAAAATCGTAAGAAAGGCCGAATTAGTTGGAAGCACTGTTGTCAATCTAACCACGGGGGAACCAGAATTAGTTATGGGGGGATGCCATGAAAGTACACATTCGAGAGAAGGTTTTGTCCTCCAGGATTTCGAGAGGATAAAATGAATGAATTTTTGGAGCTTACCCAAGAAAGGAAGACCCTAAAAGAATACCACCAAACTTTTGTTAACTTTCTCCGATTTGCTCTAGAGATGGATGAGGTAACTCTTCTTCATCGATTCATTTAAAAGCTTAATCTACCATTGAGTAACCTCGTTAAGAATGCAAAACCATACTCTATCTCAGAAGCCATAATTATAGCCAGAGGCTATGATAAAGTTTTTTTATATAGAAAGTGTCGAGAGAAGGACACGAGTCCTTCCATGTTAATCGTGAAGAGGTCCCCCAATCCAAAAGAGCAACATCAATCCCACCCTTGGCTACAAGGAATCATGAGCTAGAGCAAAATTAGGTCAAGAAATAGGGATAGCAGGGTTAAAGATATCCAAATTCACCAAGTATTTCTATGAGTAAATAGAAGAGGATTGGTGCAAGATTCATGTGAAGTAATGTGCATGATGAATAGAGGTATTCTACAAGATGATACTAAGATTATGAAATTGCTATCATAGGTTAGCTTGCATAAAGGATTGATTCCCTTACATTTTTCCATGACAATTGTGAAGTACCATATTACATGGGAGTATAGAATAAGGAATTTGAAGGTTCATATCATATGAGAGGTATATGGATGCATGAAATTAGGATAATTAGGCCAATTAACTTTGGAATAATAAAGATATTTTGGAGGCACGACAAAACGAGCCAAACACATGAAATAAGAGACTCTTTAAGAACACTGTATGTGTCTCTTTTAATATAGATTTCAATAAGGAAAGAGAGTGCACTCAGAGAAGAGTGAGGCAATAAGGCTAGAAACATTAGGAAAGTGTTAGAATAAAAATATTAGCTCCAAAAATCCTTAAAGAAATAAGAAGACAAGAATAGTTCTATTAAGAGATAAGTATCTCCAAAAATAGAAATTCGAATTTAGGTGATAAGAGGTCATATTTAGAGTACTTTTACATATTTAGAGTCCATGGATACTAAAAATGAGGAAAAGCAACAGTTTCTAAAGATGGCATGTTTGCAGCTATATACAGACGTTTTTGCCTATTCTACCCGCGCCGCGGTGGCTTGTAGACTAGATGCCTTCCGGTTCTTTTGACCGATTATACGAGTATATTCTGAGTTCTTATCAGAGATTTATGGCCGAAACAGTTTGCTGCTTCTGTCAAGGTCTCTACGCAAGAAAAACTGTAAGACGACAACAAGTAGCCTCAAGGTAATCCTAGCTAGAGCTTGAGATGTATATATATCCTTTCATTCTTATCTGATATGTTAGAAGAGAAGGTTAGATTGCTGTGGTCTTTCGGAGGAAGAGACCAGAACTCCATAGTTTTTCTTTTAAATAAAGAATAGTATGCCGTAGCCTTGCAAGAGAAGGCTATTTTGCCATAGACCTTCGAAAGAGAGAAAACTCACAGTACGAGTAAGAGGAGATAAATCTTGGGGATGATCGGATGACTTCAATCGTAAGAGAAGGTATTAGAAGACTCTATTCTCTTATGTCAAGTTCTAAAGCTCTTGTTAACGAGCAAAGGCAACGATAAACGATAAATTTCTGTAAGGTGAATATATATTTTTTTGTTTTACAATTATATATCATTCTTAGGGGTTGAGGTATGGCCTCGGCTTCTCTATTAATTGTTAATAGTGATCTATTTGATTTATTTACTAGTTAAAGTTTGTATTCTTTTAAACAACAGCATATGCCTTAATAAAGAATGTCTTATCATAATCTCAAGTTGAAATGCTAAAATCTTTGTGAAAAGGATTGTTTTCTTAAGAAGGTAACATAGATTCTAGTCCTATGGTTTAGTTGAGTAAATGGATTGTTATCTTGGTTAAATTAGGTACAGGTACAACTCTCCCTGCGCTTTGATGCTCCGCCGTTCTTGTGCTTGTATAGCCGGATGGCGGAGATGTTGGTAAGGCCCGGAGAGTTGGCCCATGGTATCCCTCATACCATTGGGAGAATAAGATTTGCCGATTGAGGCGGGTGATTGTGATGCTGCCTAGTTTTTAGGGCCCAAGCTAGTGCGGTGAATCAACCCACCCTAGTGCGGTGAATCAGCCACCCCTAGTGCGTAGACATCCCTCTGAGGGGCGGAAGAATGGAGCGATGGAGCCTGAGAGGGCGACATGCTGCCGCCTTGAGTCCTCTCGCCACCAGCGGCCCGACGATAAGGTGTATGATTCCACACAATCCTGGGTCTAACTTGGGATGTAGGATTCCCAGAGGATACAATGAAAGAAGCAAGTTCACCCTTGCTCATCTGAAAATCGTAAGAAAGGCCGAATTAGTTGGAAGCACTGTTGTCAATCTAACCACGGGGGAACCAGAATTAGTTATGGGGGGATGCCATGAAAGTACACATTTGAGAGAAGGTTTTGTCCTCCAGGATTTCGAGAGGATAAAATGAATGAATTTTTGGAGCTTACCCAAGAAAGGAAGACCCTAAAAGAATACCACCAAACTTTTGTTAACTTTCTCCAATTTGCTCTAGAGATGGATGAGGTAACTCTTCTTCATCGATTCATTTAAAAGCTTAATCTACCATTGAGTAACCTCGTCAAGAATGCAAAACCATACTCTATCTCAGAAGCCATAATTATAGCCAGAGGCTATGATAAAGTTTTTTTATATAGAAAGTGTCGAGAGAAGGACACGAGTCCTTCCATGTTAATCGTGAAGAGGTCCCCCAATCCAAAAGAGCAACATCAATCCCACCCTTGGCTACAAGGAATCATGAGGTAGAGCAAAATTAGGTCAAGAAATAGGGATAGCAGGGTTAAAGATATCCAAATTCAACAAGTATTTCTATGAGTAAATAGAAGAGGATTGGTGCAAGATTCATGTGAAGTAATGTGCATGATGAATAGAGGTATTCTACAAGATGATACTAAGATTATGAAATTGCTATCATAGGTTAGCTTGCATAAAGGATTGATTCCCTTACGTTTTTCCATGACAATTGTGAAGTACCATATTACATGGGAGTATAGAATAAGGAATTTGAAGGTTCATATCATATGAGAGGTATATGGATGCATGAAATTAGGATAATTAGGCCAATTAACTTTGGAATAATAAAGATATTTTGGAGGCACGACAAAACGAGCCAAACACATGAAATAAGAGACTCTTTAAGAACACTGTATGTGTCTCTTTTAATATAGATTTCAATAAGGAAAGAGAGTGCACTCAGAGAAGAGTGAGGCAATAAGGCTAGAAACATTAGGAAAGTGTTAGAATAAAAATATTAGCTCCAAAAATCCTTAAAGAAATAAGAAGACAAGAATAGTTCTATTAAGAGATAAGTATCTCCAAAAATAGAAATTCGAATTTAGGTGATAAGAGGTCATATTTAGAGTACTTTTACATATTTAGAGTCCATGGATACTAAAAATGAGGAAAAGCAACAGTTTCTAAAGATGGCATGTTTGCAGCTATATACAGACGTTTTTGCCTATTCTACCCGCGCCGCGGTGGCTTGTAGACTAGATGCCTTCCGGTTCTTTTGACCGATTATACGAGTATATTCTGAGTTCTTATCAGAGATTTATGGCCGAAACAGTTTGCTGCTTCTGTCAAGGTCTCTACGCAAGAAAAACTGTAAGATGACAACAAGTAGCCTCAAGGTAATCCTAGCTAGAGCTTGAGATGTATATATATCCCTTCATTCTTATCTGATATGTTAGAAGAGAAGGTTAGATTGCTGTGGTCTTTCGGAGGAAGAGACCAGAACTCCATAGCTTTTCTTTTAAATAAAGAATAGTATGCCGTAGCCTTGCAAGAGAAGGCTATTTTGCCATAGACCTTCGAAAGAGAGAAAAGTCACAGTACGAGTAAGAGGAGATAAATCTTGGGGATGATCGGATGATTTCAATCATAAAAGAAGGTATTAGAAGACTCTATTCTCTTATGTCAAGTTCTAAAGCTCTTGTTAACGAGCAAAGGCAACGATAAACGATAAATTTCTGTAAGGTATATATATATTTTTTTTTGTTTTACAATTATATATCATTCTTAGGGGTTGAGGTATGGCCTCGGCTTCTCTATTAATTGTTAATAGTGATCTATTTCATTGATTTACTAGTTAAAGTTTGTATTCTTTTAAACAACAACATATGCCTTAATAAAGAATGTCTTATCGTAATCTCAAGTTGAAATGCCAAAATCTTTGTGAAAAGGATTGTTTTCTTAAGAAGGTAACATAGATTCTAGTCCTATGGTTTAGTTGAGTAAATGGATTGTTATCTTGGTTAAATTAGGTACACGTACAACTCTCCCTGCTTTGATGCTGCGTCGTTCTTGTGCTTGTATAGCCGGACGGCGGAGATGTTGGTAAGGCCCGGAGAGTTGGCCCATGGTATCCCTCATACCATTGGGAGAATAAGATTTGCCGATTGAGGCGGGTGATTGTGATGCTGCCTAGTTTTTAGGGCCCAAGCTAGTGCGGTGAATCAGCCCTCCCTAGTGCGGTGAATCAGCCACCCCTAGTGCGTAGACATCCCTCTGAGGGGCGAAAGAATGGAACGATGGAGCGTGAGAGGGCGACATGCTGCCGCCTTGAGTCCTCTCGCCGCCAGCGGCCCGACGATGAGGTGTATGATTCCAGACAAGCATGGGTCTAACTTGGGATGTGGGATTCCCAGAGGATACAATGAAAGAAGCAAGTTCACCCTTGCTCATCTGAAAATCGTAAGAAAGGCTAAATTAGTTGGAAGCACTGTTGTCAATCTAACCACGGGGGAACCAGAATTAGTTATGGGGGGATGCCATGAAAGTACACATTCGAGAGAAGGTTTTGTCCTCGAGGATTTCGAGAGGATAAAATGAATGAATTTTTGGAGCTAACCCAAGAAAGGAAGACCCTAAAAGAATACCACCAAACTTTTGTTATACTTCTCCAATTTGCTCTAGAGATGGATGAGGTAACTCTTCTCCGTCGATTCATTTAAAAGCTTAATCTACCATTGAATAACCTCGTCAAGAATGCAAAACCATCCTCTATTTCAGAAGCCATAACTATAGCCAGAGGCTATGATAAAGTTTTTTTATATAGAAAGTGTCGAGAGAAGGACACGAGTCCTTCCATGTTAATCGTGAAGAGGTCCCCTAATCCAAGAGAGGAACATCAAGCCCACCCTTGGCTACAAGGAATCATGAGGTAGAGCAAAATTAGGTCAAGAAATAGGGATAGTAGGGTTAAAGAAAACCGAATTCAACAAGTATTTCTGTGAGTAAATAGGAGAGGATTGGTGCAGGATTCATGTGAAGTAATGTGCATGATGAATAGAGGTATTCTACAAGATGATACTAAGATTATGAAATTGCTATCATAGGTTAGCTTGCATAAAGGATTGATTCCCTTACGTTTTTCCATGACAATTGTGAAGTACCATATTACATGGGGGTATAGAATAAGGAATTTGAAGGTTCATATCATATGAGAGGTATATGGATGCATGAAATTAGGATAATTAGGCCAATTAACTTTGGAATAATAAAGATATTTTGGAGGCACAACAAAACGAGCCAAACACATGAAATAAGGGACTCTTTAAGAACACTATATGTGTCTCTTATAATATAGATTTCAATAAGGAAAAAGAGTGCACTCAGAGAAGAGTGAGGCAATAAGGCTAGAAACATTAGGAAAGTGTTAGAATAAAAATATTAGCTCCAAAAATCCTAAAAGAAATAAGAAGACAAGAATAGTTCTCTTAAGAGATAAGTATCTCCAAAAATAGAAATTTGAATTTAGGTGAGAAGAGGTCATATTTAGAGTACTTTTACATATTTAGAGTCCATGCATACTAAAAGTGAGGAAAAGCAACGCGTTTCTAAAGATGGCATGTTTGCAGCTATATACAGACGTTTTTGCCTATTCTACCCGCGCCGCGGTGGCTTGTAGACTAGATGCCTTCCGGTTCTTTTGACCGATTATACGAGTATATTCTGAGTTCTTATCAGAGATTTATGGCCGAAACAGTTTGCTGCTTCTGTCAAGGTCTCTACGCAAGAAAAACTGTAAGACGACAACAAGTAGCCTCAAGGAAATCCTAGCTAGAGCTTGAGATGTATATATATCCCTTCATTCTTATCTGATATGTTAGAAGAGAAGGTTAGATTGCTGTGGTCTTTCGGAGGAAGAGACCAGAACTCCATAGCTTTTCTTTTAAATAAAGAATAGTATGCCGTAGCCTTGCAAGAGAAGGCTATTTTGCCATAGACCTTCGAAAGAGAGAAAACTCACAGTACGAGTAAGAGGAGATAAATCTTGGGGATGATCGGATGACTTCAATCGTAAGAGAAGGTATTAGAAGACTCTATTCTCTTATGTCAAGTTCTAAAGCTCTTGTTAACGAGCAAAGGCAACGATAAACGATAAATTTCTGTAAGGTGAATATATATTTTTTTGTTTTACAATTATATATCATTCTTAGGGGTTGAGGTATGGCCTCGGCTTCTCTATTAATTGTTAATAGTGATCTATTTGATTTATTTACTAGTTAAAGTTTGTATTCTTTTAAACAACAGCATATGCCTTAATAAAGAATGTCTTATCATAATCTCAAGTTGAAATGCTAAAATCTTTGTGAAAAGGATTGTTTTCTTAAGAAGGTAACATAGATTCTAGTCTTATGGTTTAGTTGAGTAAATGGATTGTTATCTTGGTTAAATTAGGTACAGGTACAACTCTCCCTGCGCTTTGATGCTGCGCCGTTCTTGTGCTTGTACAGCCGGATGGCGGAGATGTTGGTAAGGCCCGGAGAGTTGGCCCATGGTATCCCTCATACCATTGGGAGAATAAGATTTGCCGATTGAGGCAGGTGATTGTGATGCTGCCTAGTTTTTAGGGCCCAAGCTAGTGCGGTGAATCAGCCCACCCTAGTGCGGTGAATCAGCCACCCCTAGTGCGTAGACATCCCTCTGAGGGGCGGAAGAATGGAGCGATGGAGCCTGAGAGGGCGACATGCTGCCGCCTTGAGTCCTCTCGCCACCAGCGGCCCGACGATGAGGTGTATGATTCCACACAATCCTGGGTCTAACTTGGGATGTAGGATTCCCAGAGGATACAATGAAAGAAGCAAGTTCACCCTTGCTCATCTGAAAATCGTAAGAAAGGCAGAATTAGTTGGAAGCACTGTTGTCAATCTAACCACGGGGGAACCAGAATTAGTTATGGGGGGATGCCATGAAAGTACACATTCGAGAGAAGGTTTTGTCCTCCAGGATTTCGAGAGGATAAAATGAATGAATTTTTGGAGCTTACCCAAGAAAGGAAGACCCTAAAAGAATACCACCAAACTTTTGTTAACTTTCTCCAATTTGCTCTAGAGATGGATGAGGTAACTCTTCTTCATCGATTCATTTAAAAGCTTAATCTACCATTGAGTAACCTCGTCAAGAATGCAAAACCATACTCTATCTCAGAAGCCATAATTATAGCCAGAGGCTATGATAAAGTTTTTTTATATAGAAAGTGTCGAGAGAAGGACACGAGTCCTTCCATGTTAATCGTGAAGAGGTCCCCCAATCCAAGAGAGCAACATCAATCCCACCCTTGGCTACAAGGAATCATGAGCTAGAGCAAAATTAGGTCAAGAAATAGGGATAGCAGGGTTAAAGATATCCAAATTCAACAAGTATTTCTATGAGTAAATAGAAGAGGATTGGTGCAAGATTCATGTGAAGTAATGTGCATGATGAATAGAGGTATTCTACAAGATGATACTAAGATTATGAAATTGCTATCATAGGTTAGCTTGCATAAAGGATTGATTCCCTTACCTTTTTCCATGACAATTGTGAAGTACCATATTACATGGGAGTATAGAATAAGGAATTTGAAGGTTCATATCATATGAGAGGTATATGGATGCATGAAATTAGGATAATTAGGCCAATTAACTTTGCAATAATAAAGATATTTTGGAGGCACGACAAAACGAGCCAAACACATGAAATAAGGGACTCTTTAAGAACACTGTATGTGTCTCTTATAATATAGATTTCAATAAGGAAAGAGAGTGCACTCAGAGAAGAGTGAGGCAATAAGGCTAGAAACATTAGGAAAGTGTTAGAATAAAAATATTAGCTCCAAAAATCCTTAAAGAAATAAGAAGACAAGAATAGTTCTATTAAGAGATAAGTATCTCCAAAAATAGAAATTCGAATTTAGGTGATAAGAGGTCATATTTAGAGTACTTTTACATATTTAGAGTCCATGGATACTAAAAATGAGGAAAAGCAACCGTTTCTAAAGATGGCATGTTTGCAGCTATATACAGACGTTTTTGCCTATTCTACCCGCGCCGCGGTGGCTTGTAGACTAGATGCCTTCCGGTTCTTTTGACCGATTATACGAGTATATTCTGAGTTCTTATCAGAGATTTATGGCCGAAACAGTTTGCTGCTTCTGTCAAGGTCTCTACACAAGAAAAACTGTAAGACGACAACAAGTAGCCTCAAGGTAATCCTAGAGCTTGAGATGTATATATATCCCTTCATTCTTATCTAATATGTTAGAAGAGAAGGTTAGATTGCTGTGGTCTTTCGGAGGAAGAGACCAGAACTCCATAGCTTTTCTTTTAAATAAAGAATAGTATGCCGTAGCCTTGCAAGAGAAGGCTATTTTGCCATAGACCTTCGAAAGAGAGAAAAGTCACAGTACGAGTAAGAGGAGATAAATCTTGGGGATGATCGGATAATTTCAATCGTAAGAGAAGGTATTAGAAGACTCTATTCTCTTATGTCAAGTTCTAAAGCTCTTGTTAACGAGCAAAGCCAACGATGAACGATAAATTTCTGTAAGGTATATATATATTTTTTTGTTTTACAATTATATATCATTCTTAGGGGTTGAGGTATGGCCTCCGCTTCTCTATTAATTGTTAATAGTGATCTATTTGATTGATTTACTAGTTAAAGTTTGTATTCTTTTAAACAACAGCATATGCCTTAATAAAGAATGTCTTATCGTAATCTCAAGTTGAAATGCTAAAATCTTTGTGAAAAGGATTGTTTTCTTAAGAAGGTAACATAGATTCTAGTCCTATGGTTTAGTTGAGTAAATGGATTGTTATCTTGGTTAAATTAGGTACAGGTACAACTCTCCCTGCTTTGATGCTGCGCCGTTCTTGTGCTTGTATAGCCGGATGGCGGAGATGTTGGTAAGGCCCGGAGAGTTGGCCCATGGTATCCCTCATACCATTGGGAGAATAAGATTTGCCGATTGAGGCGCTTGGTTATGATGCTGCCTAGTTTTGAGGGCCCAAGCTAGTGCGGTGAATCAGCCCACCCTAGTGCGGTGAATCAGCCATCCCTAGTGCGTAGACATCCCTCTGAGGGGCGGAAGAATGGAGCAATGGAGCCTGAGAGGGCGACATGCTGCCGCCTTGAGTCCTCTCGCCACCAGCGGCCCGACGATGAGGTGTATGATTCCACACAAACATGGGTCTAACTTGGGATGTGGGATTCCCAGAGGATACAATGAAAGAAGCAAGTTCACCCTTGCTCATCTAAAAATCGTAAGAAAGGCCAAATTAGTTGGAAGCACTGTTGTCAATCTAACCACGGGGGAACCAGAATTAGTTATGAGGGGATGCCATGAAAGTACACATTCGAGAGAAGGTTTTGTCCTCCAGGATTTCGAGAGGATAAAATGAATGAATTTTTGGAGCTAACCCAAGAAAGGAAGACCCTAAAAGAATACCACCAAACTTTTGTTAAACTTCTCCAATTTGCTCTAGAGATGGATGAGGTAACTCTTCTCCATCGATTCATTTAAAAGCTTAATCTACCATTGAATAACCTCGTCAAGAATGCAAAACCATCCTCTATTTCAGAAGCCATAATTATAGCCAGAGGCTATGATAAAGTTTTTTTATATAGAATGTGTCGAGAGAAGGACACGAGTCCTTCCATGTTAATCGTGAAGAGGTCCCCCAATCTAAGAGAGGAACATCAAGCCGACCCTTGGCTACAAGGAATCATGAGCTAGAGCAAAATTAGGTCAAGAAATAGGGATAGCAGGGTTAAAGATAACCGAATTCAACAAGTATTTCTGTGAGTAAATAGAAGAGGATTGGTGCAAGATTCATGTGAAGTAATGTGCATGATGAATAGAGGTATTCTACAAGATGATACTAAGATTATGAAACTGCTATCATAGGTTAGCTTGCATAAAGGATTGATTCCCTTACGTTTTTCCATGACAATTGTGAAGTACCATATTACATGGGGGTATAGAATAAGGAATTTGAATGTTCATATCATATGAGAGGTATATTGATGCATGAAATTAGGATAATTAGGCCAATTAACTTTGGAATAATAAAGATATTTTGGAGGCACAACAAAACGAGCCAAACACATGAAATAAGGGACTCTTTAAGAACATTGTATGTGTCTCTTTTAATATAGATTTCAATAAGGAAAGAGAGTGCACTCAGAGAAGAGTGAGGCAATAAGGCTAGAAACATTAGGAAAGTGTTAGAATAAAAATATTAGCTCCAAAAATCCTAAAAGAAATAAGAAGACAAGAATAGTTCTATTAAGAGATAAGTATCTCCAAAAATAGAAATTTGAATTTAGGTGATAAGAGGTCATATTTAGAGTACTTTTACATATTTAGAGTCCATGCATACTAAAAATGAGGAAAAGCAACGCGTTTCTAAAGATGGCATGTTTGCAGCTATATACATACGTTTTTGCCTATTCTACCCGCGCCGCGGTGGCTTGTAGACTAGATGCCTTCCAGTTCTCTTGACCGATTATACGAGTATATTCTGAGTTCTTATCAGAGATTTATGGCCGAAACAGTTTGCTGCTTCTGTCAAGGTCTCTACACAAGAAAAACTGTAAGACGACAACAAGTAGCCTCAAGGTAATCCTAGAGCTTGAGATGTATATATATCCCTTCATTCTTATGTAATATCTTAGAAGAGAAGGTTAGATTGCTGTGGCCCATGGTATCCCTCATACCATTGGGAGAATGAGGTTCGCCGATTGAGGCGGGTGATTGTGATGCTGCCTAGTTTTGAGGGCCCAAGCTAGTGCGGTGAATTAGTCCACCCTAGTGCGTAGACATCCCTCTGAGGGGCAAAAAATCGAGCAATAGAGCCTGAGAGGGTGACAGGCCGTCGGCTTGAGTCCTCTCGCCACCACCAGCGGCCCGACGATGAGGTGTATGGTCCCGTAGGGTTTTGCCCAGCATGTAGAGGCTGGAAGGTCAAATTCTAGATCATCGACAACAGTATAAAGGAAAAGAATAAGAGAGCCGGTTTGGCTTGTATGGAATTGATTCTTGTATAAACATTTAAAAAAAATAAATCTTATCTTTGGCATTATTGTATTGTGGAAAGAGGCTGTTTTAACGAACCTTGTGAAAGGGCCTTAAATAAAGAGCATGTTTATTTACGTCAAACAGTGTGGTAGGATTAATTAGAAAATAAATTAACGCGTGAGTAGGGTGGAGAGTGGGAGGATGGAATGCCCCGATGGCACCATCCTACGGACGGGTGGACCCGATCAGTCGGGTAGCTTTCCAACAGATCAAGTGAAAACCCTACGCTAGATAAATAGGTTCTCGGGCAATTCTATTCTAGAAGACTAGGCCAGCGGGCGGCTGTGCCTTGCATGGATGAGGAAAAAGGCGTTGTCTCTAGGAATTAAGACTAGTAGTTGTCCAAATTATGATCAATTACTCTATGGGTGATTTGATTTTTAGAAGACCACGCTCCCCCTGTGCTGCAGGGAGGATAGAACTAGGTCTTACCTATATGAATCGTATCCTTGAATCTCTGCATGGTCAAGGTGTATGAGTAGAAAATTTTCTCCAAGATAAGACTTAAGTGTTTCCCCTATTTTGGAAGGGAGAAACCTTACAAGTGGTATCAGAGCCGATCTTAATTCCTAGGATTTATTTTTCAAAGGTTAACTATCAAGGGAATAAAACAAGTGATTGTTTATCATACGAGGATGAATCACTTATTCCTACTGGCCATAGAAGTGGTTTGAATATCCTCGCATGTGGAGACAATCATCCTATGAAATTGTGCTTATATCTTGGGGGTGCACACGCAAGATATTTGTATAATAAATTCGAGAAATAAGATTGGGGAGGAAACCTTTTGAGGAAAAACATAGGGCGATCGAATTAAGAAACTAGTGAGAGACTGAATGACTAGAAGGATAGATCGAAACTTTGTTTAGAGAAATTTTTGAGGATATATCTCATTAACTTGCATATTATAAATTATTAAGATTAGAACTTCATTAAGGTTTGAATAGTTGACGTCATGTGAATGCCATCCATTGGCTTCTTTACACCAGGTCGATCATTTAAGATCTTGAACCCATCTCAGACAAACATGGGTCTAACTTGGGATGTGTGATTCCCAGAGGATCATGCTATTGGATGTGTTAATCCCAAGATACTAGATGTGTAATTTTTAGAAAACTAATTCATCGCAGACGTGTTAATCCTAATTATCTTTGGATGTGTCAATCCCAAGGCACCAGATCTGTAATTCTCAAAAAATGAAGATCTCAGATATATTAATCCACTAGAGTGCCTTTAGATGTGGCGATGTGATAAGTATTTGATACTTTATGAACTTTTCATGGATATAATGAAAGAAGCAAGTTCACCCTTGCTCATCTAAAAATCGTAAGAAAGGCCAAATTAGTTGGAAGCACTGTTGTCAATCTAACCACGGGGGAACCAGAATCAGTTATGGGGGGTTGCCATGAAAGTACACATTCGAGAGAAGGTTTTGTCCTCCAGGATTTTGAGAGGATAAAATGAATGAATTTTTGGAGCTAACCCAAGAAAGGAAGACCCTAAAAGAATACCACCAAACTTTTGTTAAACTTCTCCAATTTGCTCTAGAGATGGATGAGGTAACTCTTCTCCATCGATTCATTTAAAAGCTTAATCTACCATTGAATAACCTCGTCAAGAATGCAAAACCATCCTCTATTTCAGAAGCCATAATTATAGCCAGAGGCTATGATAAAGTTTTTTTATATAGAAAGTGTCGAGAGAAGGACAGGAGTCCTTCCATGTTAATCATGAAGAGGTCCCCTAATCCAAGAGAGGAACATCAAGCCCACCCTTGGCTACAAGGAATCATGAGCTAGAGCAAAATTAGGTCAAGAAATAAGGATAGCAGGGTTAAAGATAACTGAATTCAACAAGTATTTCTATGAGTAAATAGAAGAGGATTGGTGCAAGATTCATGTGAAGTAATGTGCATGATGAATAGAGGTATTCTACAAGATGATACTAAGATTATGAAATTGCTATCATAGGTTAGCTTGCATAAAGGATTGATTCCCTTACGTTTTTCCATGACAATTGTGAAGTACCATATTACATGGGGGTATAGAATAAGGAATTTGAAGGTTCATATCATATGAGAGGTATATGGATGCATGAAATTAGGATAATTAGGCCAATTAACTTTGGAATAATAAAGATATTTTGGAGGCACAACAAAACGAGCCAAACACATGAAATAAGGGACTCTTTAAGAACACTGTATGTGTCTCTTTTAATATAGATTTCAATAAGGAAAGAGAGTGCACTCAGAGAAGAGTGAGGCAATAAGGCTAGAAACATTAGGAAAGTGTTAGAATAAAAATATTAGCTCCAAAAATCCTAAAAGAAATAAGAAGGCAAGAATAGATCTATTAAGAGATAAGTATCTCCAAAAATAGAAATTCGAATTTAGGTGATAAGAGGTCATAATTAGAGTACTTTTCCATATTTAAAGTCCATGCATACTAAAAATGAGGAAAAGCAACGCGTTTCTAAAGATGGCATGTTTGCAGCTATATACAGACGTTTTTGCCTATTCTACCCGCACCGCGGTGGCTTAAAGACTAGATGCCTTCTGGTTCTTTTGACCGATTATACGAGTATATTCTGAGTTCTTATCAGAGATTTATGGCCAAAATAGTTTGCTGCTTCTGTCAAGGTCTCTACACAAGAAAAACTGTAAGACAACAACAAGTAGTCTCAAGGTAATCCTAGAGCTTGAGATGTATATATATCCCTTCATTCTTATCTAATATCTTAGAAGAGAAGGTTAGATTGCTACGGTCTTTCGGAGGAAGAGACCAGAACTCCATAGCTTTTCTTTTAAATAAAGAATAGTATGCCGTAGCCTTGCAAGAGAAGGCTATTTTGCCATAGACCTTCGAAAGAGAGAAAATTCACAGTACGAGTAAGAGGAGATAAATCTTGGGGATGATCGGATGACTTCAATCGTAAGAGAAGGTATTAGAAAACTCTATTCTCTTATGTCAAGTTCTAAAGCTCTTGTTAACGAGCAAAGGCAACGATAAACGATAAATTTCTGTAAGGTATATATATATTTTTTTGTTTTACAATTATATATCATTCTTAGGGGTTGAGGTATGGCCTCCGCTTCTCTATTAATTGTTAATAGTGATCTATTTGATTGATTTACTAGTTAAAGTTTGTATTCTTTTAAACAACAGCATATGCCTTAATAAAGAATGTCTTATCGTAATCTCAAGTTGAAATGCTAAAATCTTTGTGAAAAGGATTGTTTTCTTAAGAAGGTAACATAGATTCTAGTCCTATGGTTTAGTTGAGTAAATGGATTGTTATCTTGGTTAAATTAGGTACAGGTACAACTCTCCCTGCTTTGCTGCTGCGCCGTTCTTGTGCTTGTATAGCCGGATGGCGGAGATGTTGGTAAGGCCCGGAGAGTTGGCCCATGGTATCCCTCATACCATTGGGAGAATAAGATTTGCCGATTGAGGCGCTTGATTATGATGCTGCCTAGTTTTGAGGGCCCAAGCTAGTGCGGTGAATCAGCCCACCCTAGTGCGGTGAATCAGCCACCCCTAGTGCGTAGACATCCCTCTGAGGGGCGGAAGAATGGAGCGATGGAGCCTGAGAGGGCGACATGCTGCCGCCTTGAGTCCTCTTGCCACCAGCGGCCCGACGATGAGGTGTATGATTCCAGACAAGCATGGGTCTAACTTGGGATGTGGGATGCCCAGAGGATACAATGAAAGAAGCAAGTTCACCCTTGCTCATCTGAAAATCGTAAGAAAGGCCAAATTAGTTGGAAGCACTGTTGTCAATCTAACCATGGGGGAACCAGAATTAGTTATGGGGGGATGCCATGAAAGTACACATTTGAGAGAAGGTTTTGTCCTCCAGGATTTCGAGAGGATAAAATGAATGAATTTTTGGAGCTAACCCAAGAAAGGAAGACCCTAAATGTGAGATCCCCCTGGTCCCACCGAGCAACGGATTCGGGGTACTAGCAGCGGAAGTAGCACATCATGCGTGGGTAGGGGTCTCACACTCGGGGCCTCGCCCACGGATATCCGGACAAGAGACTAATCCGTCGGTTTTTCCAAAACCGAACCCGGAAAAACTTCCCTTACCCGGAAAGCACGGGCGATTCCACCAGGATAATTTTTTTACTCTAACGTAGTCAAGATCATTACTGATCACGCTGATCCAACTGCACCTATAAAGATACTCGGTCGGATCAAGGAAGAAACTTGCACTTGGATCATTGGGATCAACGCTTTTTTCCCCATCAAGAGGCACAGCCGTTGATTCCTATCCATAGAACAATTACTATCCGGGACTTACTTCATCTATCGTAATAACAGAAATTGAGTCTCGGTTTACGGATCCATCAGTCCAGCCTAACCCCATCCGATCCCATGGGTTAGCCAACCGCCCAACCACTGTAGTGATGGGATCCAATTTGGAATTTGGTTAGGTTTTGTCCCGGGTACCAAGGAAAAGAGTTCCAAGGCCCCCTAGCCGGAATTTCATGCAAACATAAAACTAGCCACACCACTTACACACCCAATATGAAAATTGCCTTTTTCTTAGCATCAGCTAACTTTAAAACAATCCTTTAATGAAACCATAGTACCACTGATCACAATCTCCCAATTTATCCAGTTGATTCATAATTTCCCTTCATTCCTTCATCAGAGTATCTATGGCATCATTGGCAACTAGAACGCTCACCACCTGTCCACACAGGGGCCGTTTCAATAGTTCCTAGCCCATAATACTCAACAATATAATCACTTATCAAGATGGACTCTCGTTGAAGATCAGCAAGATCAACCAACAGATCCATATAAAAGAGCCATGGACTCATCCGTTGAGGACCAGCAAGGTCAGTCAACCAGATCCATGCCCGGTTCAAGAAAACAACTCTTACTCCTTGTTTCAATATCTTCCTCGACGCACGCGTGGGTATCCTAGGCGACCCAGAGCCCGAGCACCGTATGGTCAGCACCCTCTAGGATCCTTCGCAGGTGACCTAGCACTTCACTCATAGGCCGCTTCCTTGGTCCCTCATCCACCGTACCGGAAGCTCACCATTTTAATCGAACCGAGGCTGGTCAAGACCTCGATCGACCTTGCTACGCGAGACGTCCTCCATTGACTCTCCGTCAGCAGTTGCAACTTTATCAGTTAGGTCTCTACGACCTTAATCACAAGACGGTCAAAATGCTTCCCCAGCATTCTTGACATAAAACAGCCATTTACAAACAGCATTTACAAACAGTTTACAAATACAGTTTCTATATTAACTCTCATTTTTCCACATTATCCCTCATTAATCCACATTACTTATTCCACATTCCATGTATATGTGTACTCATCCAATCACCTCCTTTTCCATCTCTTCACTTCAGATTCCTTCACATCACATATCATATATTCACATCCATATCCACATCCATACATCCACATCCACATCCACATTCACATCCATACATCCACATCTACATGCTTATCTCCATTTTCACATCCTCATTTATATATCCACATCCCATATCCACATTCATACATACACATCCATATCCACATCCACATCCACATCCACATTCATATCCACGCATCCACATCTACATGCTTACCTCCATTTTCACATCCTCATTTATACATCCACATCCCATATCCACATTCATACATACACATCCATACATCCACATCTACATCCACATACATACATACATCCACATCCACATTCCACATTCACATCTATACATCCACATCTACATTCACATTCACATACATCCACATCCACATTCCCATACATCCACATCTATACATCCACATTCCACATTCACATCTACATTCACATTCACATACATGCATCCACATCTACATGCTTACCTCCATTTTCACATCCTCATTTATACATCCACATCCCATATCCACATTCATACATACACATCCATACATCCACATCTACATCCACATACATACATACATCCACATCCACATTCCACATTCACATCTATACATCCACATCTACATTCACATTCACATACATCCACATCCACATTCCCATACATCCACATCTATACATCCACATTCCACATTCACATCTACATTCACATTCACATACATGCATCCACATTCCCATACATCCACATCTATACATCCACATCTACATCCACATACATACATACATCCACATCCACATTCCACATTCACATCTATACATCCACATCTACATCCACATTCACATACATCCACATCCACATTTCCATTCACATCTATACATCCACATCCATTCACATCTATACATCCACATCTACATCCACATTTACATCTATGTATATACATCTTCATGCATATATCCATTTTCATGTTCATACATCCACACTCCTATCTCCATATCCACACATCCACATACATACATCCATTTTCACATTCCCATTTATATAACCCCATATACCTTCACATCTAATCTTTTACATCACATCCATTCTCGCCCTATCACAGCCCATATACATCTTATCCTATCACATACACTTCTTACCTCATCCCCCCATACACATCTTAATTCATCTTATCACATCCTAACTTATTTCATAAGCATCTTATCACCTCTTATCACATCCTATCACTTTCCATACGCATCTTATCAATTCTTATCACATCTCATACACCTCTTATCACATCTTATCACATTTCATATCTTTTTTTTTTAAAAAAAAAGAGAATTCTTTTATTTGATATAAGATTTCTCTACACATTTATTTATACATAAATTCCATTTAAGGAGACTAACACTTTCGAAATTAAAATCAATCTTTTATGCATCTTCTTATGCATGATTTCAATTTGGTAGGGAATTATACTTTTAGAATAAAAGAATTTCTCTTATGCATCTAAGTTAAGCATAAAATCCAATTATGAGGAAAATCATACTTTTAGTATAAAAAGAATATCTTTTATGCATACCTATATGCATGAAATCCAATATGATAAAAGTAACACTTTTGATATAAAAATTTTTCCTTTATGCATACTTCTATGCATGAAAATTAAAAATGATAAAAGTAACACTTTTGATATAAAAATTTTCTTTTATGCATAATATTAAAATTCAATTTCTCCATGATTATAATGAAATTCTTTCAATTAATCTAGGATGATGATTCCTAGAATATGGTAGGAAGTCCTCTTTTTATGCTTTGAATGAAAATTTTTTATGCATAATTTTTATAAAAATTTTGCCATAGCTCCGCTGCTATGACTGATAAATCTCAATTTTTTCTAAGGGATAAAGCTTATCATTAAGGAAATAATTAAAATGATCTCTAATTGGATCATTAATCTATAGTGGATTGAATCATCAATATGCATAAACTAAAAGCATAGAAAAAAGCCATTAATTTGGCCTCAAGCATAGCTTAATCTTGGGTTAAGAAAAAGCTTTATGAAAAGCTTGATTTGGATTGAGAACGGGTCATGAGTATGACCATTTCTTGAGTGAGGGAGAGAATTTACATAAAAATCATTAGAATTTAAACATAAATGAAAATTAACTTCAATAGCATTATGTAACTCTTCACTACTATTCAAACTTCAATAGCATTTAAAAAAAAACCATACCAATTAAACTTCTCAAGCTTGAGAGGGGTTGAGAAGAGAGAAACATTGAGAAATTATAGAAAGATCAATATTCACTAATTACCTTACAACTTGCTTGATTCTTTGTTCACGGTAGAGGCCCCCAACCAATCAATTGGTTAAGTATGTTGATGGAGCCACTAATGGGGATTGAAGAAAGAGGGAAGCTCCAAAAACTAGTGAATTATTAAATGAATTCACAGTTCTTGGCTTAGGTGGAGTAGAGTAACGATGCATAAACACTATCTATTTTTCAACAAGGGTGAGGCTTCTATTTATAGGAAAAATTGAGCTCCTAACCAAACAAACTGATTCTAGAATTTTCTAAATCAGTTTGGTCAATATTTGACCATTTTTAGGTCAGTTAAGCTAACTTTTTGGAACTAGACTTGAATGAGGAGAGAGGAGAGATGAAATATCTCAATTTTTATGAGTTTAAAACTCATTCAAGCATGTGAAATATGCACCTCCTTTAAAGAACTCCCCTTCCTTACATATGTGTCATAATGGAATCATTTTAATATTGCTCATAGTTTTTTTTACTAATAAACCTTGTACATTTTCAACTCTTCATCTTATGTGAAATATGCACCTCCTTTAAAGAATTCCCCTTCCTTACATATGTGTCATAATGGAATCATTTTAATATTGCTCATAGTTTTTTACTAATAAACCTTGTACATTTTCAACTCTTCATCTTATGTGAAATATGCACCTCCTTTAAAGAATTCCCCTTCCTTACATATGTGTCATAATGGCATCATTTTAATATTGCTCATAGTTTTTTACTAATAAACCTTGTACATTTTCAACTCTTCACCTTATGTGAGCATTTACTCATTTTTGGGTATCTTCTTTTTTACAAATTTGGATTTATCTCTTCCCTACACATGGATTGATGCTATTGGCCCATAGGAACCTTAATTGGACCATAGTCTAAAGATTTTTGAAAATCTAGACCCTTAGACTAAGGTTCTTTATACCTATTTCCAATTAATTCCAATTGCACATTGGAAAATTCTTTTTGAATTTCTATTTCAGGGGAACTCATCTGAATTATAAGAGATATTTTTCTATCCAAAAATATTCAAAATCTGAATATTCTCTCTCTAGAATATTTTTCTCTCTCTAGGCTAAAACAGATAGAAACAAGATCTTTATATTTCTGAAGAGGGTTGATTACAGGGGAAGATACTAGACATCAAAAAGGGGGTGGGGGAGGAATCTTACATTCTACCCCACTTAAAAAACGCGAGATGTCCTCATCTCGCAACTTGTGATAATTTCGCAAGATTCACGAATATGAGACTTAGAGAAAAATTTTAATCAAGATTAACCACCAAGAAACGTCTTAAAGAGAGCAAGATTCAAAATAAGAACAAGATTTAAACTTTATTCATTCTCGGAACTTATACAGTAAAGATAGAATAACTCTTTACACTTCCATAAGCCCGTCCATCATATGATCACAAAAGCAGTCCTCACAAGCTGCACAAGTATAAGGTAACTCATCTATGGGAATGATTCTGTGGGTTATTGCTGCGCCTATCTCAGTGGTATGAGGTGTTCTAACAAAAGGACCTCTGAGAGGCAAGCCAAAAACGGGGTAAAGGCATATCTTCTCATGAGGAAGAAAACACGCCAGTAAGAAGACCCGCTCAGAAAACCCAGGATGCCTTGATCTCATGACGCAGTAGTATCGGGGACCCAAACCCAAAGCTTCAATAACCATGGCCAAGCGGACATTGTTACGAAAGTGCTGCTGACCCCAGGGTGTTACCCTAGTTATGTCTTGATAGGTCCGCCATTTTGTCTGCGCTACAGAAGTTCCCAAGTGAGGGAAAAGTGAGCGCTCATACTGCTCTATAAAATCTTTCTTCACAGACTCCCTTGCGTCTTGAAGGTGAGAAATCATTAGGGATAAAACTAGTTCTTGTTGCCAAGCCATGAAGGAGATTAAGAAAGAAAGGAGATCGATGGAAGTAAGATTACTGTGAGCGACGAGTAAAAGTTACGACTTATATAAAGGAAGGAGCTAGCGTAACTTAGAAGCCAACGGTAACTTGCCACTAAAGTTTTACCGTCTTTCCATGATTTGGATTTGACACATTTTTCTATAGAAGGCATTAAGAATTTTGAGATGAAGAGATAAAAGAAGCTTGTAGGCTAAGTCACCTACTTTCATTGAATTCAGATATAAGGCTCACAATATCTGGGGGATAACTTCATATACTCCCCAAGAGATAAAGAACTTCTTTTGGGCCGTACTCGAATGAAGACCAAATCCTTGATATCCAAAACATCGATTCTCACTTCTGAACTCATTGTTATGAATCCTTAAAACAGGTGGGACTCTTGAGAAGTGTTCTAGAAAAAGGGTCTTCCTTTGTTAAACAGAACTTTCTTTTATTTTAGAGAGGGAATAATTATAAGATCAGAAAGGGAGATTCTTACTCCTGTATACCTCGAAGGCTGGGGAGGAATCTTACATTCTACCCCACTTAAAAAGTGCGAGATGTCCTCATCTCGCAAGGTAGAGGACAACTCTTTTTCTTAACATCCAATTTTATTTTGGGGTTCCTTATATTCTGGTCAACCCAACAGAACACTGGGATAAATATCCCTTATATAGAACTCATCATTAATATTCAGATCATATCATTCATATCTTTAACATGATAATGGTCCATTAGACCGAAAAATTTCCTTCTGAACATTCCTCCACGGGAATTTCAGTCAAGCAAGTTCTCAATTTGTCATCCCTTAACTTGATCTACTGATCAAGTGTTAACAGTAACAATTTGACAGCACAACCCACTAATCGCATAGTGATTTGCTGAATTCATTATCATCATTCCAGTTATGAATATCATCACTGGGACTCGTCCCATTCATCCTCATTGTGGTTTTGTTCAGATTTTTATATTTCAACTAATTTCAGAAATCATCATTTTTCAATCAGAATTTTCAATCAGAATCCAATTCAATTCATCAATTCTCAAACAGAATTAAAAATCATATCAACCACATTCGAATTCATCATCTGGATAGCATTAACGCTTATACTTTCAAGTCTTAGATTTACTCGTATATACTGTCAGTAAAGAGCTGCAGTATACTCTCGGTATATACGGGTAGTCGTGGCTCTTGGAATTATAAGGTAAATACCATCATGTCTAGGCCTCAAGCAAGTCAGGGATCCTATATAATTGTGGTACTTCTATCTGAAGACCCAATTACCAAATTACGAATTTCAGTTTGAATATCAAATTGTATGAATTATATCACACAATTACAACCTTTTTGTGCTTCTTGATAAATTTTTGACATATTTGTCTTCTCAGTTGATCTTTATTAACCAAATGCTCTGATACCAACTGTGAGATCCCCCTGGTCCCACCGAGCAACGGATTCGGGGTACTAGCAGCGGAAGTAGCACATCATGCGTGGGTAGGGGTCTCACACTCGGGGCCTCGCCCACGGATATCCGGACAAGAGACTAATCCGTCGGTTTTTCCAAAACCGAACCCGGAAAAACTTCCCTTACCCGGAAAGCACGGGCGATTCCACCAGGATAATTTTTTTACTCTAACGTAGTCAAGATCATTACTGATCACGCTGATCCAACTGCACCTATAAAGATACTCGGTCGGATCAAGGAAGAAACTTGCACTTGGATCATTGGGATCAACGCTTTTTTCCCCATCAAGAGGCACAGCCGTTGATTCCTATCCATAGAACAATTACTATCCGGGACTTACTTCATCTATCGTAATAACAGAAATTGAGTCTCGGTTTACGGATCCATCAGTCCAGCCTAACCCCATCCGATCCCATGGGTTAGCCAACCGCCCAACCACTGTAGTGATGGGATCCAATTTGGAATTTGGTTAGGTTTTGTCCCGGGTACCAAGGAAAAGAGTTCCAAGGCCCCCTAGCCGGAATTTCATGCAAACATAAAACTAGCCACACCACTTACACACCCAATATGAAAATTGCCTTTTTCTTAGCATCAGCTAACTTTAAAACAATCCTTTAATGAAACCATAGTACCACTGATCACAATCTCCCAATTTATCCAGTTGATTCATAATTTCCCTTCATTCCTTCATCAGAGTATCTATGGCATCATTGGCAACTAGAACGCTCACCACCTGTCCACACAGGGGCCGTTTCAATAGTTCCTAGCCCATAATACTCAACAATATAATCACTTATCAAGATGGACTCTCGTTGAAGATCAGCAAGATCAACCAATAGATCCATATAAAAGAGCCATGGACTCATCCGTTGAGGACCAGCAAGGTCAGTCAACCAGATCCATGCCCGGTTCAAGAAAACAACTCTTACTCCTTGTTTCAATATCTTCCTCGACGCACGCGTGGGTATCCTAGGCGACCCAGAGCCCGAGCACCGTATGGTCAGCACCCTCTAGGATCCTTCGCAGGTGACCTAGCGCTTCACTCATAGGCCGCTTCCTTGGTCCCTCATCCACCGTACCGGAAGCTCACCATTTTAATCGAACCGAGGCTGGTCAAGACCTCGATCGACCTTGCTACGCGAGACGTCCTCCATTGACTCTCCGTCAGCAGTTGCAACTTTATCAGTTAGGTCTCTACGACCTTAATCACAAGACGGTCAAAATGCTTCCCCAGCATTCTTGACATAAAACATCCATTTACAAACAGCATTTACAAACAGTTTACAAATACAGTTTCTATATTAACTCTCATTTTTCCACATTATCCCTCATTAATCCACATTACTTATTCCACATTCCATGTATATGTGTACTCATCCAATCACCTCCTTTTCCATCTCTTCACTTCAGATTCCTTCACATCACATATCATATATTCACATCCATATCCACATCCATACATCCACATCCACATCCACATTCACATCCATACATCCACATCTACATGCTTATCTCCATTTTCACATCCTCATTTATATATCCACATCCCATATCCACATTCATACATACACATCCATATCCACATCCACATCCACATCCACATTCATATCCACGCATCCACATCTACATGCTTACCTCCATTTTCACATCCTCATTTATACATCCACATCCCATATCCACATTCATACATACACATCCATACATCCACATCTACATCCACATACATACATACATCCACATCCACATTCCACATTCACATCTATACATCCACATCTACATTCACATTCACATACATCCACATCCACATTCCCATACATCCACATCTATACATCCACATTCCACATTCACATCTACATTCACATTCACATACATGCATCCACATCTACATGCTTACCTCCATTTTCACATCCTCATTTATACATCCACATCCCATATCCACATTCATACATACACATCCATACATCCACATCTACATCCACATACATACATACATCCACATCCACATTCCACATTCACATCTATACATCCACATCTACATTCACATTCACATACATCCACATCCACATTCCCATACATCCACATCTATACATCCACATTCCACATTCACATCTACATTCACATTCACATACATGCATCCACATTCCCATACATCCACATCTATACATCCACATCTACATCCACATACATACATACATCCACATCCACATTCCACATTCACATCTATACATCCACATCTACATCCACATTCACATACATCCACATCCACATTTCCATTCACATCTATACATCCACATCCATTCACATCTATACATCCACATCTACATCCACATTTACATCTATGTATATACATCTTCATGCATATATCCATTTTCATGTTCATACATCCACACTCCTATCTCCATATCCACACATCCACATACATACATCCATTTTCACATTCCCATTTATATAACCCCATATACCTTCACATCTAATCTTTTACATCACATCCATTCTCGCCCTATCACAGCCCATATACATCTTATCCTATCACATACACTTCTTACCTCATCCCCCCATACACATCTTAATTCATCTTATCACATCCTAACTTATTTCATAAGCATCTTATCACCTCTTATCACATCCTATCACTTTCCATACGCATCTTATCAATTCTTATCACATCTCATACACCTCTTATCACATCTTATCACATTTCATATCTTTTTTTTTAAAAAAAAAAGAGAATTCTTTTATTTGATATAAGATTTCTCTACACATTTATTTATACATAAATTCCATTTAAGGAGACTAACACTTTCGAAATTAAAATCAATCTTTTATGCATCTTCTTATGCATGATTTCAATTTGGTAGGGAATTATACTTTTAGAATAAAAGAATTTCTCTTATGCATCTAAGTTAAGCATAAAATCCAATTATGAGGAAAATCATACTTTTAGTATAAAAAGAATATCTTTTATGCATACCTATATGCATGAAATCCAATATGATAAAAGTAACACTTTTGATATAAAAATTTTTCCTTTATGCATACTTCTATGCATGAAAATTAAAAATGATAAAAGTAACACTTTTGATATAAAAATTTTCTTTTATGCATAATATTAAAATTCAATTTCTCCATGATTATAATGAAATTCTTTCAATTAATCTAGGATGATGATTCCTAGAATATGGTAGGAAGTCCTCTTTTTATGCTTTGAATGAAAATTTTTTATGCATAATTTTTATAAAAATTTTGCCATAGCTCCGCTGCTATGACTGATAAATCTCAATTTTTTCTAAGGGATAAAGCTTATCATTAAGGAAATAATTAAAATGATCTCTAATTGGATCATTAATCTATAGTGGATTGAATCATCAATATGCATAAACTAAAAGCATAGAAAAAAGCCATTAATTTGGCCTCAAGCATAGCTTAATCTTGGGTTAAGAAAAAGCTTTATGAAAAGCTTGATTTGGATTGAGAACGGGTCATGAGTATGACCATTTCTTGAGTGAGGGAGAGAATTTACATAAAAATCATTAGAATTTAAACATAAATGAAAATTAACTTCAATAGCATTATGTAACTCTTCACTACTATTCAAACTTCAATAGCATTTAAAAAAAAACCATACCAATTAAACTTCTCAAGCTTGAGAGGGGTTGAGAAGAGAGAAACATTGAGAAATTATAGAAAGATCAATATTCACTAATTACCTTACAACTTGCTTGATTCTTTGTTCACGGTAGAGGCCCCCAACCAATCAATTGGTTAAGTATGTTGATGGAGCCACTAATGGGGATTGAAGAAAGAGGGAAGCTCCAAAAACTAGTGAATTATTAAATGAATTCACAGTTCTTGGCTTAGGTGGAGTAGAGTAACGATGCATAAACACTATCTATTTTTCAACAAGGGTGAGGCTTCTATTTATAGGAAAAATTGAGCTCCTAACCAAACAAACTGATTCTAGAATTTTCTAAATCAGTTTGGTCAATATTTGACCATTTTTAGGTCAGTTAAGCTAACTTTTTGGAACTAGACTTGAATGAGGAGAGAGGAGAGATGAAATATCTCAATTTTTATGAGTTTAAAACTCATTCAAGCATGTGAAATATGCACCTCCTTTAAAGAACTCCCCTTCCTTACATATGTGTCATAATGGAATCATTTTAATATTGCTCATAGTTTTTTTTACTAATAAACCTTGTACATTTTCAACTCTTCATCTTATGTGAAATATGCACCTCCTTTAAAGAATTCCCCTTCCTTACATATGTGTCATAATGGAATCATTTTAATATTGCTCATAGTTTTTTACTAATAAACCTTGTACATTTTCAACTCTTCATCTTATGTGAAATATGCACCTCCTTTAAAGAATTCCCCTTTCTTACATATGTGTCATAATGGCATCATTTTAATATTGCTCATAGTTTTTTACTAATAAACCTTGTACATTTTCAACTCTTCACCTTATGTGAGCATTTACTCATTTTTGGGTATCTTCTTTTTTACAAATTTGGATTTATCTCTTCCCTACACATGGATTGATGCTATTGGCCCATAGGAACCTTAATTGGACCATAGTCTAAAGATTTTTGAAAATCTAGACCCTTAGACTAAGGTTCTTTATACCTATTTCCAATTAATTTCAATTGCACATTGGAAAATTCTTTTTGAATTTCTATTTCAGGGGAACTCATCTGAATTATAAGAGATATTTTTCTATCCAAAAATATTCAAAATCTGAATATTCTCTCTCTAGAATATTTTTCTCTCTCTAGGCTAAAACAGATAGAAACAAGATCTTTATATTTCTGAAGAGGGTTGATTACAGGGGAAGATACTAGACATCAAAAAGGGGGTGGGGGAGGAATCTTACATTCTACCCCACTTAAAAAACGCGAGATGTCCTCATCTCGCAACTTGTGATAATTTCGCAAGATTCACGAATATGAGACTTAGAGAAAAATTTTAATCAAGATTAACCACCAAGAAACGTCTTAAAGAGAGCAAGATTCAAAATAAGAACAAGAATTAAACTTTATTCATTCTCGGAACTTATACAGTAAAGATAGAATAACTCTTTACACTTCCATAAGCCCGTCTATCATATGATCACAAAAGCAGTCCTCACAAGCTGCACAAGTATAAGGTAACTCATCTATGGGAATGATTCTGTGGGTTATTGCTGCGCCTATCTCAGTGGTATGAGGTGTTCTAACAAAAGGACCTCTGAGAGGCAAGCCAAAAACGGGGTAAAGGCATATCTTCTCATGAGGAAGAAAACACGCCAGTAAGAAGACCCGCTCAGAAAACCCAGGATGCCTTGATCTCATGACGCAGTAGTATCGGGGACCCAAACCCAAAGCTTCAATAACCATGGCCAAGCGGACATTGTTACGAAAGTGCTGCTGACCCCAGGGTGTTACCCTAGTTATGTCTTGATAGGTCCGCCATTTTGTCTGCGCTACAGAAGTTCCCAAGTGAGGGAAAAGTGAGCGCTCATACTGCTCTATAAAATCTTTCTTCACAGACTCCCTTGCGTCTTGAAGGTGAGAAATCATTAGGGATAAAACTAGTTCTTGTTGCCAAGCCATGAAGGAGATTAAGAAAGAAAGGAGATCGATGGAAGTAAGATTACTGTGAGCGACGAGTAAAAGTTACGACTTATATAAAGGAAGGAGCTAGCGTAACTTAGAAGCCAACGGTAACTTGCCACTAAAGTTTTACCGTCTTTCCATGATTTGGATTTGACACATTTTTCTATAGAAGGCATTAAGAATTTTGAGATGAAGAGATAAAAGAAGCTTGTAGGCTAAGTCACCTACTTTCATTGAATTCAGATATAAGGCTCACAATATCTGGGGGATAACTTCATATACTCCCCAAGAGATAAAGAACTTCTTTTGGGCCGTACTCGAATGAAGACCAAATCCTTGATATCCAAAACATCGATTCTCACTTCTGAACTCATTGTTATGAATCCTTAAAACAGGTGGGACTCTTGAGAAGTGTTCTAGAAAAAGGGTCTTCCTTTGTTAAACAGAACTTTCTTTTATTTTAGAGAGGGAATAATTATAAGATCAGAAAGGGAGATTCTTACTCCTGTATACCTCGAAGGCTGGGGAGGAATCTTACACTAAAAGCATACCACCAAACTTTTGTTAAACTTCTCCAATTTGCTCTAGAGATGGATGAGGTAACTCTTCTCCATCGATTCATTTAAAAGCTTAATCTACCATTGAATAACCTCGTCAAGAATGTAAAACCATCCTCTATTTCAGAAGCCATAATTATAGCCAGAGGCTATGATAAAGTTTTTTTATATAGAAAGTGTCGAGAGAAGGACACGAGACCTTCCATGTTAATCGTGAAGAGGTCCCCTAATCCAAGAGAGGAACATCAAGCCCACCCTTGGCTACAAGGAATCATGAGCTAGAGCAAAATTAGGTCAAGAAATAGGGATAGCAGGGTTAAAGATAACCGAATTCAACAAGTATTTCTGTGAGTAAATAGGAGAGGATTGGTGCAAGATTCATGTGAAGTAATGTGCATGATGAATAGAGGTATTCTACAAGATGATACTAAGATTATGAAATTGCTATCATAGGTTAGCTTGCATAAAGGATTGATTCCCTTACGTTTTTCCATGACAATTGTGAAGTACCATATTACATGGGGGTATAGAATAAGGAATTTGAAGGTTCATATCATATAAGAGGTATATGGATGCATGAAATTAGGATAATTAGGCCAATTAACTTTGGAATAATAAAGATATTTTGGAGGCACAACAAAACGAGCCAAACACATGAAATAAGGGACTCTTTAAGGGACACTGTATGTGTCTCTTTTAATATAGATTTCAATAAGGAAAGAGAGTGCACTCAGAGAAGAGTGAGGCAATAAGGCTAGAAACATTAGGAAAGTGTTAGAATAAAAATATTAGCTCCAAAAATCGTAAAAGAAATAAGAAGACAAGAATAGTTCTATTAAGAGATAAGTATCTCCAAAAATAGAAATTCGAATTTAGGTGATAAGAGGTCATATTTAGAGTACTTTTACATATTTAGAGTCCATGCATACTAAAAATGAGGAAAAGCAACGCGTTTCTAAAGATGGCATGTTTGCAGCTATATACAGACGTTTTTGCCTATTCTACCCGCGCCGCGGTGGCTTGTAGACTAGATGCCTTTCGGTTCTTTTGACCGATTATACGAGTATATTATGAGTTCTTATCAGAGATTTATGGCCGAAACAGTTTGCTGCTTCTGTCAAGATCTCTACGCAAGAAAAACTGTAAGACGACAACAAGTAGCCTCAAGGTAATCCTAGAGCTTGAGATGTATATATATCCCTTCATTCTTATCTAATATGTTAGAAGAGAAGGTTAGATTGATGTGGTATTTCGGAGGAAGAGACCAGAACTCCATAGCTTTTCTTTTAAATAAAGAATAGTATGCCGTAGCCTTGCAAGAGAAGGCTATTTTGCCATAGACCTTCGAAAGAGAGAAAAGTCACAGTACGAGTAAGAGGAGATAAATCTTGGGGATGATCGGATGATTTCAATCGTAAAAGAAGGTATTAGAAGACTCTATTCTCTTATGTCAAGTTCTAAAGCTCTTGTTAACGAGCAAAGGCAACGATAAACGATAAATTTCTGTAAGGTATATATATATATTTTTTTGTTTTACAATTATATATCATTCTTAGGGGTTGAGGTATGGCCTCGGCTTCTCTATTAATTGTTAATAGTGATCTATTTCATTGATTTACTAGTTAAAGTTTGTATTCTTTTAAACAACAGCGTATGCCTTAATAAAGAATGTCTTATCGTAATCTCAAGTTGAAATGCCAAAATCTTTGTGAAAAGGATTGTTTTCTTAAGAAGGTAACATAGATTCTAGTCCTATGGTTTAGTTGAGTAAATGGATTGTTATCTTGGTTAAATTAGGTACAGGTACAACTCTCCCTGCTTTGATGCTGCGTCGTTCTTGTGCTTGTATAGCCGGACGGCGGAGATGTTGGTAAGGCCCATGGTATCCCTCATACCATTGGGAGAATAAGATTTGCCGATTAAGGCGGGTGATTGTGATGCTGCCTAGTTTTTAGGGCCCAAGCTAGTGCGGTGAATCAGCCCACCCTAGTGCGGTGAATCAGCCACCCCTAGTGCGTAGACATCCCTCTGAGGGGCGAAAGAATGGAACGATGGAGCGTGAGAGGGCGACATGCTGCCGCCTTGAGTCCTCTCGCCGCCAGCGGCCCGACGATGAGGTGTATGATACCAGACAAGCATGGGTCTAACTTGGGATGTGGGATTCCCAGAGGATACAATGAAAGAAGCAAGTTCACCCTTGCTCATCTGAAAATCGTAAGAAAGGCTAAATTAGTTGGAAGCACTGTTGTCAATCTAACCACGGGGGAACCAGAATTAGTTATGGGGGGAGAAATTCGAATTTAGGTGACAAGAGGTCATATTTAGAGTACTTTTACATATTTAGAGTCTATGCATACTAAAAGTGAGGAAAAGCAACGCGGTTCTAAAGATGGCATGTTTGCAGCTATATACAGACGTTTTTGCCTATTCTACCCGCGCCACGGTGGCTTGTAGACTAGATGCCTTCCGGTTCTTTTGACCGATTATACGAGTATATTCTGAGTTCTTATCAGAGATTTATGGCCGAGATAGTTTGCTGCTTCTGTCAAGGTCTCTACACAAGAAAAACTGTAAGATGACAACAAGTAGCCTCAAGGTGATCCTAGAGCTTGAGATGTATATATATCCCTTCAATCTTATCTAATATCTTAGAAGAGAAGGTTAGATTGCTATGGTCTTTCGGAGGAAGAGACCAGAACTCCATAGCTTTTCTTTTAAATAAAAAATAGTATGCCGTAGCCTTGCAAGAGAAGGCTATTTTGCCATAGACCTTCGAAAGAGAGAGAACTCACAGTACGAGTAAGAGGAGATAAATCTTGGGGATGATCGGATGACTTCAATCGTAAGAGAAGGTATTAGAAGACTCTATTCTCTTATGTCAAGTTCTAAAGCTCTTGTTAACGAGCAAAGGCAACGATAAACGATAAATTTCTGTAGAGTGAATATATATTTTTTTGTTTTACAATTATATATCATTCTTAGGGATTGAGGTATGGCCTCGGCTCCCCGACGATGAGGTGTATGATTCCACACAATCCTGGGTCTAACTTGGGATGTAGGATTCCCAGAGGATATAATGAAAGAAGCAAGTTCACCCTTGCTCATCTGAAAATCGTAAGAAAGGCCGAATTAGTTGGAAGCACTGTTGTCAATCTAACCACGGGGGAACCAGAATTAGTTATGGGGGGATGCCATGAAAGTACACATTCCAGAGAAGGTTTTGTCCTCGAGGATTTCGAGAGGATAAAATGAATGAATTTTTGGATCTTACCCAAGAAAGGAAGACCCTAAAAGAATACCACCAAACTTTTGTTAACTTTCTCCAATTTGCTCCAGAGATGGATGAGGTAACTCTTCTTCATCGATTCATTTAAAAGCTTAATCTACCATTGAGTAACCTCGTCAAGAATGCAAAACCATACTCTATCTCAGAAGCCATAATTATAGCCAGAGGCTATGATAAAGTTTTTTTATATAGAAAGTGTCGAGAGAAGGACACGAGTCCTTCCATGTTAATCGTGAAGAGGTCCCCCAATCCAAGAGAGCAACATCAATCCCACCCTTGGCTACAAGGAATCATGAGCTAGAGCAAAATTAGGTCAAGAAATAGGTATCCAAATTCAACAAGTATTTCTATGAGTAAATAGAAGAGGATTGGTGCAAGATTCATGTGAAGTAATGTGCATGATGAATAGAGGTATTCTATAAGAGGTATTCTACTATTTTGCCATAGACCTTCGAAAGAGAGAAAAGTCACAGTACGAGTAAGAGGAGATAAATCTTGGGGATGATCGGATGATTTCAATCGTAAGAGAAGGTATTAGAAGACTCTATTCTCTTATGTCAAGTTCTAAAGCTCTTGTTAACGAGCAAAGGCAACGATAAACGATAAATTTCTGTAAGGTATATATATATATTTTTTTGTTTTACAATTATATATCATTCTTAGGGGTTGAGGTATGGCCTCGGCTTCTCTATTAATTGTTAATAGTGATCTATTTGATTGATTTACTAGTTAAAGTTTGTATTCTTTTAAACAACAGCATATGCCTTAATAAAGAATGTCTTATCATAATCTCAAGTTGAAATGCTAAAATCTTTGTGAAAAGGATTGTTTTCTTAAGAAGGTAACATAGATTCTAGTCCTATGGTTTAGTTGAGTAAATGGATTGTTATCTTGGTTAAATTAGGTACAGGTACAACTCTCCCTGCGCTTTGATGCTGCGCCGTTCTTGTGCTTGTATAGCCGGATGGCGGAGATGTTGGTAAGGCCCGGAGAGTTGGCCCATGGTATCCCTCATACCATTGGGAGAATAACATTTGCCGATTGAGGCGGGTGATTGTGATGCTGCCTAGTTTTTAGGGCCCAAGCTAGTGCGGTGAATCAGCCCACCCTAGTGCGGTGAATCAGCCATGAAAGTACACATTCCAGAGAAGGTTTTGTCCTCGAGGATTTCGAGAGGATAAAATGAATGAATTTTTGGATCTTACCCAAGAAAGGAAGACCCTAAAAGAATACCACCAAACTTTTGTTAACTTTCTCCAATTTGCTCCAGAGATGGATGAGGTAACTCTTCTTCATCGATTCATTTAAAAGCTTAATCTACCATTGAGTAACCTCGTCAAGAATGCAAAACCATACTCTATCTCAGAAGCCATAATTATAGCCAGAGGCTATGATAAAGTTTTTTTATATAGAAAGTGTCGAGAGAAGGACACGAGTCCTTCCATGTTAATCGTGAAGAGGTCCCCCAATCCAAGAGAGCAACATCAATCCCACCCTTGGCTACAAGGAATCATGAGCTAGAGCAAAATTAGGTCAAGAAATAGGTATCCAAATTCAACAAGTATTTCTATGAGTAAATAGAAGAGGATTGGTGCAAGATTCATGTGAAGTAATGTGCATGATGAATAGAGGTATTCTACAAGATGATACTAAGATTATGAAATTGCTATCATAGGTTAGCTTGCATAAAGGATTGATTCCCTTACGTTTTTCCATGACAATTGTGAAGTACCATATTACATGGGAGTATAGAATAAGGAATTTGAAGGTTCATATCATATGAGAGGTATATGGATGCATGAAATTAGGATAATTAGGCCAATTAACTTTGGAATAATAAAGATATTTTGGAGGCACGACAAAACGAGCCAAACACATGAAATAAGGGACTCTTTAAGAACACTGTATGTGTCTCTTTTAATATAGATTTCAATAAGGAAAGAGAGTGCACTCAGAGAAGAGTGAGGCAATAAGGCTAGAAACATTAGGAAAGTGTTAGAATAAAAATATTAGCTCCAAAAATCCTAAAAGAAATAAGAAGACAAGAATAGTTCTGTTAAGAGATAAGTATCTCCAAAAATAGAAATTCGAATTTAGGTGATAAGAGGTCATATTTAGAGTACTTTTACATATTTAGAGTCCATGCATACTAAAAATGAGGAAAAGCAACGCGTTTCTAAAGATGGCATGTTTGCAGCTATATACAGACGTTTTTGCCTATTCTACCCGCGCCGCGGTGGCTTGTAGACTAGATGCCTTCCGGTTCTTTTGACCGATTATACGAGTATATTCTGAGTTCTTATCAGAGATTTATGGCCGAAACAGTTTGCTGCTTCTGTCAAGGTCTCTACACGAGAAAAGCTGTAAGACGACAACAAGTAGCCTCAAGGTAATCCTAGAGCTTGAGATGTATATATATCCCTTCATTCCTATCTAATATCTTAGAAGAGAAGGTTAGATTGCTGTGGTCTTTCGGAGGAAGAGACCAGAACTCCATAGCTTTTCTTTTAAAAGAATAGTATGCCGTAGCCTTGCAAGAGAAGGCTATTTTGCCAGAGACCTTCGAAAGAGAGAAAAGTCACAGTACGAGTAAGAGGAGATAAATCTTGGGGATGATCGGATAATTTCAATCGTAAGAGAAGGTATTAGAAGACTCTATTCTCTTATGTCAAGTTCTAAAGCTCTTGTTAACGAGCAAAGGCAACGATGAACGATAAATTTCTGTAAGGTATATATATATTTTTTTGTTTTACAATTATATATCATTCTTAGGGGTTGAGGTATGGCCTCCGCTTCTCTATTAATTGTTAATAGTGATCTATTTGATTGATTTACTAGTTAAAGTTTGTATTCTTTTAAACAACAGCATATGCCTCAATAAAGAATGTCTTATCGTAATCTCAAGTTGAAATGCTAAAATCTTTGTGAAAAGGATTGTTTTCTTAAGAAGGTAACATAGATTCTAGTCCTATGGTTTAGTTGAGTAAATGGATTGTTATCTTGGTTAAATTAGGTACAGGTAGTACAACTCTCCCTGCTTTGATGCTGCGCCGTTCTTGTGCTTGTATAGCCGGATGGCGGAGATGTTGCTAAGGCCCGGAGAGTTGGCCCATGGTATCCCTCATACCATTGGGAGAATAAGATTTGCCGATTGAGGCGCTTGGTTATGATGCTGCCTAGTTTTGAGGGCCCAAGCTAGTGCGGTGAATCAGCCCACCCTAGTGCGGTGAATCAGCCATCCCTAGTGCGTAGACATCCCTCTGAGGGGCGGAAGAATGGAGCGATGGAGCCTGAGAGGGCGACATGCTGCCGCCTTGAGTCCTCTCGCCACCAGCAGCCCGACGATGAGAAGTATGATTCCAGACAAGCATGGGTCTAACTTGGGATGTGGGATTCCCAGAGGATACAATGAAAGAAGTAAGTTCACCCTTGCTCATCTGAAAATCGTAAGAAAGTCCAAATTAGTTGGAAGCACTGATGTCAATCTAGCCACGGGGTAACCAGAATCAGATATGGGGGGATGCCATGCCATGAAAGTACACATTCGAGAGAAGCTTTTGTCCTCGAGGATTTCGAGAGGATAAAATGAATGAATTTTTGGAGCTAACCCAAGCAAGGAAGACCCTAAAAGAATACCACCAAACTTTTGTTAACTTTCTCCAATTTGCTCTAGAGATGGATGAGGTAACTCTTCTCCATCGATTCATTTAAAAGCTTAATCTACCATTGAATAACCTCGTCAAGAATGCAAAACCATCCTCTATTTCAGAAGCCATAATTATAGCCAGAGGCTATGATAAAGTTTTTTTATATAGAAAGTGTCGAGAGAAGGACACGAGTCCTTCCATGTTAATCGTGAAGAGGTCCCCTAATCCAAGAGAGGAACATCAAGCCCACCCTTGGCTACAAGGAATCATGAGCTAGAGCAAAATTAGGTCAAGAAATAGGGATAGCAGGGTTAAAGATAACCGAATTCAACAAGTATTTCTGTGAGTAAATAGGAGAGGATTGGTGCAAGATTCATGTGAAGTAATGTGCATGATGAATAGAGGTATTCTACAAGATGATACTAAGATTATGAAATTGCTATCATAGGTTAGCTTGCATAAAGGATTGATTCCCTTACGTTTTTCCATGACAATTGTGAAGTACCATATTACATGGGGGTATAGAATAAGGAATTTGAAGGTTCATATCATATGAGAGGTATATGGATGCATGAAATCAGGATAATTAGGCCAATTAACTTTGGAATAATAAAGATATTTTGGAGGCACAACAAAACGAGCCAAACACATGAAATAAGGGACTCTTTAAGAACACTGTATGTGTCTCTTATAATATAGATTTCAATAAGGAAAGAGAGTGCACTCAGAGAAGAGTGAGGCAATAAGGCTAGAAACATTAGGAAAGTGTTAGAATAAAAATATTAGCTCCAAAAATCCTAAAAGAAATAAGAAGACAAGAATAGTTCTATTAAGAGATAAGTATCTCCAAAAATAGAAATTCGAATTTAGGTGATAAGAGGTCATATTTAGAGTACTTTTACATATTTAGAGTCCATGCATACTAAAAGTGAGGAAAAGCAACGCGTTTCTAAAGATGGCATGTTTGCAGCTATATACAGACGTTTTTGCCTATTCTACCCGCGCCGCGGTGGCTTGTAGACTAGATGTCTTCCGGTTCTTTTGACCGATTATACGAGTATAATCTGAGTTCTTATCAGAGATTTACGGCCGAAACAGTTTGCTGCTTCTGTCAAGGTCTCTACACGAGAAAAGCTGTAAGACAACAACAAGTAGCCTCAAGGTAATCCTAGAGCTTGAGATGTATATATATCCCTTCATTCTTATCTAATATCTTAGAAGAGAAGGTTAGATTGCTGTGGTCTTTCGGAGGAAGAGACCAGAACTCCATAGCTTTTCTTTTAAAAGAATAGTATGCCGTAGCCTTGCAAGAGAAGGCTATTTTGCCATAGACCTTCGAAAGAGAGAAAAGTCACAGTACGAGTAAGAGGAGATAAATCTTGGGGATGATCGGATGATTTCAATCATAAGAGAAGGTATTAGAAGACTCTATTCTCTTATGTGAAGTTCTAAAGCTCTTGTTAACGAGCAAAGGCAACGATGAACGATAAATTTCTGTAAGGTATATATATATATTTTTTGTTTTACAATTATATATCATTCTTAGGGGTTGAGGTATGGCCTCGGCTTCTCTATTAATTGTTAATAGTGATCTATTTGATTGATTTACTAGTTAAAGTTTGTATTCTTTTAAACAACAGCATATGCCTCAATAAGGAATGTCTTATCGTAATCTCAAGTTGAAATGCTAAAATCTTTGTGAAAAGGATTGTTTTCTTAAGAAGGTAACATAGATTCTAGTCCTATGGTTTAGTTGAGTAAATGGATTGTTATCTTGGTTAAATTAGGTACAGGTACAACTCTCCCTGCTTTGATGCTGCGCCGTTCTTGTGCTTGTATAGCCGGATGGCGGAGATGTTGCTAAGGCCCGGAGAGTTGGCCCATGGTATCCCTCATACCATTGGGAGAATAAGATTTGCCGATTGAGGCGCTTGGTTATGATGCTGCCTAGTTTTGAGGGCCCAAGCTAGTGCGGTGAATCAGCCCACCCTAGTGCGGTGAATCAGCCATCCCTAGTGCGTAGACATCCCTATGAGGGGCGGAAGAATGGAGCGATGGAGCCTGAGAGGGCGACATGCTGCCGCCTTGAGTCCTCTCGCCACCAGCGGCCCGACGATCAGAAGTATGATTCCAGACAAGCATGGGTCTAACTTGGGATGTGGGATTCCCAGAGGATACAATGAAAGAAGTAAGTTCACCCTTGCTCATCTGAAAATCGTAAGAAAGTCCAAATTAGTTGGAAGCACTGATGCCAATCTAGCCACGGGGTAACCAGAATCAGATATGGGGGGATGCCATGCCATGAAAGTACACATTCGAGAGAAGCTTTTGTCCTCGAGGATTTCGAGAGGATAAAATGAATGAATTTTTGGAGCTAACCCAAGCAAGGAAGACCCTAAAAGAATACCACCAAACTTTTGTTAACTTTCTCCAATTTGCTCTAGAGATGGATGAGGTAACTCTTCTCCATCGATTCATTTAAAAGCTTAATCTACCATTGAATAACCTCGTCAAGAATGCAAAACCATCCTCTATTTCAGAAGCCATAATTATAGCCAGAGGCTATGATAAAGTTTTTTTATAAAGAAAGTGTCAAGAGAAGGACACGAGTCCTTCCATGTTAATCGTGAAGAGGTCCCCCAATCCAAGAGAGCAACATCAAGCCCACCCTTGGCTACAAGGAATCATGAGCTAGAGCAAAATTAGGTCAAGAAATAGGGATAGCAGGGTTAAAGATAACCGAATTCAACAAGTATTTCTATGAGTAAATAGAAGAGGATTGGTGCAAGATTCATGTGAAGTAATGTGCATGATGAATAGAGGTATTCTACAAGATGATACTAAGATTATGAAATTGCTATCATAGGTTAGCTTGCATAAAGGATTGATTCCCTTACGTTTTTCCATGACAATTGTGAAGTACCATATTACATGGGGGTATAGAATAAGGAATTTGAAGGTTCATATCATATCAGAGGTATATGGATGCATGAAATTAGGATAATTAGGCCAATTAACTTTGGAATAATAAAGATATTTTGGAGGCACAACAAAACGAGCCAAACACATGAAATAAGGGACTCTTTAAGGGACACTGTATGTGTCTCTTTTAATATAGATTTCAATAAGGAAAGAGAGTGCACTCAGAGAAGAGTGAGGCAATAAGGCTAGAAACATTAGGAAAGTGTTAGAATAAAAATATTAGCTCCAAAAATCCTAAAAGAAATAAGAAGACAAGAATAGTTCTATTAAGAGATAAGTATCTCCAAAAATAGAAATTCGAATTTAGGTGATAAGAGGTCATATTTAGAGTACTTTTACATATTTAGAGTCCATGCATACTAAAAATGAGGAAAAGCAACGCGTTTCTAAAGATGGCATGTTTGCAGCTATATACAGACGTTTTTGCCTATTCTACCCGCGCCGCGGTGGCTTGTAGACTAGATGCCTTCCGGTTCTTTTGACCGATTATACGAGTATATTATGAGTTCTTATCAGAGATTTATGGCCGAGACAGTTTGCTGCTTCTGTCAAGGTCTCTACACAAGAAAAACTGTAAGACGACAACAAGTAGCCTCAAGGTAATCCTAGAGCTTGAGATGTATATATATCCCTTCATTCTTATCTAATATGTTAGAAGAGAAGGTTAGATTGCTGTGGTCTTTCGGAGGAAGAGACCAGAACTCCATAGCGTTTCTTTTAAATAAAGAATAGTATGCCGTAGCCTTGCAAGAGAAGGCTATTTTGCCATAGACCTTCGAAAGAGAGAAAAGTCACAGTACGAGTAAGAGGAGATAAATCTTGGGGATGATCGGATGATTTCAATCGTAAGAGAAGGTATTAGAAGACTCTATTCTCTTATGTCAAGTTCTAAAGCTCTTGTTAACGAGCAAAGGCAACGATAAACGATAAATTTCTGTAAGGTATATATATATATTTTTTTGTTTTACAATTATATATCATTCTTAGGGGTTGAGGTATGGCGTCGGCTTCTCTATTAATTGTTAATAGTGATCTATTTGATTGATTTACTAGTTAAAGTTTGTATTCTTTTAAACAACAGCATATGCCTTAATAAAGAATGTCTTATCATAATCTCAAGTTGAAATGCTAAAATCTTTGTGAAAAGGATTGTTTTCTTAAGAAGGTAACATAGATTCTAGTCCTATGGTTTAGTTGAGTAAATGGATTGTTATCTTGGTTAAATTAGGTACAGGTACAACTCTCCCTGCGCTTTGATGCTGCGCCGTTCTTGTGCTTGTATAGCCGGATGGCGGAGATGTTGGTAAGGCCCGGAGAGTTGGCCCATGGTATCCCTCATACCATTGGGAGAATAACATTTGCCGATTGAGGCGGGTGATTGTGATGCTGCCTAGTTTTTAGGGCCCAAGCTAGTGCGGTGAATCAGCCCACCCTAGTGCGGTGAATCAGCCACCCCTGATGCGTAGATATCCCTCTGAGGGGCGGAAGAATGGAGTGATGGAGCCTGAGAGGGCGACATGCTGCCGCCTTGAGTCCTCTCGCCACCAGCGGCCCGACGATGAGGTGTATGATTCCACACAAACATGGGTCTAACTTGGGATGTGGGATTCCCAGAGGATACAATGAAAGAAGCAAGTTCACCCTTGCTCATCTAAAAATCGTAAGAAAGTCCAAATTAGTTGGAAGCACTGTTGTCAATCTAACCACGGGGGAACCAGAATCAGATATGGGGGGATGCCATGCCATGAAAGTACACATTCGAGAGAAGGTTTTGTCCTCGAGGATTTCGAGAGGATAAAATGAATGAACTTTTGGAGCTAACCCAAGAAAGGAAGACCCTAAAAGAATACCACCAAACTTTTGTTAAACTGCTCCAATTTGCTCTAGAGATGGATGAGGTAACTCTTCTCCATCGATTCATTTAAAAGCTTAATCTACCATTGAATAACCTCGTCAAGAATGCAAAACCATCCTCTATTTCAGAAGCCATAATTATAGCCAGAGGCTATGATAAAGTTTTTTTATAAAGAAAGTGTCGAGAGAAGGACACGAGTCCTTCCATGTTAATCGTGAAGAGGTCCCCTAATCCAAGAGAGCAACATCAAGCCCACCCTTGGCTACAAGGAATCATGAGCTAGAGCAAAAATAGGTCAAGAAATAGGGATAGCAGGGTTAAAGATAACCGAATTCAACAAGTATTTCTATGAGTAAATAGAAGAGGATTGGTGCAAGATTCATGTGAAGTAATGTGCATGATGAATAGAGGTATTCTACAAGATGATACTAAGATTATGAAATTGCTATCATAGGTTAGCTTGCATAAAGGATTGATTCCCTTACGTTTTTCCATGACAATTGTGAAGTACCATATTACATGGGGGTATAGAATAAGGAATTTGAAGGTTCATATCATATGAGAGGTATATGGATGCATGAAATCAGGATAATTAGGCCAATTAACTTTGGAATAATAAAGATATTTTGGAGGCACAACAAAACGAGCCAAACACATGAAATAAGGGACTCTTTAAGGGACACTGTATGTGTCTCTTTTAATATAGATTTCAATAAGGAAAGAGAGTGCACTCAGAGAAGAGTGAGGCAATAAGGCTAGAAACATTAGGAAAGTGTTAGAATAAAAATATTAGCTCCAAAAATCCTAAAAGAAATAAGAAGACAAGAATAGTTCTATTAAGAGATAAGTATCTCCAAAAATAGAAATTCGAATTTAGGTGATAAGAGGTCATATTTAGAGTACTTTTACATATTTAGAGTCCATGCATACTAAAAATGAGGAAAAGCAACGCGTTTCTAAAGATGGCATGTTTGCAGCTATATACAGACGTTTTTGCCTATTCTACCCGCGCCGCGGTGGCTTGTAGACTAGATGCCTTCCGGTTCTTTTGACCGATTATACGAGTATATTATGAGTTCTTATCAGAGATTTATGGCCGAGACAGTTTGCTGCTTCTGTCAAGGTCTCTACACAAGAAAAACTGTAAGACGACAACAAGTAGCCTCAAGGTAATCCTAGAGCTTGAGATGTATATATATCCCTTCATTCTTATCTAATATGTTAGAAGAGAAGGTTAGATTGCTGTGGTCTTTCGGAGGAAGAGACCAGAACTCCATAGGTTTTCTTTTAAATAAAGAATAGTATGCCGTAGCCTTGCAAGAGAAGGCTATTTTGCCATAGACCTTCGAAAGAGAGAAAACTCACAGTACGAGTAAGAGGAGATAAATCTTGGGGATGATCGGATGATTTCAATCGTAAGAGAAGGTATTAGAAGACTCTATTCTCTTATGTCAAGTTCTAAAGCTCTTGTTAACGAGCAAAGGCAACGATAAACGATAAATTTCTGTAAGGTATATATATATATTTTTTTGTTTTACAATTATATATCATTCTTAGGGGTTGAGGTATGGCCTCGGCTTCTCTATTAATTGTTAATAGTGATCTATTTGATTGATTTACTAGTTAAAGTTTGTATTCTTTTAAACAAGAGCATATGCCTTAATAAAGAATGTCTTATCATAATCTCAAGTTGAAATGCTAAAATCTTTGTGAAAAGGATTGTTTTCTTAAGAAGGTAACATAGATTCTAGTCCTATGGTTTAGTTGAGTAAATGGATTGTTATCTTGGTTAAATTAGGTACAGGTACAACTCTCCCTGCGCTTTGATGCTGCGCCGTTCTTGTGCTTGTATAGCCGGATGGCGGAGATGTTGGTAAGGCCCGGAGAGTTGGCCCATGGTATCCCTCATACCATTGGGAGAATAACATTTGCCGATTGAGGCGGGTGATTGTGATGCTGCCTAGTTTTTAGGGCCCAAGCTAGTGCGGTGAATCAGCCCACCCTAGTGCGGTGAATCAGCCACCCCTGATGCGTAGATATCCCTCTGAGGGGCGGAAGAATGGAGTGATGGAGCCTGAGAGGGCGACATGCTGCCGCCTTGAGTCCTCTCGCCACCAGCGGCCCGACGATGAGGTGTATGATTCCACACAAACATGGGTCTAACTTGGGATGTGGGATTCCCAGAGGATACAATGAAAGAAGCAAGTTCACCCTTGCTCATCTAAAAATCGTAAGAAAGTCCAAATTAGTTGGAAGCACTGTTGTCAATCTAACCACGGGGGAACCAGAATCAGATATGGGGGGATGCCATGCCATGAAAGTACACATTCGAGAGAAGGTTTTGTCCTCGAGGATTTCGAGAGGATAAAATGAATGAACTTTTGGAGCTAACCCAAGAAAGGAAGACCCTAAAAGAATACCACCAAACTTTTGTTAAACTGCTCCAATTTGCTCTAGAGATGGATGAGGTAACTCTTCTCCATCGATTCATTTAAAAGCTTAATCTACCATTGAATAACCTCGTCAAGAATGCAAAACCATCCTCTATTTCAGAAGCCATAATTATAGCCAGAGGCTATGATAAAGTTTTTTTATATAGAAAGTGTCGAGAGAAGGACACGAGTCCTTCCATGTTAATCGTGAAGAGGTCCCCTAATCCAAGAGAGGAACATCAAGCCCACCCTTGGCTACAAGGAATCATGAGCTAGAGCAAAAATAGGTCAAGAAATAGGGATAGCAGGGTTAAAGATAACCGAATTCAACAAGTATTTCTATGAGTAAATAGAAGAGGATTGGTGCAAGATTCATGTGAAGTAATGTGCATGATGAATAGAGGTATTCTACAAGATGATACTAAGATTATGAAATTGCTATCATAGGTTAGCTTGCATAAAGGATTGATTCCCTTACGTTTTTCCATGACAATTGTGAAGTACCATATTACATGGGGGTATAGAATAAGGAATTTGAAGGTTCATATCATATGAGAGGTATATGGATGCATGAAATCAGGATAATTAGGCCAATTAACTTTGGAATAATAAAGATATTTTGGAGGCACAACAAAACGAGCCAAACACATGAAATAAGGGACTCTTTAAGGGACACTGTATGTGTCTCTTTTAATATAGATTTCAATAAGGAAAGAGAGTGCACTCAGAGAAGAGTGAGGCAATAAGGCTAGAAACATTAGGAAAGTGTTAGAATAAAAATATTAGCTCCAAAAATCCTAAAAGAAATAAGAAGACAAGAATAGTTCTATTAAGAGATAAGTATCTCCAAAAATAGAAATTCGAATTTAGGTGATAAGAGGTCATATTTAGAGTACTTTTACATATTTAGAGTCCATGCATACTAAAAATGAGGAAAAGCAACGCGTTTCTAAAGATGGCATGTTTGCAGCTATATACAGACGTTTTTGCCTATTCTACCCGCGCCGCGGTGGCTTGTAGACTAGATGCCTTCCGGTTCTTTTGACCGATTATACGAGTATATTATGAGTTCTTATCAGAGATTTATGGCCGAGACAGTTTGCTGCTTCTGTCAAGGTCTCTACACAAGAAAAACTGTAAGACGACAACAAGTAGCCTCAAGGTAATCCTAGAGCTTGAGATGTATATATATCCCTTCATTCTTATCTAATATGTTAGAAGAGAAGGTTAGATTGCTGTGGTCTTTCGGAGGAAGAGACCAGAACTCCATAGCTTTTCTTTTAAATAAAGAATAGTATGCCGTAGCCTTGCAAGAGAAGGCTATTTTGCCATAGACCTTCGAAAGAGAGAAAAGTCACAGTACGAGTAAGAGGAGATAAATCTTGGGGATGATCGGATGATTTCAATCGTAAGAGAAGGTATTAGAAGACTCTATTCTCTTATGTCAAGTTCTAAAGCTCTTGTTAACGAGCAAAGGCAACGATAAACGATAAATTTCTGTAAGGTATATATATATATTTTTTTGTTTTACAATTATATATCATTCTTAGGGGTTGAGGTATGGCCTCGGCTTCTCTATTAATTGTTAATAGTGATCTATTTGATTGATTTACTAGTTAAAGTTTGTATTCTTTTAAACAACAGCATATGCCTTAATAAAGAATGTCTTATCATAATCTCAAGTTGAAATGCTAAAATCTTTGTGAAAAGGATTGTTTTCTTAAGAAGGTAACATAGATTCTAGTCCTATGGTTTAGTTGAGTAAATGGATTGTTATCTTGGTTAAATTAGGTACAGGTACAACTCTCCCTGCGCTTTGATGCTGCGCCGTTCTTGTGCTTGTATAGCCGGATGGCGGAGATGTTGGTAAGGCCCGGAGAGTTGGCCCATGGTATCCCTCATACCATTGGGAGAATAACATTTGCCGATTGAGGCGGGTGATTGTGATGCTGCCTAGTTTTTAGGGCCCAAGCTAGTGCGGTGAATCAGCCCACCCTAGTGCGGTGAATCAGCCACCCCTGATGCGTAGATATCCCTCTGAGGGGCGGAAGAATGGAGTGATGGAGCCTGAGAGGGCGACATGCTGCCGCCTTGAGTCCTCTCGCCACCAGCGGCCCGACGATGAGGTGTATGATTCCACACAAACATGGGTCTAACTTGGGATGTGGGATTCCCAGAGGATACAATGAAAGAAGCAAGTTCACCCTTGCTCATCTAAAAATCGTAAGAAAGTCCAAATTAGTTGGAAGCACTGTTGTCAATCTAACCACGGGGGAACCAGAATCAGATATGGGGGGATGCCATGCCATGAAAGTACACATTCGAGAGAAGGTTTTGTCCTCGAGGATTTCGAGAGGATAAAATGAATGAACTTTTGGAGCTAACCCAAGAAAGGAAGACCCTAAAAGAATACCACCAAACTTTTGTTAAACTGCTCCAATTTGCTCTAGAGATGGATGAGGTAACTCTTCTCCATCGATTCATTTAAAAGCTTAATCTACCATTGAATAACCTCGTCAAGAATGCAAAACCATCCTCTATTTCAGAAGCCATAATTATAGCCAGAGGCTATGATAAAGTTTTTTTATATAGAAAGTGTCGAGAGAAGGACACGAGTCCTTCCATGTTAATCGTGAAGAGGTCCCCTAATCCAAGAGAGGAACATCAAGCCCACCCTTGGCTACAAGGAATCATGAGCTAGAGCAAAAATAGGTCAAGAAATAGGGATAGCAGGGTTAAAGATAACCGAATTCAACAAGTATTTCTATGAGTAAATAGAAGAGGATTGGTGCAAGATTCATGTGAAGTAATGTGCATGATGAATAGAGGTATTCTACAAGATGATACTAAGATTATGAAATTGCTATCATAGGTTAGCTTGCATAAAGGATTGATTCCCTTACGTTTTTCCATGACAATTGTGAAGTACCATATTACATGGGGGTATAGAATAAGGAATTTGAAGGTTCATATCATATGAGAGGTATATGGATGCATGAAATCAGGATAATTAGGCCAATTAACTTTGGAATAATAAAGATATTTTGGAGGCACAACAAAACGAGCCAAACACATGAAATAAGGGACTCTTTAAGGGACACTGTATGTGTCTCTTTTAATATAGATTTCAATAAGGAAAGAGAGTGCACTCAGAGAAGAGTGAGGCAATAAGGCTAGAAACATTAGGAAAGTGTTAGAATAAAAATATTAGCTCCAAAAATCCTAAAAGAAATAAGAAGACAAGAATAGTTCTATTAAGAGATAAGTATCTCCAAAAATAGAAATTCGAATTTAGGTGATAAGAGGTCATATTTAGAGTACTTTTACATATTTAGAGTCCATGCATACTAAAAATGAGGAAAAGCAACGCGTTTCTAAAGATGGCATGTTTGCAGCTATATACAGACGTTTTTGCCTATTCTACCCGCGCCGCGGTGGCTTGTAGACTAGATGCCTTCCGGTTCTTTTGACCGATTATACGAGTATATTATGAGTTCTTATCAGAGATTTATGGCCGAGACAGTTTGCTGCTTCTGTCAAGGTCTCTACACAAGAAAAACTGTAAGACGACAACAAGTAGCCTCAAGGTAATCCTAGAGCTTGAGATGTATATATATCCCTTCATTCTTATCTAATATGTTAGAAGAGAAGGTTAGATTGCTGTGGTCTTTCGGAGGAAGAGACCAGAACTCCATAGCTTTTCTTTTAAATAAAGAATAGTATGCCGTAGCCTTGCAAGAGAAGGCTATTTTGCCATAGACCTTCGAAAGAGAGAAAAGTCACAGTACGAGTAAGAGGAGATAAATCTTGGGGATGATCGGATGATTTCAATCGTAAGAGAAGGTATTAGAAGACTCTATTCTCTTATGTCAAGTTCTAAAGCTCTTGTTAACGAGCAAAGGCAACGATAAACGATAAATTTCTGTAAGGTATATATATATATTTTTTTGTTTTACAATTATATATCATTCTTAGGGGTTGAGGTATGGCCTCGGCTTCTCTATTAATTGTTAATAGTGATCTATTTGATTGATTTACTAGTTAAAGTTTGTATTCTTTTAAACAACAGCATATGCCTTAATAAAGAATGTCTTATCATAATCTCAAGTTGAAATGCTAAAATCTTTGTGAAAAGGATTGTTTTCTTAAGAAGGTAACATAGATTCTAGTCCTATGGTTTAGTTGAGTAAATGGATTGTTATCTTGGTTAAATTAGGTACAGGTACAACTCTCCCTGCGCTTTGATGCTGCGCCGTTCTTGTGCTTGTATAGCCGGATGGCGGAGATGTTGGTAAGGCCCGGAGAGTTGGCCCATGGTATCCCTCATACCATTGGGAGAATAACATTTGCCGATTGAGGCGGGTGATTGTGATGCTGCCTAGTTTTTAGGGCCCAAGCTAGTGCGGTGAATCAGCCCACCCTAGTGCGGTGAATCAGCCACCCCTGATGCGTAGATATCCCTCTGAGGGGCGGAAGAATGGAGTGATGGAGCCTGAGAGGGCGACATGCTGCCGCCTTGAGTCCTCTCGCCACCAGCGGCCCGACGATGAGGTGTATGATTCCACACAAACATGGGTCTAACTTGGGATGTGGGATTCCCAGAGGATACAATGAAAGAAGCAAGTTCACCCTTGCTCATCTAAAAATCGTAAGAAAGTCCAAATTAGTTGGAAGCACTGTTGTCAATCTAACCACGGGGGAACCAGAATCAGATATGGGGGGATGCCATGCCATGAAAGTACACATTCGAGAGAAGGTTTTGTCCTCGAGGATTTCGAGAGGATAAAATGAATGAACTTTTGGAGCTAACCCAAGAAAGGAAGACCCTAAAAGAATACCACCAAACTTTTGTTAAACTGCTCCAATTTGCTCTAGAGATGGATGAGGTAACTCTTCTCCATCGATTCATTTAAAAGCTTAATCTACCATTGAATAACCTCGTCAAGAATGCAAAACCATCCTCTATTTCAGAAGCCATAATTATAGCCAGAGGCTATGATAAAGTTTTTTTATATAGAAAGTGTCGAGAGAAGGACACGAGTCCTTCCATGTTAATCGTGAAGAGGTCCCCTAATCCAAGAGAGGAACATCAAGCCCACCCTTGGCTACAAGGAATCATGAGCTAGAGCAAAAATAGGTCAAGAAATAGGGATAGCAGGGTTAAAGATAACCGAATTCAACAAGTATTTCTATGAGTAAATAGAAGAGGATTGGTGCAAGATTCATGTGAAGTAATGTGCATGATGAATAGAGGTATTCTACAAGATGATACTAAGATTATGAAATTGCTATCATAGGTTAGCTTGCATAAAGGATTGATTCCCTTACGTTTTTCCATGACAATTGTGAAGTACCATATTACATGGGGGTATAGAATAAGGAATTTGAAGGTTCATATCATATGAGAGGTATATGGATGCATGAAATCAGGATAATTAGGCCAATTAACTTTGGAATAATAAAGATATTTTGGAGGCACAACAAAACGAGCCAAACACATGAAATAAGGGACTCTTTAAGAACACTGTATGTGTCTCTTATAATATAGATTTCAATAAGGAAAGAGAGTGCACTCAGAGAAGAGTGAGGCAATAAGGCTAGAAACATTAGGAAAGTGTTAGAATAAAAATATTAGCTCCAAAAATCCTAAAAGAAATAAGAAGACAAGAATAGTTCTATTAAGAGATAAGTATCTCCAAAAATAGAAATTCGAATTTAGGTGATAAGAGGTCATATTTAGAGTACTTTTACATATTTAGAGTCCATGCATACTAAAAATGAGGAAAAGCAACGCGTTTCTAAAGATGGCATGTTTGCAGCTATATACAGACGTTTTTGCCTATTCTACCCGCGCCGCGGTGGCTTGTAGACTAGATGCCTTCTGGTTCTTTTGACCGATTATACGAGTATATTATGAGTTCTTATCAGAGATTTATGGCCGAAACAGTTTGCTGCTTCTGTCAAGGTCTCTACACAAGAAAAACTGTAAGATGACAACAAGTAGCCTCAAGGTGATCCTAGAGCTTGAGATGTATATATATCCCTTCAATCTTATCTAATATCTTAGAAGAGAAGGTTAGATTGCTCTGGTCTTTCGGAGGAAGAGACCAGAACTCCATAGCTTTTCTTTTAAATAAAGAATAGTATGCCGTAGCCTTGCAAGAGAAGGCTATTTTGCCATAGACCTTCGAAAGAGAGAAAACTCACAGTACGAGTAAGAGGAGATAAATCTTGGGGATGATCGGATGACTTCAATCGTAAGAGAAGGTATTAGAAGACTCTATTCTCTTATGTCAAGTTCTAAAGCTCTTGTTAACGAGCAAAGGCAACGATAAACGATAAATTTCTGTAAGGTGAATATATATTTTTTTGTTTTACAATTATATATCATTCTTAGGGGTTGAGGTATGGCCTCGGCTTCTCTATTAATTGTTAATAGTGATCTATTTGATTTATTTACTAGTTAAAATTTGTATTCTTTTAAACAACATCATATGCCTTAATAAAGAATGTCTTATCATAATCTCAAGTTGAAATGCTAAAATCTTTGTGAAAAGGATTGTTTTCTTAAGAAGGTAACATAGATTCTAGTCCTATGGTTTAGTTGAGTAAATGGATTGTTATCTTGGTTAAATTAGGTACAGGTACAACTCTCCCTGCGCTTTGATGCTGCGCCGTTCTTGTGCTTGTATAGCCGGATGGCGGAGATGTTGGTAAGACCCGGAGAGTTGGCCCATGGTATCCCTCATACCATTGGGAGAATAAGATTTGTCGATTGAGGCGGGTGATTGTGATGCTGCCTAGTTTTTAGGGCCCAAGCTAGTGCGGTGAATCAGCCCACCCTAGTGCGGTGAATCAGCCACCCCTAGTGCGTAGACATCCCTCTGAGGGGCGGAAGAATGGAGCGATGGAGCCTGAGAGGGCGACATGCTGCCGCCTTGAGTCCTCTCGCCACCAGCGGCCCGACGATGAGGTGTATGATTCCACACAAACATGGGTCTAACTTGGGATGTGGGATTCCCAGAGGATACAATGAAAGAAGCAAGTTCACCCTTGCTCATCTAAAAATCGTAAGAAAGTCCAAATTAGTTGGAAGCACTGTTGTCAATCTAACCACGGGGGAACCAGAATCAGATATGGGGGGATGCCATGCCATGAAAGTACACATTCGAGAGAAGGTTTTGTCCTCGAGGATTTCGAGAGGATAAAATGAATGAATTTTTGGAGCTAACCCAAGAAAGGAAGACCCTAAAAGAATACCACCAAACTTTTGTTAAACTGCTCCAATTTGCTCTAGAGATGGATGAGGTAACTCTTCTCCATCGATTCATTTAAAAGCTTAATCTACCATTGAATAACCTCGTCAAGAATGCAAAACCATCCTCTATTTCAGAAGCCATAATTATAGCCAGAGGCTATGATAAAGTTTTTTTATATAGAAAGTGTCGAGAGAAGGACACGAGTCCTTCCATGTTAATCGTGAAGAGGTCCCCTAATCCAAGAGAGGAACATCAAGCCCACCCTTGGCTACAAGGAATCATGAGCTAGAGCAAAATTAGGTCAAGAAATAGGGATAGCAGGGTTAAAGATAACCGAATTCAACAAGTATTTCTGTGAGTAAATAGGAGAGGATTGGTGCAAGATTCATGTGAAGTAATGTGCATGATGAATAGAGGTATTCTACAAGATGATACTAAGATTATGAAATTGCTATCATAGGTTAGCTTGCATAAAGGATTGATTCCCTTACGTTTTTCCATGACAATTGTGAAGTACCATATTACATGGGGGTATAGAATAAGGAATTTGAAGGTTCATATCATATGAGAGGTATATGGATGCATGAAATCAGGATAATTAGGCCAATTAACTTTGGAATAATAAAGATATTTTGGAGGCACAACAAAACGAGCCAAACACATGAAATAAGGGACTCTTTAAGAACACTGTATGTGTCTCTTATAATATAGATTTCAATAAGGAAAGAGAGTGCACTCAGAGAAGAGTGAGGCAATAAGGCTAGAAACATTAGGAAAGTGTTAGAATAAAAATATTAGCTCCAAAAATCGTAAAAGAAATAAGAAGACAAGAATAGTTCTATTAAGAGATAAGTATCTCCAAAAATAGAAATTCGAATTTAGGTGATAAGAGGTCATATTTAGAGTACTTTTACATATTTAGAGTCCATGCATACTAAAAGTGAGGAAAAGCAACGCGTTTCTAAAGATGGCATGTTTGCAGCTATATACAGACGTTTTTGCCTATTCTACCCGCGCCGCGGTGGCTTGTAGACTAGATGCCTTCCGGTTCTTTTGACTGATTATACGAGTATATTCTGAGTTCTTATCAGAGATTTATGGCCGAGACAGTTTGCTGCTTCTGTCAAGGTCTCTACACAAGAAAAACTGTAAGATGACAACAAGTAGCCTCAAGGTGATCCTAGAGCTTGAGATGTATATATATCCCTTCAATCTTATCTAATATCTTAGAAGAGAAGGTTAGATTGCTATGGTCTTTCGGAGGAAGAGACCAGAACTCCATAGCTTTTCCTTTAAATAAAGAATAGTATGCCGTAGCCTTGCAAGAGAAGGCTATTTTGCCATAGACCTTCGAAAGAGAGAAAAGTCACAGTACGAGTAAGAGGAGATAAATCTTGGGGATGATCGGATGACTTCAATCGTAAGAGAAGGTATTAGAAGACTCTATTCTCTTATGTCAAGTTCTAAAGCTCTTGTTAACGAGCAAAGGCAACGATAAACGATAAATTTCTGTAAGGTGAATATATATTTTTTTGTTTTACAATTATATATCATTCTTAGGGGTTGAGGTATGGCCTCGGCTTCTCTATTAATTGTTAATAGTGATCTATTTGATTTATTTACTAGTTAAAGTTTGTATTCTTTTAAACAACAGCATATGCCTTAATAAAGAATGTCTTATCATAATCTCAAGTTGAAATGCTAAAATCTTTGTGAAAAGGATTGTTTTCTTAAGAAGGTAACATAGATTCTAGTCCTATGGTTTAGTTGAGTAAATGGATTGTTATCTTGGTTAAATTAGGTACAGGTACAACTCTCCCTGCGCTTTGATGCTGCGCCGTTCTTGTGCTTGTATAGCCGGATGGCGGAGATGTTGGTAAGGCCCGGAGAGTTGGCCCATGGTATCCCTCATACCATTGGGAGAATAAGATTTGCCGATTGAGGCGGGTGATTGTGATGCTGCCTAGTTTTTAGGGCCCAAGCTAGTGCGGTGAATCAGCCCACCCTAGTGTGGTGAATCAGCCACCCCTAGTGCGTAGACATCCCTCTGAGGGGCGGAACAATGGAGCGATGGAGCCTGAGAGGGCGACATGCTGCCGCCTTGAGTCCTCTCGCCACCAGCGGCCCGACGATGAGGTGTATGATTCCACACAAACATGGGTCTAACTTGGGATGTGGGATTCCCAGAGGATACAATGAAAGAAGCAAGTTCACCCTTGCTCATCTAAAAATCGTAAGAAAGTCCAAATTAGTTGGAAGCACTGTTGTCAATCTAACCACGGGGGAACCAGAATCAGATATGGGGGGATGCCATGCCATGAAAGTACACATTCGAGAGAAGGTTTTGTCCTCGAGGATTTCGAGAGGATAAAATGAATGAATTTTTGGAGCTAACCCAAGAAAGGAAGACCCTAAAAGAATACCACCAAACTTTTGTTAAACTGCTCCAATTTGCTCTAGAGATGGATGAGGTAACTCTTCTCCATCGATTCATTTAAAAGCTTAATCTACCATTGAATAACCTCGTCAAGAATGCAAAACCATCCTCTATTTCAGAAGCCATAATTATAGCCAGAGGCTATGATAAAGTTTTTTTATATAGAAAGTGTCGAGAGAAGGACACGAGTCCTTCCATGTTAATCGTGAAGAGGTCCCCTAATCCAAGAGAGGAACATCAAGCCCACCCTTGGCTACAAGGAATCATGAGCTAGAGCAAAAATAGGTCAAGAAATAGGGATAGCAGGGTTAAAGATAACCGAATTCAACAAGTATTTCTGTGAGTAAATAGGAGAGGATTGGTGCAAGATTCATGTGAAGTAATGTGCATGATGAATAGAGGTATTCTACAAGATGATACTAAGATTATGAAATTGCTATCATAGGTTAGCTTGCATAAAGGATTGATTCCCTTACGTTTTTCCATGACAATTGTGAAGTACCATATTACATGGGGGTATAGAATAAGGAATTTGAAGGTTCATATCATATGAGAGGTATATGGATGCATGAAATCAGGATAATTAGGCCAATTAACTTTGGAATAATAAAGATATTTTGGAGGCACAACAAAACGAGCCAAACACATGAAATAAGGGACTCTTTAAGAACACTGTATGTGTCTCTTATAATATAGATTTCAATAAGGAAAGAGAGTGCACTCAGAGAAGAGTGAGGCAATAAGGCTAGAAACATTAGGAAAGTGTTAGAATAAAAATATTAGCTCCAAAAATCCTAAAAGAAATAAGAAGACAAGAATAGTTCTATTAAGAGATAAGTATCTCCAAAAATAGAAATTCGAATTTAGGTGATAAGAGGTCATATTTAGAGTACTTTTACATATTTAGAGTCCATGCATACTAAAAGTGAGGAAAAGCAACGCGTTTCTAAAGATGGCATGTTTGCAGCTATATACAGACGTTTTTGCCTATTCTACCCGCGCCGCGGTGGCTTGTAGACTAGATGCCTTCCGGTTCTTTTGACCGATTATACGAGTATATTCTGAGTTCTTATCAGAGATTTATGGCCGAAACAGTTTGCTGCTTCTGTCAAGGTCTCTACACGAGAAAAGCTGTAAGACGACAACAAGTAGCCTCAAGGTAATCCTAGAGCTTGAGATGTATATATATCCCTTCATTCTTATCTAATATCTTAGAAGAGAAGGTTAGATTGCTGTGGTCTTTCGGAGGAAGAGACCAGAACTCCATAGCTTTTCTTTTAAAAGAATAGTATGCCGTAGCCTTGCAAGAGAAGGCTATTTTGCCATAGACCTTCGAAAGAGAGAAAAGTCACAGTACGAGTAAGAGGAGATAAATCTTGGGGATGATCGGATAATTTCAATCATAAGAGAAGGTATTAGAAGACTCTATTCTCTTATGTCAAGTTCTAAAGCTCTTGTTAACGAGCAAAGGCAACGATGAACGATAAATTTCTGTAAGGTATATATATATTTTTTTGTTTTACAATTATATATCATTCTTAGGGGTTGAGGTATGGCCTCCGCTTCTCTATTAATTGTTAATAGTGATCTATTTGATTGATTTACTAGTTAAAGTTTGTATTCTTTTAAACAATAGCATATGCCTCAATAAAGAATGTCTTATCGTAATCTCAAGTTGAAATGCTAAAATCTTTGTGAAAAGGATTGTTTTCTTAAGAAGGTAACATAGATTCTAGTCCTATGGTTTAGTTGAGTAAATGGATTGTTATCTTGGTTAAATTAGGTACAGGTACAACTCTCCCTGCTTTGATGCTGCGCCGTTCTTGTGCTTGTATAGCCGGATGGCGGAGATGTTGCTAAGGCCCGGAGAGTTGGCCCATGGTATCCCTCATACCATTGGGAGAATAAGATTTGCCGATTGAGGCGCTTGGTTATGATGCTGCCTAGTTTTGAGGGCCCAAGCTAGTGCGGTGAATCAGCCCACCCTAGTGCGGTGAATCAGCCATCCCTAGTGCGTAGACATCCCTCTGAGGGGCGGAAGAATGGAGCGATGGAGCCTGAGAGGGCGACATGCTGCCGCCTTGAGTCCTCTCGCCACCAGCGGCCCGACGATCAGAAGTATGATTCCAGACAAGCATGGGTCTAACTTGGGATGTGGGATTCCCAGAGGATACAATGAAAGAAGTAAGTTCACCCTTGCTCATCTGAAAATCGTAAGAAAGTCCAAATTAGTTGGAAGCACTGATGCCAATCTAGCCACGGGGTAACCAGAATCAGATATGGGGGGATGCCATGCCATGAAAGTACACATTCGAGAGAAGCTTTTGTCCTCGAGGATTTCGAGAGGATAAAATGAATGAATTTTTGGAGCTAACCCAAGCAAGGAAGACCCTAAAAGAATACCACCAAACTTTTGTTAACTTTCTCCAATTTGCTCTAGAGATGGATGAGGTAACTCTTCTCCATCGATTCATTTAAAAGCTTAATCTACCATTGAATAACCTCGTCAAGAATGCAAAACCATCCTTTATTTCAGAAGCCATAATTATAGCCAGAGGCTATGATAAAGTTTTTTTATAAAGAAAGTGTCGAGAGAAGGACACGAGTCCTTCCATGTTAATCGTGAAGAGGTCCCCCAATCCAAGAGAGCAACATCAAGCCCACCCTTGGCTACAAGGAATCATGAGCTAGAGCAAAAATAGGTCAAGAAATAGGGATAGCAGGGTTAAAGATAACCGAATTCAACAAGTATTTCTATGAGTAAATAGAAGAGGATTGGTGCAAGATTCATGTGAAGTAATGTGCATGATGAATAGAGGTATTCTACAAGATGATACTAAGATTATGAAATTGCTATCATAGGTTAGCTTGCATAAAGGATTGATTCCCTTACGTTTTTCCATGACAATTGTGAAGTACCATATTACATGGGGGTATAGAATAAGGAATTTGAAGGTTCATATCATATAAGAGGTATATGGATGCATGAAATTAGGATAATTAGGCCAATTAACTTTGGAATAATAAAGATATTTTGGAGGCACAACAAAACGAGCCAAACACATGAAATAAGGGACTCTTTAAGGGACACTGTATGTGTCTCTTTTAATATAGATTTCAATAAGGAAAGAGAGTGCACTCAGAGAAGAGTGAGGCAATAAGGCTAGAAACATTAGGAAAGTGTTAGAATAAAAATATTAGCTCCAAAAATCCTAAAAGAAATAAGAAGACAAGAATAGTTCTATTAAGAGATAAGTATCTCCAAAAATAGAAATTCGAATTTAGGTGATAAGAGGTCATATTTAGAGTACTTTTACATATTTAGAGTCCATGCATACTAAAAATGAGGAAAAGCAACGCGTTTCTAAAGATGGCATGTTTGCAGCTATATACAGACGTTTTTGCCTATTCTACCCGCGTCGCGGTGGCTTGTAGACTAGATGCCTTCCGGTTCTTTTGACCGATTATACGAGTATATTCTGAGTTCTTATCAGAGATTTATGGCCGAAACAGTTTGCTGCTTCTGTCAAGGTCTCTACGCAAGAAAAACTGTAAGACGACAACAAGTAGCCTCAAGGTAATCCTAGAGCTTGAGATGTATATATATCCCTTCATTCTTATCTAATATGTTAGAAGAGAAGGTTAGATTGCTGTGGTCTTTCGGAGGAAGAGACCAGAACTCCATAGCTTTTCTTTTAAATAAAGAATAGTATGCCGTAGCCTTGCAAGAGAAGGCTATTTTGCCATAGACCTTCGAAAGAGAGAAAAGTCACAGTACGAGTAAGAGGAGATAAATCTTGGGGATGATCGGATGATTTCAATCGTAAGAGAAGGTATTAGAAGACTCTATTCTCTTATGTCAAGTTCTAAAGCTCTTGTTAACGAGCAAAGGCAACGATAAACGATAAATTTCTGTAAGGTATATATATATATTTTTTTGTTTTACAATTATTTATCATTCTTAGGGGTTGAGGTATGGCCTCGGCTTCTCTATTAATTGTTAATAGTGATCTATTTGATTGATTTACTAGTTAAAGTTTGTATTCTTTTAAACAACAGCATATGCCTTAATAAAGAATGTCTTATCATAATCTCAAGTTGAAATGCTAAAATCTTTGTGAAAAGGATTGTTTTCTTAAGAAGGTAACATAGATTCTAGTCCTATGGTTTAGTTGAGTAAATGGATTGTTATCTTGGTTAAATTAGGTACAGGTACAACTCTCCCTGCGCTTTGATGCTGCGCCGTTCTTGTGCTTGTATAGCCGGATGGCGGAGATGTTGGTAAGGCCCGGAGAGTTGGCCCATGGTATCCCTCATACCATTGGGAGAATAACATTTGCCGATTGAGGCGGGTGATTGTGATGCTGCCTAGTTTTTAGGGCCCAAGCTAGTGCGGTGAATCAGCCCACCCTAGTGCGGTGAATCAGCCACCCCTGATGCGTAGATATCCCTCTGAGGGGCGGAACAATGGAGTGATGGAGCCTGAGAGGGCGACATGCTGCCGCCTTGAGTCCTCTCGCCACCAGCGGCCCGACGATGAGGTGTATGATTCCACACAAACATGGGTCTAACTTGGGATGTGGGATTCCCAGAGGATACAATGAAAGAAGCAAGTTCACCCTTGCTCATCTAAAAATCGTAAGAAAGTCCAAATTAGTTGGAAGCACTGTTGTCAATCTAACCACGGGGGAACCAGAATCAGATATGGGGGGATGCCATGCCATGAAAGTACACATTCGAGAGAAGGTTTTGTCCTCGAGGATTTCGAGAGGATAAAATGAATGAATTTTTGGAGCTAACCCAAGAAAGGAAGACCCTAAAAGAATACCACCAAACTTTTGTTAAACTGCTCCAATTTGCTCTAGAGATGGATGAGGTAACTCTTCTCCATCGATTCATTTAAAAGCTTAATCTACCATTGAATAACCTCGTCAAGAATGCAAAACCATCCTCTATTTCAGAAGCCATAATTATAGCCAGAGGCTATGATAAAGTTTTTTTATATAGAAAGTGTCGAGAGAAGGACACGAGTCCTTCCATGTTAATCGTGAAGAGGTCCCCTAATCCAAGAGAGGAACATCAAGCCCACCCTTGGCTACAAGGAATCATGAGCTAGAGCAAAATTAGGTCAAGAAATAGGGATAGCAGGGTTAAAGATAACCGAATTCAACAAGTATTTCTGTGAGTAAATAGGAGAGGATTGGTGCAAGATTCATGTGAAGTAATGTGCATGATGAATAGAGGTATTCTACAAGATGATACTAAGATTATGAAATTGCTATCATAGGTTAGCTTGCATAAAGGATTGATTCCCTTACGTTTTTCCATGACAATTGTGAAGTACCATATTACATGGGGGTATAGAATAAGGAATTTGAAGGTTCATATCATATGAGAGGTATATGGATGCATGAAATCAGGATAATTAGGCCAATTAACTTTGGAATAATAAAGATATTTTGGAGGCACAACAAAACGAGCCAAACACATGAAATAAGGGACTCTTTAAGAACACTGTATGTGTCTCTTATAATATAGATTTCAATAAGGAAAGAGAGTGCACTCAGAGAAGAGTGAGGCAATAAGGCTAGAAACATTAGGAAAGTGTTAGAATAAAAATATTAGCTCCAAAAATCGTAAAAGAAATAAGAAGACAAGAATAGTTCTATTAAGAGATAAGTATCTCCAAAAATAGAAATTCGAATTTAGGTGATAAGAGGTCATATTTAGAGTACTTTTACATATTTAGAGTCCATGCATACTAAAAGTGAGGAAAAGCAACGCGTTTCTAAAGATGGCATGTTTGCAGCTATATACAGACGTTTTTGCCTATTCTACCCGCGCCGCGGTGGCTTGTAGACTAGATGCCTTCCGGTTCTTTTGACCGATTATACGAGTATATTCTGAGTTCTTATCAGAGATTTATGGCCGAGACAGTTTGCTGCTTCTGTCAAGGTCTCTACACAAGAAAAACTGTAAGATGACAACAAGTAGCCTCAAGGTGATCCTAGAGCTTGAGATGTATATATATCCCTTCAATCTTATCTAATATCTTAGAAGAGAAGGTTAGATTGCTATGGTCTTTCGGAGGAAGAGACCAGAACTCCATAGCTTTTCTTTTAAATAAAGAATAGTATGCCGTAGCCTTGCAAGAGAAGGCTATTTTGCCATAGACCTTCGAAAGAGAGAAAAGTCACAGTACGAGTAAGAGGAGATAAATCTTGGGGATGATCGGATGACTTCAATCGTAAGAGAAGGTATTAGAAGACTCTATTCTCTTATGTCAAGTTCTAAAGCTCTTGTTAACGAGCAAAGGCAACGATAAACGATAAATTTCTGTAAGGTGAATATATATTTTTTTGTTTTACAATTATATATCATTCTTAGGGGTTGAGGTATGGCCTCGGCTTCTCTATTAATTGTTAATAGTGATCTATTTGATTTATTTACTAGTTAAAGTTTGTATTCTTTTAAACAACAGCATATGCCTTAATAAAGAATGTCTTATCATAATCTCAAGTTGAAATGCTAAAATCTTTGTGAAAAGGATTGTTTTCTTAAGAAGGTAACATAGATTCTAGTCCTATGGTTTAGTTGAGTAAATGGATTGTTATCTTGGTTAAATTAGGTACAGGTACAACTCTCCCTGCGCTTTGATGCTGCGCCGTTCTTGTGCTTGTATAGCCGGATGGCGGAGATGTTGGTAAGGCCCGGAGAGTTGGCCCATGGTATCCCTCATACCATTGGGAGAATAAGATTTGCCGATTGAGGCGCTTGGTTATGATGCTGCCTAGTTTTGAGGGCCCAAGCTAGTGCGGTGAATCAGCCCACCCTAGTGCGGTGAATCAGCCATCCCTAGTGCGTAGACATCCCTCTGAGGGGCGGAAGAATGGAGCGATGGAGCCTGAGAGGGCGACATGCTGCCGCCTTGAGTCCTCTCGCCACCAGCGGCCTGATGATCAGAAGTATGATTCCAGACAAGCATGGGTCTAACTTGGGATGTGGGATTCCCAGAGGATACAATGAAAGAAGTAAGTTCACCCTTGCTCATCTGAAAATCGTAAGAAAGTCCAAATTAGTTGGAAGCACTGATGCCAATCTAGCCACGGGGTAACCAGAATCAGATATGGGGGGATGCCATGCCATGAAAGTACACATTCGAGAGAAGCTTTTGTCCTCGAGGATTTCGAGAGGATAAAATGAATGAATTTTTGGAGCTAACCCAAGCAAGGAAGACCCTAAAAGAATACCACCAAACTTTTGTTAACTTTCTCCAATTTGCTCTAGAGATGGATGAGGTAACTCTTCTCCATCGATTCATTTAAAAGCTTAATCTACCATTGAATAACCTCGTCAAGAATGCAAAACCATCCTTTATTTCAGAAGCCATAATTATAGCCAGAGGCTATGATAAAGTTTTTTTATAAAGAAAGTGTCGAGAGAAGGACACGAGTCCTTCCATGTTAATCGTGAAGAGGTCCCCCAATCCAAGAGAGCAACATCAAGCCCACCCTTGGCTACAAGGAATCATGAGCTAGAGCAAAAATAGGTCAAGAAATAGGGATAGCAGGGTTAAAGATAACCGAATTCAACAAGTATTTCTATGAGTAAATAGAAGAGGATTGGTGCAAGATTCATGTGAAGTAATGTGCATGATGAATAGAGGTATTCTACAAGATGATACTAAGATTATGAAATTGCTATCATAGGTTAGCTTGCATAAAGGATTGATTCCCTTACGTTTTTCCATGACAATTGTGAAGTACCATATTACATGGGGGTATAGAATAAGGAATTTGAAGGTTCATATCATATAAGAGGTATATGGATGCATGAAATTAGGATAATTAGTCCAATTAACTTTGGAATAATAAAGATATTTTGGAGGCACAACAAAACGAGCCAAACACATGAAATAAGGGACTCTTTAAGGGACACTGTATGTGTCTCTTTTAATATAGATTTCAATAAGGAAAGAGAGTGCACTCAGAGAAGAGTGAGGCAATAAGGCTAGAAACATTAGGAAAGTGTTAGAATAAAAATATTAGCTCCAAAAATCCTAAAAGAAATAAGAAGACAAGAATAGTTCTATTAAGAGATAAGTATCTCCAAAAATAGAAATTCGAATTTAGGTGATAAGAGGTCATATTTAGAGTACTTTTACATATTTAGAGTCCATGCATACTAAAAATGAGGAAAAGCAACGCGTTTCTAAAGATGGCATGTTTGCAGCTATATACAGACGTTTTTGCCTATTCTACCCGCGTCGCGGTGGCTTGTAGACTAGATGCCTTCCGGTTCTTTTGACCGATTATACGAGTATATTATGAGTTCTTATCAGAGATTTATGGCCGAAACAGTTTGCTGCTTCTGTCAAGGTCTCTACGCAAGAAAAACTGTAAGACGACAACAAGTAGCCTCAAGGTAATCCTAGAGCTTGAGATGTATATATATCCCTTCATTCTTATCTAATATGTTAGAAGAGAAGGTTAGATTGCTGTGGTCTTTCGGAGGAAGAGACCAGAACTCCATAGCTTTTCTTTTAAATAAAGAATAGTATGCCGTAGCCTTGCAAGAGAAGGCTATTTTGCCATAGACCTTCGAAAGAGAGAAAAGTCACAGTACGAGTAAGAGGAGATAAATCTTGGGGATGATCGGATGATTTCAATCGTAAGAGAAGGTATTAGAAGACTCTATTCTCTTATGTCAAGTTCTAAAGCTCTTGTTAACGAGCAAAGGCAACGATAAACGATAAATTTCTGTAAGGTATATATATATATTTTTTTGTTTTACAATTATTTATCATTCTTAGGGGTTGAGGTATGGCCTCGGCTTCTCTATTAATTGTTAATAGTGATCTATTTGATTGATTTACTAGTTAAAGTTTGTATTCTTTTAAACAACAGCATATGCCTTAATAAAGAATGTCTTATCATAATCTCAAGTTGAAATGCTAAAATCTTTGTGAAAAGGATTGTTTTCTTAAGAAGGTAACATAGATTCTAGTCCTATGGTTTAGTTGAGTAAATGGATTGTTATCTTGGTTAAATTAGGTACAGGTACAACTCTCCCTGCGCTTTGATGCTGCGCCGTTCTTGTGCTTGTATAGCCGGATGGCGGAGATGTTGGTAAGGCCCGGAGAGTTGGCCCATGGTATCCCTCATACCATTGGGAGAATAACATTTGCCGATTGAGGCGGGTGATTGTGATGCTGCCTAGTTTTTAGGGCCCAAGCTAGTGCGGTGAATCAGCCCACCCTAGTGCGGTGAATCAGCCACCCCTGATGCGTAGATATCCCTCTGAGGGGCGGAACAATGGAGTGATGGAGCCTGAGAGGGCGACATGCTGCCGCCTTGAGTCCTCTCGCCACCAGCGGCCCGACGATGAGGTGTATGATTCCACACAAACATGGGTCTAACTTGGGATGTGGGATTCCCAGAGGATACAATGAAAGAAGCAAGTTCACCCTTGCTCATCTAAAAATCGTAAGAAAGTCCAAATTAGTTGGAAGCACTGTTGTCAATCTAACCACGGGGGAACCAGAATCAGATATGGGGGGATGCCATGCCATGAAAGTACACATTCGAGAGAAGGTTTTGTCCTCGAGGATTTCGAGAGGATAAAATGAATGAATTTTTGGAGCTAACCCAAGAAAGGAAGACCCTAAAAGAATACCACCAAACTTTTGTTAAACTGCTCCAATTTGCTCTAGAGATGGATGAGGTAACTCTTCTCCATCGATTCATTTAAAAGCTTAATCTACCATTGAATAACCTCGTCAAGAATGCAAAACCATCCTCTATTTCAGAAGCCATAATTATAGCCAGAGGCTATGATAAAGTTTTTTTATATAGAAAGTGTCGAGAGAAGGACACGAGTCCTTCCATGTTAATCGTGAAGAGGTCCCCTAATCCAAGAGAGGAACATCAAGCCCACCCTTGGCTACAAGGAATCATGAGCTAGAGCAAAATTAGGTCAAGAAATAGGGATAGCAGGGTTAAAGATAACCGAATTCAACAAGTATTTCTATGAGTAAATAGAAGAGGATTGGTGCAAGATTCATGTGAAGTAATGTGCATGATGAATAGAGGTATTCTACAAGATGATACGAAGATTATGAAATTGCTATCATAGGTTAGCTTGCATAAAGGATTGATTCCCTTACGTTTTTCCATGACAATTGTGAAGTACCATATTACATGGGGGTATAGAATAAGGAATTTGAAGGTTCATATCATATGAGAGGTATATGGATGCATGAAATCAAGATAATTAGGCCAATTAACTTTGGAATAATAAAGATATTTTGGAGGCACAACAAAACGAGCCAAACACATGAAATAAGGGACTCTTTAAGAACACTGTATGTGTCTCTTATAATATAGATTTCAATAAGGAAAGAGAGTGCACTCAGAGAAGAGTGAGGCAATAAGGCTAGAAACATTAGGAAAGTGTTAGAATAAAAATATTAGCTCCAAAAATCGTAAAAGAAATAAGAAGACAAGAATAGTTCTATTAAGAGATAAGTATCTCCAAAAATAGAAATTCGAATTTAGGTGATAAGAGGTCATATTTAGAGTACTTTTACATATTTAGAGTCCATGCATACTAAAAGTGAGGAAAAGCAACGCGTTTCTAAAGATGGCATGTTTGCAGCTATATACAGACGTTTTTGCCTATTCTACCCGCGCCGCGGTGGCTTGTAGACTAGATGCCTTCCGGTTCTTTTGACCGATTATACGAGTATATTCTGAGTTCTTATCAGAGATTTATGGCCGAAACAGTTTGCTGCTTCTGTCAAGGTCTCTACACAAGAAAAACTGTAAGATGACAACAAGTAGCCTCAAGGTGATCCTAGAGCTTGAGATGTATATATATCCCTTCAATCTTATCTAATATCTTAGAAGAGAAGGTTAGATTGCTATGGTCTTTCGGAGGAAGAGACCAGAACTCCATAGCTTTTCTTTTAAATAAAGAATAGTATGCCGTAGCCTTGCAAGAGAAGGCTATTTTGCCATAGACCTTCGAAAGAGAGAAAAGTCACAGTACGAGTAAGAGGAGATAAATCTTGGGGATGATCGGATGACTTCAATCGTAAGAGAAGGTATTAGAAGACTCTATTCTCTTATGTCAAGTTCTAAAGCTCTTGTTAACGAGCAAAGGCAACGATAAACGATAAATTTCTGTAAGGTGAATATATATTTTTTTGTTTTACAATTATATATCATTCTTAGGGGTTGAGGTATGGCCTCGGCTTCTCTATTAATTGTTAATAGTGATCTATTTGATTTATTTACTAGTTAAAGTTTGTATTCTTTTAAACAACAGCATATGCCTTAATAAAGAATGTCTTATCATAATCTCAAGTTGAAATGCTAAAATCTTTGTGAAAAGGATTGTTTTCTTAAGAAGGTAACATAGATTCTAGTCCTATGGTTTAGTTGAGTAAATGGATTGTTATCTTGGTTAAATTAGGTACAGGTACAACTCTCCCTGCGCTTTGATGCTGCGCCATTCTTGTGCTTGTATAGCCAGATGGCGGAGATGTTGGTAAGGCCCGGAGAGTTGGCCCATGGTATCCCTCATACCATTGGGAGAATAAGATTTGCCGATTGAGGCGGGTGATTGTGATGCTGCCTAGTTTTTAGGGCCCAAGCTAGTGCGGTGAATCAGCCCACCCTAGTGCGGTGAATCAGCCACCCCTGAGGGGCGGAAGAATGGAGCGATGGAGCCTGAGAGGGCGACATGCTGCCGCCTTGAGTCCTCTCGCCACCAGCGGCCCGACGATGAGGTGTATGATTCCACACAAACATGGGTCTAACTTGGGATGTGGGATTCCCAGAGGATACAATGAAAGAAGCAAGTTCACCCTTGCTCATCTAAAAATCGTAAGAAAGTCCAAATTAGTTGGAAGCACTGTTGTCAATCTAACCACAGGGGAACCAGAATCAGATATGGGGGGATGCCATGCCATGAAAGTACACATTCGAGAGAAGGTTTTGTCCTCGAGGATTTCGAGAGGATAAAATGAATGAATTTTTGGAGCTAACCCAAGAAAGGAAGACCCTAAAAGAATACCACCAAACTTTTGTTAAACTGCTCCAATTTGCTCTAGAGATGGATGAGGTAACTCTTCTCCATCGATTCATTTAAAAGCTTAATCTACCATTGAATAACCTCGTCAAGAATGCAAAACCATCCTCTATTTCAGAAGCCATAATTATAGCCAGAGGCTATGATAAAGTTTTTTTATATAGAAAGTGTCGAGAGAAGGACACGAGTCCTTCCATGTTAATCGTGAAGAGGTCCCCTAATCCAAGAGAGGAACATCAAGCCCACCCTTGGCTACAAGGAATCATGAGCTAGAGCAAAAATAGGTCAAGAAATAGGGATAGCAGGGTTAAAGATAACCGAATTCAACAAGTATTTCTGTGAGTAAATAGGAGAGGATTGGTGCAAGATTCATGTGAAGTAATGTGCATGATGAATAGAGGTATTCTACAAGATGATACTAAGATTATGAAATTGCTATCATAGGTTAGCTTGCATGAAGGATTGATTCCCTTACGTTTTTCCATGACAATTGTGAAGTACCATATTACATGGGGGTATAGAATAAGGAATTTGAAGGTTCATATCATATGAGAGGTATATGGATGCATGAAATCAGGATAATTAGGCCAATTAACTTTGGAATAATAAAGATATTTTGGAGGCACAACAAAACGAGCCAAACACATGAAATAAGGGACTCTTTAAGAACACTGTATGTGTCTCTTATAATATAGATTTCAATAAGGAAAGAGAGTGCACTCAGAGAAGAGTGAGGCAATAAGGCTAGAAACATTAGGAAAGTGTTAGAATAAAAATATTAGCTCCAAAAATCGTAAAAGAAATAAGAAGACAAGAATAGTTCTATTAAGAGATAAGTATCTCCAAAAATAGAAATTCGAATTTAGGTGATAAGAGGTCATATTTAGAGTACTTTTACATATTTAGAGTCCATGCATACTAAAAGTGAGGAAAAGCAACGCGTTTCTAAAGATGGCATGTTTGCAGCTATATACAGACGTTTTTGCCTATTCTACCCGCGCCGCGGTGGCTTGTAGACTAGATGCCTTCCGGTTCTTTTGACCGATTATACGAGTATATTCTGAGTTCTTATCAGAGATTTATGGTGGCCGAAAAAGTTTGCTGCTTCTGTCAAGGTCTCTACACGAGAAAAGCTGTAAGATGACAACAAGTAGCCTCAAGGTGATCCTAGAGCTTGAGATGTATATATATCCCTTCATTCTTATCTAATATGTTAGAAGAGAAGGTTAGATTGCTGTGGTCTTTCGGAGGAAGAGACCAGAACTCCATAGCTTTTCTTTTAAATAAAGAATAGTATGCCGTAGCCTTGCAAGAGAAGGCTATTTTGCCATAGACCTTCGAAAGAGAGAAAAGTCACAGTACGAGTAAGAGGAGATAAATCTTGGGGATGATCGGATGATTTCAATCGTAAGAGAAGGTATTAGAAGACTCTATTCTCTTATGTCAAGTTCTAAAGCTCTTGTTAACGAGCAAAGGCAACGATAAACGATAAATTTCTGTAAGGTATATATATATATTTTTTTGTTTTACAATTATTTATCATTCTTAGGGGTTGAGGTATGGCCTCGGCTTCTCTATTAATTGTTAATAGTGATCTATTTGATTGATTTACTAGTTAAAGTTTGTATTCTTTTAAACAACAGCATATGCCTTAATAAAGAATGTCTTATCATAATCTCAAGTTGAAATGCTAAAATCTTTGTGAAAAGGATTGTTTTCTTAAGAAGGTAACATAGATTCTAGTCCTATGGTTTAGTTGAGTAAATGGATTGTTATCTTGGTTAAATTAGGTACAGGTACAACTCTCCCTGCGCTTTGATGCTGCGCCGTTCTTGTGCTTGTATAGCCGGATGGCGGAGATGTTGGTAAGGCCCGGAGAGTTGGCCCATGGTATCCCTCATACCATTGGGAGAATAACATTTGCCGATTGAGGCGGGTGATTGTGATGCTGCCTAGTTTTTAGGGCCCAAGCTAGTGCGGTGAATCAGCCCACCCTAGTGCGGTGAATCAGCCACCCCTGATGCGTAGATATCCCTCTGAGGGGCGGAACAATGGAGTGATGGAGCCTGAGAGGGCGACATGCTGCCGCCTTGAGTCCTCTCGCCACCAGCGGCCCGACGATGAGGTGTATGATTCCACACAAACATGGGTCTAACTTGGGATGTGGGATTCCCAGAGGATACAATGAAAGAAGCAAGTTCACCCTTGCTCATCTAAAAATCGTAAGAAAGTCCAAATTAGTTGGAAGCACTGTTGTCAATCTAACCACGGGGGAACCAGAATCAGATATGGGGGGATGCCATGCCATGAAAGTACACATTCGAGAGAAGGTTTTGTCCTCGAGGATTTCGAGAGGATAAAATGAATGAATTTTTGGAGCTAACCCAAGAAAGGAAGACCCTAAAAGAATACCACCAAACTTTTGTTAAACTGCTCCAATTTGCTCTAGAGATGGATGAGGTAACTCTTCTCCATCGATTCATTTAAAAGCTTAATCTACCATTGAATAACCTCGTCAAGAATGCAAAACCATCCTCTATTTCAGAAGCCATAATTATAGCCAGAGGCTATGATAAAGTTTTTTTATATAGAAAGTGTCGAGAGAAGGACACGAGTCCTTCCATGTTAATCGTGAAGAGGTCCCCTAATCCAAGAGAGGAACATCAAGCCCACCCTTGGCTACAAGGAATCATGAGCTAGAGCAAAATTAGGTCAAGAAATAGGGATAGCAGGGTTAAAGATAACCGAATTCAACAAGTATTTCTGTGAGTAAATAGGAGAGGATTGGTGCAAGATTCATGTGAAGTAATGTGCATGATGAATAGAGGTATTCTACAAGATGATACTAAGATTATGAAATTGCTATCATAGGTTAGCTTGCATAAAGGATTGATTCCCTTACGTTTTTCCATGACAATTGTGAAGTACCATATTACATGGGGGTATAGAATAAGGAATTTGAAGGTTCATATCATATGAGAGGTATATGGATGCATGAAATCAGGATAATTAGGCCAATTAACTTTGGAATAATAAAGATATTTTGGAGGCACAACAAAACGAGCCAAACACATGAAATAAGGGACTCTTTAAGAACACTGTATGTGTCTCTTATAATATAGATTTCAATAAGGAAAGAGAGTGCACTCAGAGAAGAGTGAGGCAATAAGGCTAGAAACATTAGGAAAGTGTTAGAATAAAAATATTAGCTCCAAAAATCGTAAAAGAAATAAGAAGACAAGAATAGTTCTATTAAGAGATAAGTATCTCCAAAAATAGAAATTCGAATTTAGGTGATAAGAGGTCATATTTAGAGTACTTTTACATATTTAGAGTCCATGCATACTAAAAGTGAGGAAAAGCAACGCGTTTCTAAAGATGGCATGTTTGCAGCTATATACAGACGTTTTTGCCTATTCTACCCGTGCCGCGGTGGCTTGTAGACTAGATGCCTTCCGGTTCTTTAGATCGATTATACGAGTATATTCTGAGTTCTTATCAGAGATTTATGGCCGAGACAGTTTGCTGCTTCTGTCAAGGTCTCTACACAAGAAAAACTGTAAGATGACAACAAGTAGCCTCAAGGTAATCGTAGAGCTTGAGATGTATATATATCCCTTCAATCTTATCTAATATCTTAGAAGAGAAGGTTAGATTGCTATGGTCTTTCGGAGGAAGAGACCAGAACTCCATAGCTTTTCTTTTAAATAAAGAATAGTATGCCGTAGCCTTGCAAGAGAAGGCTATTTTGCCATAGACCTTCGAAAGAGAGAAAACTCACAGTACGAGTAAGAGGAGATAAATCTTGGGGATGATCGGATGACTTCAATCGTAAGAGAAGGTATTAGAAGACTCTATTCTCTTATGTCAAGTTCTAAAGCTCTTGTTAACGAGCAAAGGCAACGATAAACGATAAATTTCTGTAAGGTGAATATATATTTTTTTGTTTTACAATTATATATCATTCTTAGGGGTTGAGGTATGGCCTCGGCTTCTCTATTAATTGTTAATAGTGATCTATTTGATTTATTTACTAGTTAAAGTTTGTATTCTTTTAAACAACAGCATATGCCTTAATAAAGAATGTCTTATCATAATCTCAAGTTGAAATGCTAAAATATTTGTGAAAAGGATTGTTTTCTTAAGAAGGTAACATAGATTCTAGTCCTATGGTTTAGTTGAGTAAATGGATTGTTATCTTGGTTAAATTAGGTACAGGTACAACTCTCCCTGCGCTTTGATGCTGCGCCGTTCTTGTGCTTGTATAGCCGGATGGCGGAGATGTTGGTAAGGCCCGGAGAGTTGGCCCATGGTATCCCTCATACCATTGGGAGAATAAGATTTGCCGATTGAGGCGGGTGATTGTGATGCTGCCTAGTTTTTAGGGCCCAAGCTAGTGCGGTGAATCAGCCCACCCTAGTGCGGTGAATTAGCCACCCCTAGTGCGTAGACATCCCTCTGAGGGGCGGAAGAATGGAGCGATGGAGCCTGAGAGGGTGACATGCTGCCGCCTTGAGTCCTCTCGCCACCAGCGGCCCGACGATGAGGTGTATGATTCCACACAAACATGGGTCTAACTTGGGATGTGGGATTCCCAGAGGATACAATGAAAGAAGCAAGTTCACCCTTGCTCATCTAAAAATCGTAAGAAAGTCCAAATTAGTTGGAAGCACTGTTGTCAATCTAACCACGGGGGAACCAGAATCAGATATGGGGGGATGCCATGCCATGAAAGTACACATTCGAGAGAAGGTTTTGTCCTCGAGGATTTCGAGAGGATAAAATGAATGAATTTTTGGAGCTAACCCAAGAAAGGAAGACCCTAAAAGAATACCACCAAACTTTTGTTAAACTGCTCCAATTTGCTCTAGAGATGGATGAGGTAACTCTTCTCCATCGATTCATTTAAAAGCTTAATCTACCATTGAATAACCTCGTCAAGAATGCAAAACCATCCTCTATTTCAGAAGCCATAATTATAGCCAGAGGCTATGATAAAGTTTTTTTATATAGAAAGTGTCGAGAGAAGGACACGAGTCCTTCCATGTTAATCGTGAAGAGGTCCCCTAATCCAAGAGAGGAACATCAAGCCCACCCTTGGCTACAAGGAATCATGAGCTAGAGCAAAAATAGGTCAAGAAATAGGGATAGCAGGGTTAAAGATAACCGAATTCAACAAGTATTTCTGTGAGTAAATAGGAGAGGATTGGTGCAAGATTCATGTGAAGTAATGTGCATGATGAATAGAGGTATTCTACAAGATGATACTAAGATTATGAAATTGCTATCATAGGTTAGCTTGCATAAAGGATTGATTCCCTTACGTTTTTCCATGACAATTGTGAAGTACCATATTACATGGGGGTATAGAATAAGGAATTTGAAGGTTCATATCATATGAGAGGTATATGGATGCATGAAATCAGGATAATTAGGCCAATTAACTTTGGAATAATAAAGATATTTTGGAGGCACAACAAAACGAGCCAAACACATGAAATAAGGGACTCTTTAAGAACACTGTATGTGTCTCTTATAATATAGATTTCAATAAGGAAAGAGAGTGCACTCAGAGAAGAGTGAGGCAATAAGGCTAGAAACATTAGGAAAGTGTTAGAATAAAAATATTAGCTCCAAAAATCGTAAAAGAAATAAGAAGACAAGAATAGTTCTATTAAGAGATAAGTATCTCCAAAAATAGAAATTCGAATTTAGGTGATAAGAGGTCATATTTAGAGTACTTTTACATATTTAGAGTCCATGCATACTAAAAGTGAGGAAAAGCAACGCGTTTCTAAAGATGGCATGTTTGCAGCTATATACAGACGTTTTTGCCTATTCTACCCGCGCCGCGGTGGCTTGTAGACTAGATGCCTTCCGGTTCTTTTGACCGATTATACGAGTATATTCTGAGTTCTTATCAGAGATTTATGGTGGCCGAAAAAGTTTGCTGCTTCTGTCAAGGTCTCTACACGAGAAAAGCTGTAAGATGACAACAAGTAGCCTCAAGGTAATCCTAGAGCTTGAGATGTATATATATCCCTTCATTCTTATCTAATATCTTAGAAGAGAAGGTTAGATTGCTGTGGTCTTTCGGAGGAAGAGACCAGAACTCCATAGCTTTTCTTTTAAAAGAATAGTATGCCGTAGCCTTGCAAGAGAAGGCTATTTTGCCATAGACCTTCGAAAGAGAGAAAAGTCACAGTACGAGTAAGAGGAGATAAATCTTGGGGATGATCGGATAATTTCAATCATAAGAGAAGGTATTAGAAGACTCTATTCTCTTATGTCAAGTTCTAAAGCTCTTGTTAACGAGCAAAGGCAACGATGAACGATAAATTTCTGTAAGGTATATATATATTTTTTTGTTTTACAATTATATATCATTCTTAGGGGTTGAGGTATGGCCTCCGCTTCTCTATTAATTGTTAATAGTGATCTATTTGATTGATTTACTAGTTAAAGTTTGTATTCTTTTAAACAACAGCATATGCCTCAATAAAGAATGTCTTATCGTAATCTCAAGTTGAAATGCTAAAATCTTTGTGAAAAGGATTGTTTTCTTAAGAAGGTAACATAGATTCTAGTCCTATGGTTTAGTTGAGTAAATGGATTGTTATCTTGGTTAAATTAGGTACAGGTACAACTCTCCCTGCTTTGATGTTGCGCCGTTCTTGTGCTTGTATAGCCGGATGGCGGAGATGTTGGTAAGGCCCGGAGAGTTGGCCCATGGTATCCCTCATACCATTGGGAGAATAAGATTTGCCGATTGAGGCGGGTGATTGTGATGCTGCCTAGTTTTTAGGGCCCAAGCTAGTGCGGTGAATCAGCCCACCCTAGTGCGGTGAATCAGCCACCCCTAGTGCGTAGACATCCCTCTGAGGGGCGGAAGAATGGAGCGATGGAGCCTGAGAGGGCGACATGCTGCCGCCTTGAGTCCTCTCGCCACCAGCGGCCCAACGATGAGAAGTATGATTCCAGACAAGCATGGGTCTAACTTGGGATGTGGGATTCCCAGAGGATACAATGAAAGAAGTAAGTTCACCCTTGCTCATCTGAAAATCGTAAGAAAGTCCAAATTAGTTGGAAGCACTGATGTCAATCTAGCCACGGGGTAACCAGAATCAGATATGGGGGGATGCCATGCCATGAAAGTACACATTCGAGAGAAGCTTTTGTCCTCGAGGATTTCGAGAGGATAAAATGAATGAATTTTTGGAGCTAACCCAAGCAAGGAAGACCCTAAAAGAATACCACCAAACTTTTGTTAACTTTCTCCAATTTGCTCTAGAGATGGATGAGGTAACTCTTCTCCATCGATTCATTTAAAAGCTTAATCTACCATTGAATAACCTCGTCAAGAATGCAAAACCATCCTCTATTTCAGAAGCCATAATTATAGCCAGAGGCTATGATAAAGTTTTTTTATAAAGAAAGTGTCGAGAGAAGGACACGAGTCCTTCCATGTTAATCGTGAAGAGGTCCCCCAATCCAAGAGAGCAACATCAAGCCCACCCTTGGCTACAAGGAATCATGAGCTAGAGCAAAATTAGGTCAAGAAATAGGGATAGCAGGGTTAAAGATAACCGAATTCAACAAGTATTTCTATGAGTAAATAGAAGAGGATTGGTGCAAGATTCATGTGAAGTAATGTGCATGATGAATAGAGGTATTCTACAAGATGATACTAAGATTATGAAATTGCTATCATAGGTTAGCTTGCATAAAGGATTGATTCCCTTACGTTTTTCCATGACAATTGTGAAGTACCATATTACATGGGGGTATAGAATAAGGAATTTGAAGGTTCATATCATATAAGAGGTATATGGATGCATGAAATTAGGATAATTAGGCCAATTAACTTTGGAATAATAAAGATATTTTGGAGGCACAACAAAACGAGCCAAACACATGAAATAAGGGACTCTTTAAGGGACACTGTATGTGTCTCTTTTAATATAGATTTCAATAAGGAAAGAGAGTGCACTCAGAGAAGAGTGAGGCAATAAGGCTAGAAACATTAGGAAAGTGTTAGAATAAAAATATTAGCTCCAAAAATCCTAAAAGAAATAAGAAGACAAGAATAGTTCTATTAAGAGATAAGTATCTCCAAAAATAGAAATTCGAATTTAGGTGATAAGAGGTCATATTTAGAGTACTTTTACATATTTAGAGTCCATGCATACTAAAAATGAGGAAAAGCAACGCGTTTCTAAAGATGGCATGTTTGCAGCTATATACAGACGTTTTTGCCTATTCTACCCGCGCCGCGGTGGCTTGTAGACTAGATGCCTTCCGGTTCTTTTGACCGATTATACGAGTATATTATGAGTTCTTATCAGAGATTTATGGCCGAAACAGTTTGCTGCTTCTGTCAAGGTCTCTACGCAAGAAAAACTGTAAGACGACAACAAGTAGCCTCAAGGTAATCCTAGAGCTTGAGATGTATATATATCCCTTCATTCTTATCTAATATGTTAGAAGAGAAGGTTAGATTGCTGTGGTCTTTCGGAGGAAGAGACCAGAACTCCATAGCTTTTCTTTTAAATAAAGAATAGTATGCCGTAGCCTTGCAAGAGAAGGCTATTTTGCCATAGACCTTCGAAAGAGAGAAAAGTCACAGTACGAGTAAGAGGAGATAAATCTTGGGGATGATCGGATGACTTCAATCGTAAGAGAAGGTATTAGAAGACTCTATTCTCTTATGTCAAGTTCTAAAGCTCTTGTTAACGAGCAAAGGCAACGATAAACGATAAATTTCTGTAAGGTATATATATATATTTTTTTGTTTTACAATTATATATCATTCTTAGGGGTTGAGGTATGGCCTCGGCTTCTCTATTAATTGTTAATAGTGATCTATTTGATTGATTTACTAGTTAAAGTTTGTATTCTTTTAAACAACAGCATATGCCTTAATAAAGAATGTCTTATCATAATCTCAAGTTGAAATGCTAAAATCTTTGTGAAAAGGATTGTTTTCTTAAGAAGGTAACATAGATTCTAGTCCTATGGTTTAGTTGAGTAAATGGATTGTTATCTTGGTTAAATTAGGTACAGGTACAACTCTCCCTGCGCTTTGATGCTGCGCCGTTCTTGTGCTTGTATAGCCGGATGGCGGAGATGTTGGTAAGGCCCGGAGAGTTGGCCCATGGTATCCCTCATACCATTGGGAGAATAACATTTGCCGATTGAGGCGGGTGATTGTGATGCTGCCTAGTTTTTAGGGCCCAAGCTAGTGCGGTGAATCAGCCCACCCTAGTGCGGTGAATCAGCCACCCCTAGTGCGTAGACATCCCTTTGAGGGGCGGAAGAATGGAGCGATGGAGCCTGAGAGGGCGACATGCTGCCGCCTTGAGTCCTCTCGCCACCAGCGGCCCGACCATGAGGTGTATGATTCCACACAAACATGGGTCTAACTTGGGATGTGGGATTCCCAGAGGATACAATGAAAGAAGCAAGTTCACCCTTGCTCATCTAAAAATCGTAAGAAAGTCCAAATTAGTTGGAAGCACTGTTGTCAATCTAACCACGGGGGAACCAGAATCAGATATGGGGGGATGCCATGCCATGAAAGTACACATTCGAGAGAAGGTTTTGTCCTCGAGGATTTCGAGAGGATAAAATGAATGAATTTTTGGAGCTAACCCAAGAAAGGAAGACCCTAAAAGAATACCACCAAACTTTTGTTAAACTGCTCCAATTTGCTCTAGAGATGGATGAGGTAACTCTTCTCCATCGATTCATTTAAAAGCTTAATCTACCATTGAATAACCTCGTCAAGAATGCAAAACCATCCTCTATTTCAGAAGCCATAATTATAGCCAGAGGCTATGATAAAGTTTTTTTATATAGAAAGTGTCGAGAGAAGGACACGAGTCCTTCCATGTTAATCGTGAAGAGGTCCCCTAATCCAAGAGAGAAACATCAAGCCCACCCTTGGCTACAAGGAATCATGAGCTAGAGCAAAAATAGGTCAAGAAATAGGGATAGCAGGGTTAAAGATAACCGAATTCAACAAGTATTTCTATGAGTAAATAGAAGAGGATTGGTGCAAGATTCATGTGAAGTAATGTGCATGATGAATAGAGGTATTCTACAAGATGATACTAAGATTATGAAATTGCTATCATAGGTTAGCTTGCATAAAGGATTGATTCCCTTACGTTTTTCCATGACAATTGTGAAGTACCATATTACATGGGGGTATAGAATAAGGAATTTGAAGGTTCATATCATATGAGAGGTATATGGATGCATGAAATCAGGATAATTAGGCCAATTAACTTTGGAATAATAAAGATATTTTGGAGGCACAACAAAACGAGCCAAACACATGAAATAAGGGACTCTTTAAGAACACTGTATGTGTCTCTTATAATATAGATTTCAATAAGGAAAGAGAGTGCACTCAGAGAAGAGTGAGGCAATAAGGCTAGAAACATTAGGAAAGTGTTAGAATAAAAATATTAGCTCCAAAAATCCTAAAAGAAATAAGAAGACAAGAATAGTTCTATTAAGAGATAAGTATCTCCAAAAATAGAAATTCGAATTTAGGTGATAAGAGGTCATATTTAGAGTACTTTTACATATTTAGAGTCCATGCATACTAAAAATGAGGAAAAGCAACGCGTTTCTAAAGATGGCATGTTTGCAGCTATATACAGACGTTTTTGCCTATTCTACCCGCGCCGCGGTGGCTTGTAGACTAGATGCCTTCCGGTTCTTTTGACCGATTATACGAGTATATTCTGAGTTCTTATCAGAGATTTATGGCCGAAACAGTTTGCTGCTTCTGTCAAGGTCTCTACACAAGAAAAACTGTAAGATGACAACAAGTAGCCTCAAGGTGATCCTAGAGCTTGAGATGTATATATATCCCTTCAATCTTATCTAATATCTTAGAAGAGAAGGTTAGATTGCTATGGTCTTTCGGAGGAAGAGACCAGAACTCCATAGCTTTTCTTTTAAATAAAGAATAGTATGCCGTAGCCTTGCAAGAGAAGGCTATTTTGCCATAGACCTTCGAAAGAGAGAAAACTCACAGTACGAGTAAGAGGAGATAAATCTTGGGGATGATCGGATGACTTCAATCGTAAGAGAAGGTATTAGAAGACTCTATTCTCTTATGTCAAGTTCTAAAGCTCTTGTTAACGAGCAAAGGCAACGATAAACGATAAATTTCTGTAAGGTGAATATATATTTTTTTGTTTTACAATTATATATCATTCTTAGGGGTTGAGGTATGGCCTCGGCTTCTCTATTAATTGTTAATAGTGATCTATTTGATTTATTTACTAGTTAAAGTTTGTATTCTTTTAAACAACAGCATATGCCTTAATAAAGAATGTCTTATCATAATCTCAAGTTGAAATGCTAAAATCTTTGTGAAAAGGATTGTTTTCTTAAGAAGGTAACATAGATTCTAGTCCTATGGTTTAGTTGAGTAAATGGATTGTTATCTTGGTTAAATTAGGTACAGGTACAACTCTCCCTGCGCTTTGATGCTGCGCCGTTCTTGTGCTTGTATAGCCGGATGGCGGAGATGTTGGTAAGGCCCGGAGAGTTGGCCCATGGTATCCCTCATACCATTGGGAGAATAACATTTGCCGATTGAGGCGGGTGATTGTGATGCTGCCTAGTTTTTAGGGCCCAAGCTAGTGCGGTGAATCAGCCCACCCTAGTGCGGTGAATCAGCCACCCCTAGTGCGTAGACATCCCTTTGAGGGGCGGAAGAATGGAGCGATGGAGCCTGAGAGGGCGACATGCTGCCGCCTTGAGTCCTCTCGCCACCAGCGGCCCGACCATGAGGTGTATGATTCCACACAAACATGGGTCTAACTTGGGATGTGGGATTCCCAGAGGATACAATGAAAGAAGCAAGTTCACCCTTGCTCATCTAAAAATCGTAAGAAAGTCCAAATTAGTTGGAAGCACTGTTGTCAATCTAACCACGGGGGAACCAGAATCAGATATGGGGGGATGCCATGCCATGAAAGTACACATTCGAGAGAAGGTTTTGTCCTCGAGGATTTCGAGAGGATAAAATGAATGAATTTTTGGAGCTAACCCAAGAAAGGAAGACCCTAAAAGAATACCACCAAACTTTTGTTAAACTGCTCCAATTTGCTCTAGAGATGGATGAGGTAACTCTTCTCCATCGATTCATTTAAAAGCTTAATCTACCATTGAATAACCTCGTCAAGAATGCAAAACCATCCTCTATTTCAGAAGCCATAATTATAGCCAGAGGCTATGCTAAAGTTTTTTTATATAGAAAGTGTCGAGAGAAGGACACGAGTCCTTCCATGTTAAACGTGAAGAGGTCCCCTAATCCAAGAGAGCAACATCAAGCCCACCCTTGGCTACAAGGAATCATGAGCTAGAGCAAAAATAGGTCAAGAAATAGGGATAGCAGGGTTAAAGATAACCGAATTCAACAAGTATTTCTGTGAGTAAATAGGAGAGGATTGGTGCAAGATTCATGTGAAGTAATGTGCATGATGAATAGAGGTATTCTACAAGATGATACTAAGATTATGAAATTGCTATCATAGGTTAGCTTGCATAAAGGATTGATTCCCTTACGTTTTTCCATGACAATTGTGAAGTACCATATTACATGGGGGTATAGAATAAGGAATTTGAAGGTTCATATCATATAAGAGGTATATGGATGCATGAAATCAGGATAATTAGGCCAATTAACTTTGGAATAATAAAGATATTTTGGAGGCACAACAAAACGAGCCAAACACATGAAATAAGGGACTCTTTAAGAACACTGTATGTGTCTCTTATAATATAGATTTCAATAAGGAAAGAGAGTGCACTCAGAGAAGAGTGAGGAAATAAGGCTAGAAACATTAGGAAAGTGTTAGAATAAAAATATTAGCTCCAAAAATCGTAAAAGAAATAAGAAGACAAGAATAGTTCTATTAAGAGATAAGTATCTCCAAAAATAGAAATTCGAATTTAGGTGATAAGAGGTCATATTTAGAGTACTTTTACATATTTAGAGTCCATGCATACTAAAAGTGAGGAAAAGCAATGCGTTTCTAAAGATGGCATGTTTGCAGCTATATACAGACGTTTTTGCCTATTCTACCCGCGCCGCGGTGGCTTGTAGACTAGATGCCTTCCGGTTCTTTTGACCGATTATACGAGTATATTCTGAGTTCTTATCAGAGATTTATGGCCGAGACAGTTTGCTGCTTCTGTCAAGGTCTCTACACAAGAAAAACTGTAAGATGACAACAAGTAGCCTCAAGGTGATCCTAGAGCTTGAGATGTATATATATCCCTTCAATCTTATCTAATATCTTAGAAGAGAAGGTTAGATTGCTATGGTCTTTCGGAGGAAGAGACCAGAACTCCATAGCTTTTCTTTTAAATAAAGAATAGTATGCTGTAGCCTTGCAAGAGAAGGCTATTTTGCCATAGACCTTCGAAAGAGAGAAAACTCACAGTACGAGTAAGAGGAGATAAATCTTGGGGATGATCGGATGACTTCAATCGTAAGAGAAGGTATTAGAAGACTCTATTCTCTTATGTCAAGTTCTAAAGCTCTTGTTAACGAGCAAAGGCAACGATAAACGATAAATTTCTGTAAGGTGAATATATATTTTTTTGTTTTACAATTATATATCATTCTTAGGGGTTGAGGTATGGCCTCGGCTTCTCTATTAATTGTTAATAGTGATCTATTTGATTTATTTACTAGTTAAAGTTTGTATTCTTTTAAACAACAGCATATGCCTTAATAAAGAATGTCTTATCATAATCTCAAGTTGAAATGCTAAAATCTTTGTGAAAAGGATTGTTTTCTTAAGAAGGTAACATAGATTCTAGTCCTATGGTTTAGTTGAGTAAATGGATTGTTATCTTGGTTAAATTAGGTACAGGTACAACTCTCCCTGCGCTTTGATGCTGCGCCGTTCTTGTGCTTGTATAGCCGGATGGCGGAGATGTTGGTAAGGCCCGGAGAGTTGGCCCATGGTATCCCTCATACCATTGGGAGAATAAGATTTGCCGATTGAGGCGGGTGATTGTGATGCTGCCTAGTTTTTAGGGCCCAAGCTAGTGCGGTGAATCAGCCCACCCTAGTGCGGTGAATCAGCCACCCCTAGTGCGTAGACATCCCTCTGAGGGGCGGAAGAATGGAGCGATGGAGCCTGAGAGGGAGACATGCTGCCGCCTTGAGTCCTCTCGCCACCAGCGGCCCGACGATGAGGTGTATGATTCCACACAAACATGGGTCTAACTTGGGATGTGGGATTCCCAGAGGATACAATGAAAGAAGCAAGTTCACCCTTGCTCATCTAAAAATCGTAAGAAAGTCCAAATTAGTTGGAAGCACTGTTGTCAATCTAACCACGGGGGAACCAGAATCAGATATGGGGGGATGCCATGCCATGAAAGTACACATTCGAGAGAAGGTTTTGTCCTCGAGGATTTCGAGAGGATAAAATGAATGAATTTTTGGAGCTAACCCAAGAAAGGAAGACCCTAAAAGAATACCACCAAACTTTTGTTAAACTGCTCCAATTTGCTCTAGAGATGGATGAGGTAACTCTTCTCCATCGATTCATTTAAAAGCTTAATCTACCATTGAATAACCTCGTCAAGAATGCAAAACCATCCTCTATTTCAGAAGCCATAATTATAGCCAGAGGCTATGATAAAGTTTTTGTATATAGAAAGTGTCGAGAGAAGGACACGAGTCCTTCCATGTTAATCGTGAAGAGGTCCCCTAATCCAAGAGAGGAACATCAAGCCCACCCTTGGCTACAAGGAATCATGAGCTAGAGCAAAAATAGGTCAAGAAATAGGGATAGCAGGGTTAAAGATAACCGAATTCAACAAGTATTTCTGTGAGTAAATAGGAGAGGATTGGTGCAAGATTCATGTGAAGTAATGTGCATGATGAATAGAGGTATTCTACAAGATGATACTAAGATTATGAAATTGCTATCATAGGTTAGCTTGCATAAAGGATTGATTCCCTTACGTTTTTCCATGACAATTGTGAAGTACCATATTACATGGGGGTATAGAATAAGGAATTTGAAGGTTCATATCATATGAGAGGTATATGGATGCATGAAATCAGGATAATTAGGCCAATTAACTTTGGAATAATAAAGATATTTTGGAGGCACAACAAAACGAGCCAAACACATGAAATAAGGGACTCTTTAAGGGACACTGTATGTGTCTCTTTTAATATAGATTTCAATAAGGAAAGAGAGTGCACTCAGAGAAGAGTGAGGCAATAAGGCTAGAAACATTAGGAAAGTGTTAGAATAAAAATATTAGCTCCAAAAATCGTAAAAGAAATAAGAAGACCAGAATAGTTCTATTAAGAGATAAGTATCTCCAAAAATAGAAATTCGAATTTAGGTGATAAGAGGTCATATTTAGAGTACTTTTACATATTTAGAGTCCATGCATACTAAAAATGAGGAAAAGCAACGCGTTTCTAAAGATGGCATGTTTGCAGCTATATACAGACGTTTTTGCCTATTCTACCCGCGCCGCGGTGGCTTGTAGACTAGATGCCTTCCGGTTCTTTTGACCGATTATACGAGTATATTCTGAGTTCTTATCAGAGATTTATGGCCGAGACAGTTTACTGCTTCTGTCAAGGTCTCTACACAAGAAAAACTGTAAGATGACAACAAGTAGCCTCAAGGTGATCCTAGAGCTTGAGATGTATATATATCCCTTCAATCTTATCTAATATCTTAGAAGAGAAGGTTAGATTGCTATGGTCTTTCGGAGGAAGAGACCAGAACTCCATAGCTTTTCTTTTAAATAAAGAATAGTATGCCGTAGACTTGCAAGAGAAGGCTATTTTGCCATAGACCTTCGAAAGAGAGAAAACTCACAGTACGAGTAAGAGGAGATAAATCTTGGGGATGATTGGATGACTTCAATCGTAAGAGAAGGTATTAGAAGACTCTATTCTCTTATGTCAAGTTCTAAAGCTCTTGTTAACGAGCAAAGGCAACGATAAACGATAAATTTCTGTAAGGTGAATATATATTTTTTTGTTTTACAATTATATATCATTCTTAGGGGTTGAGGTATGGCCTCGGCTTCTCTATTAATTGTTAATAGTGATCTATTTGATTTATTTACTAGTTAAAGTTTGTATTCTTTTAAACAACAGCATATGCCTTAATAAAGAATGTCTTATCATAATCTCAAGTTGAAATGCTAAAATCTTTGTGAAAAGGATTGTTTTCTTAAGAAGGTAACATAGATTCTAGTCCTATGGTTTAGTTGAGTAAATGGATTGTTATCTTGGTTAAATTAGGTACAGGTACAACTCTCCCTGCGCTTTGATGTTGCGCCGTTCTTGTGCTTGTATAGCCGGATGGCGGAGATGTTGGTAAGGCCCGGAGAGTTGGCCCATGGTATCCCTCATACCATTGGGAGAATAAGATTTGCCGATTGAGGCGGGTGATTGTGATGCTGCCTAGTTTTTACGGCCCAAGCTAGTGCGGTGAATCAACCCACCCTAGTGCGGTGAATCAGCCACTCCTAGTGCGTAGACATCCCTCTGAGGGGCGGAAGAATGGAGCGATGGAGCCTGAGAGGGCGACATGCTGCCGCCTTGAGTCCTCTCGCCACCAGCGGCCCGACGATGAGGTGTATGATTCCACACAATCCTGGGTCTAACTTGGGATGTAGGATTCCCAGAGGATACAATGAAAGAAGCAAGTTCACCCTTGCTCATCTGAAAATCGTAAGAAAGGCCGAATTAGTTGGAAGCACTGTTGTCAATCTAACCACGGGGGAACCAGAATTAGTTATGGGGGGATGCCATGAAAGTACACATTCGAGAGAAGGTTTTGTCCTCCAGGATTTCGAGAGGATAAAATGAATGAATTTTTGGAGCTTACCCAAGAAAGGAAGACCCTAAAAGAATACCACCAAACTTTTGTTAAACTGCTCCAATTTGCTCTAGAGATGGATGAGGTAACTCTTCTTCATCGATTCATTTAAAAGCTTAATCTACCATTGAGTAACCTCGTCAAGAATGCAAAACCATACTCTATCTCAGAAGCCATAATTATAGCCAGAGGCTATGATAAAGTTTTTTTATATAGAAAGTGTCGAGAGAAGGACACGAGTCCTTCCATGTTAATCGTGAAGAGGTCCCCCAATCCAAGAGAGCAACATCAAGCCCACCCTTGGCTACAAGGAATCATGAGCTAGAGCAAAATTAGGTCAAGAAATAGGGATAGCAGGGTTAAAGATATCCAAATTCAACAAGTATTTCTATGAGTAAATAGAAGAGGATTGGTGCAAGATTCATGTGAAGTAATGTGCATGATGAATAGAGGTATTCTACAAGATGATACTAAGATTATGAAATTGCTATCATAGGTTAGCTTGCATAAAGGATTGATTCCCTTACGTTTTTCCATGACAATTGTGAAGTACCATATTACATGGGAGTATAGAATAAGGAATTTGAAGGTTCATATCATATGAGAGGTATATGGATGCATGAAATTAGGATAATTAGGCCAATTAACTTTGGAATAATAAAGATATTTTGGAGGCACGACAAAACGAGCCAAACACATGAAATAAGGGACTCTTTAAGAACACTGTATGTGTCTCTTTTAATATAGATTTCAATAAGGAAAGAGAGTGCACTCAAAGAAGAGTGAGGCAATAAGGCTAGAAACATTAGGAAAGTGTTAGAATAAAAATATTAGCTCCAGAAATCCTAAAAGAAATAAGAAGACAAGAATAGTTCTATTAAGAGATAAGTATCTCCAAAAATAGAAATTTGAATTTAGGTGATAAGAGGTCATATTTAGAGTACTTTTACATATTTAGAGTCCATGCATACTAAAAATGAGGAAAAGCAACGCGTTTCTAAAGATGGCATGTTTGCAGCTATATACAGACGTTTTTGCCTATTCTACCCGCGCCGCAGTGGTTTGTAGACCAGATGCCTTCCGGTTCTTTTGACCGATTATACGAGTATATTCTGAGTTCTTATCAGAGATTTATGGCCGAAACAGTTTGCTGCTTCTGTCAAGGTCTCTACACGAGAAAAGCTGTAAGACGACAACAAGTAGCCTCAAGGTAATCCTAGAGCTTGAGATGTATATATATCCCTTCATTCTTATCTAATATCTTAGAAGAGAAGGTTAGATTGCTGTGGTCTTTCGGAGGAAGAGACCAGAACTCCATAGCTTTTCTTTTAAAAGAATAGTATGCCGTAGCCTTGCAAGAGAAGGCTATTTTGCCATAGACCTTCGAAAGAGAGAAAAGTCACAGTACGAGTAAGAGGAGATAAATCTTGGGGATGATCGGATAATTTCAATCGTAAGAGAAGGTATTAGAAGACTCTATTCTCTTATGTCAAGTTCTAAAGCTCTTGTTAACGAGCAAAGGCAACGATGAACGATAAATTTCTGTAAGGTATATATATATATTTTTGTTTTACAATTATATATCATTCTTAGGGGTTGAGGTATGGCCTCCGCTTCTCTATTAATTGTTAATAGTGATCTATTTGATTGATTTACTAGTTAAAGTTTGTATTCTTTTAAACAACAGCATATGCCTTAATAAAGAATGTCTTATCGTAATCTCAAGTTGAAATGCTAAAATCTTTGTGAAAAGGATTGTTTTCTTAAGAAGGTAACATAGATTCTAGTCCTATGGTTTAGTTGAGTAAATGGATTGTTATCTTGGTTAAATTAGGTACAGGTACAACTCTCCCTGCTTTGATGCTGCGCCGTTCTTGTGCTTGTATAGCCGGATGGCGGAGATGTTGGTAAGGCCCGGAGAGTTGGCCCATGGTATCCCTCATACCATTGGGAGAATAATATTTGCCGATTGAGGCGCTTGGTTATGATGCTGCCTAGTTTTGAGGGCCCAAGCTAGTGCGGTGAATCAGCCATCCCTAGTGCGTAGACATCCCTCTGAGGGGCGGAAGAATGGAGCAATGGAGCCTGAGAGGGCGACATGCTGCCGCCTTGAGTCCTCTCGCCACCAGCGGCCCGACGATGAGGTGTATGATTCCACACAAACATGGGTCTAACTTGGGATGTGGGATTCCCAGAGGATACAATGAAAGAAGCAAGTTCACCCTTGCTCATCTAAAAATCGTAAGAAAGGCCAAATTAGTTGGAAGCACTGTTGTCAATCTAACCACGGGGGAACCAGAATCAGTTATGGGGGGATGCCATGAAAGTACACATTCGAGAGAAGGTTTTGTCCTCCAGGATTTCGAGAGGATAAAATGAATGAATTTTTGGAGCTAACCCAAGAAAGGAAGACCCTAAAAGAATACCACCAAACTTTTGTTAAACTTCTCCAATTTGCTCTAGAGATGGATGAGGTAACTCTTCTCCATCGATTCATTTAAAAGCTTAATCTACCATTGAATAACCTCGTCAAGAATGCAAAACCATCCTCTATTTCAGAAGCCATAATTATAGCTAGAGGCTATGATAAAGTTTTTTTATATAGAATGTGTCGAGAGAAGGACACGAGTCCTTCCATGTTAATCGTGAAGAGGTCCCCCAATCCAAGAGAGGAACATCAAGCCCACCCTTGGCTACAAGGAATCATGAGCTAGAGCAAAATTAGGTCAAGAAATAGGGATAGCAGGGTTAAAGATAACCGAATTCAACAAGTATTTCTGTGAGTAAATAGAAGAGGATTGGTGCAAGATAACCGAATTCAACAAGTATTTCTGTGAGTAAATAGAAGAGGATTGGTGCAAGATTCATGTGAAGTAATGTGCATGATGAATAGAGGTATTCTACAAGATGATACTAAGATTATGAAATTGCTATCATAGGTTAGCTTGCATAAAGGATTGATTCCCTTACGTTTTTCCATGACAATTGTGAAGTACCATATTACATGGGGGTATAGAATAAGGAATTTGAATGTTCATATCATATGAGAGGTATATTGATGCATGAAATTAGGATAATTAGGCCAATTAACTTTGGAATAATAAAGATATTTTGGAGGCACAACAAAACGAGCCAAACACATGAAATAAGGGACTCTTTAAGAACACTGTATGTGTCTCTTTTAATATAGATTTCAATAAAGAAAGAGAGTGCACTCAGAGAAGAGTGAGGCAATAAGGCTAGAAACATTAGGAAAGTGTTAGAATAAAAATATTAGCTCCAAAAATCGTAAAAGAAATAAGAAGACAAGAATAGTTCTATTAAGAGATAAGTATCTCCAAAAATAGAAATTCGAATTTAGGTGATAAGAGGTCATATTTAGAGTACTTTTACATATTTAGAGTCCATGCATACTAAAAGTGAGGAAAAGCAACGCGTTTCTAAAGATGGCATGTTTGCAGCTATATACAGACGTTTTTGCCTATTCTACCCGCGCCGCGGTGGCTTGTAGACTAGATGCCTTCCGGTTCTTTTGACCGATTATACGAGTATATTCTGAGTTCTTATCAGAGATTTATGGCCGAGACAGTTTGCTGCTTCTGTCAAGGTCTCTACACAAGAAAAACTGTAAGATGACAACAAGTAGCCTCAAGGTGATCCTAGAGCTTGAGATGTATATATATCCCTTCAATCTTATCTAATATCTTAGAAGAGAAGGTTAGATTGCTATGGTCTTTCGGAGGAAGAGACCAGAACTCCATAGCTTTTCTTTTAAATAAAGAATAGTATGCCGTAGCCTTGCAAGAGAAGGCTATTTTGCCATAGACCTTCGAAAGAGAGAAAACTCACAGTACGAGTAAGAGGAGATAAATCTTGGGGATGATCGGATGACTTCAATCGTAAGAGGGTTGTTGCAAGATCAGGGTGTCCAGTTTTATCCAGTTTCTACTGGACTGGGACAATGCTTGGAGAGCAAATTTTGGGGGGCAAGGTTCTTAAAATGAGATCAAGCAAATAATAGAAAATACGCTTTTCCTTAAATTAATCCAATATAGCTTAAATTAATATAAATTAGTCAAATTAATCAAAATTCATCAAAAATATGATGAAATGATAAACAAATGATCTTTCCATACTTAGAGTGATCCAATTTATTTTTCCATAGATGCACCATTACAAGTACACTAGTCCCTATAAGTTTTAGATGATTCACCTCAAAAATATAATTTTACCAATTAGATTATTAATATTTGCAGGCCTTCTGATAGTCTGGAAGAATTTTGAAAAAGAGATCATTAAAAATCCAACCATTGGATTTACAATTTTTACTAACCACCACAATCTACTAATGTCTTAGTATCTACCCACTCTTTTGATCTACAAGATTGAGGATTTTAAGTGGTAGCTATTGTGGGTACAAAAAGTGGCGTATATTATAACACTTTAAAGACCTTGAAATATTTAAAGAAAATAGATGAATATCTTAAAATTTTCTCAAAAAATCAAGTTAAGCTCCATATTATGTGAAGATTTAAGATACAAAGTGGGAATCTCGTATGAGTTTATATGTAAAAGATATTAGCATTTTATGGAATTAGTTCAAATTTGGGACAGGGTGTATACATTGACTTTATACCTAAGAAAATGAGGACTTTCGACTATCTAACGCTTAATCAAATTATGCAACTATATTTCCAACTTTGAATATGATGTTCCAACAAAAGAACTTGAAACAAAATTCCTTCATTTACTAGGAGAGATTAGCCACTAAAGGTAAACAAATGCCTGTTTTTTTACTGTTTATAGGGTGCCTGAGTGGACAAAACTGGGCACCCTGATCTTGCAACCACCCAAGAGAAGGTATTAGAAGACTCTATTCTCTTATGTCAAGTTCTAAAGCTCTTGTTAACGAGCAAAGGCAACGATAAACGATAAATTTCTGTAAGGTGAATATATATTTTTTTGTTTTACAATTATATATCATTCTTAGGGGTTGAGGTATGGCCTCGGCTTCTCTATTAATTGTTAATAGTGATCTATTTGATTTATTTACTAGTTAAAGTTTGTATTCTTTTAAACAACAGCATATGCCTTAATAAAGAATGTCTTATCATAATCTCAAGTTGAAATGCTAAAATCTTTGTGAAAAGGATTGTTTTCTTAAGAAGGTAACATAGATTCTAGTCCTATGGTTTAGTTGAGTAAATGGATTGTTATCTTGGTTAAATTAGGTACAGGTACAACTCTCCCTGCGCTTTGATGCTGCGCCGTTCTTGTGCTTGTATAGCCGGATGGCGGAGATGTTGGTAAGGCCCGGAGAGTTGGCCCATGGTATCCCTCATACCATTGGGAGAATAAGATTTGCCGATTGAGGCGGGTGATTGTGATGCTGCCTAGTTTTTAGGGCCCAAGCTAGTGCGGTGAATCAGCCCACCCTAGTGCGGTGAATCAGCCACCCCTAGTGCGTAGACATCCCTCTGAGGGGCGGAAGAATGGAGCGATGGAGCCTGAGAGGGCGACATGCTGCCACCTTGAGTCCTCTCGCCACCAGCGGCCCGACGATGAGGTGTATGATTCCACACAAACATGGGTCTAACTTGGGATGTGGGATTCCCAGAGGATACAATGAAAGAAGCAAGTTCACCCTTGCTCATCTAAAAATCGTAAGAAAGTCCAAATTAGTTGGAAGCACTGTTGTCAATCTAACCACGGGGGAACCAGAATCAGATATGGGGGGATGCCATGCCATGAAAGTACACATTCGAGAGAAGGTTTTGTCCTCGAGGATTTCGAGAGGATAAAATGAATGAATTTTTGGAGCTAACCCAAGAAAGGAAGACCCTAAAAGAATACCACCAAACTTTTGTTAAACTGCTCCAATTTGCTCTAGAGATGGATGAGGTAACTCTTCTCCATCGATTCATTTAAAAGCTTAATCTACCATTGAATAACCTCGTCAAGAATGCAAAACCATCCTCTATTTCAGAAGCCATAATTATAGCCAGAGGCTATGATAAAGTTTTTTTATATAGAAAGTGTCGAGAGAAGGACACGAGTCCTTCCATGTTAATCGTGAAGAGGTCCCCTAATCCAAGAGAGGAACATCAAGCCCACCCTTGGCTACAAGGAATCATGAGCTAGAGCAAAAATAGGTCAAGAAATAGGGATAGCAGGGTTAAAGATAACCGAATTCAACAAGTATTTCTGTGAGTAAATAGGAGAGGATTGGTGCAAGATTCATGTGAAGTAATGTGCATGATGAATAGAGGTATTCTACAAGATGATACTAAGATTATGAAATTGCTATCATAGGTTAGCTTGCATAAAGGATTGATTCCCTTACGTTTTTCCATGACAATTGTGAAGTACCATATTACATGGGGGTATAGAATAAGGAATTTGAAGGTTCATATCATATGAGAGGTATATGGATGCATGAAATCAGGATAATTAGGCCAATTAACTTTGGAATAATAAAGATATTTTGGAGGCACAACAAAACGAGCCAAACACATGAAATAAGGGACTCTTTAAGAACACTGTATGTGTCTCTTATAATATAGATTTCAATAAGGAAAGAGAGTGCACTCAGAGAAGAGTGAGGCAATAAGGCTAGAAACATTAGGAAAGTGTTAGAATAAAAATATTAGCTCCAAAAATCGTAAAAGAAATAAGAAGACCAGAATAGTTCTATTAAGAGATTAGTATCTCCAAAAATAGAAATTCGAATTTAGGTGATAAGAGGTCATATTTAGAGTACTTTTACATATTTAGAGTCCATGCATACTAAAAGTGAGGAAAAGCAACGCGTTTCTAAAGATGGCATGTTTGCAGCTATATACAGACGTTTTTGCCTATTCTACCCGCGCCGCGGTGGCTTGTAGACTAGATGCCTTCCGGTTCTTTTGACCGATTATACGAGTATATTCTGAGTTCTTATCAGAGATTTATGGCCGAGACAGTTTGCTGCTTCTGTCAAGGTCTCTACACAAGGAAAACTGTAAGATGACAACAAGTAGCCTCAAGGTGATCCTAGAGCTTGAGATGTATATATATCCCTTCAATCCTATCTAATATCTTAGAAGAGAAGGTTAGATTGCTATGGTCTTTCGGAGGAAGAGACCAGAACTCCATAGCTTTTCTTTTAAATAAAGAATAGTATGCCGTAGCCTTGCAAGAGAAGGCTATTTTGCCATAGACCTTCGAAAGAGAGAAAACTCACAGTACGAGTAAGAGGAGATAAATCTTGGGGATGATCGGATGACTTCAATCGTAAGAGAAGGTATTAGAAGACTCTATTCTCTTATGTCAAGTTCTAAAGCTCTTGTTAACGAGCAAAGGCAACGATAAACGATAAATTTCTGTAAGGTGAATATATATTTTTTTGTTTTACAATTATATATCATTCTTAGGGGTTGAGGTATGGCCTCGGCTTCTCTATTAATTGTTAATAGTGATCTATTTGATTTATTTACTAGTTAAAGTTTGTATTCTTTTAAACAACAGCATATGCCTTAATAAAGAATGTCTTATCATAATCTCAAGTTGAAATGCTAAAATCTTTGTGAAAAGGATTGTTTTCTTAAGAAGGTAACATAGATTCTAGTCCTATGGTTTAGTTGAGTAAATGGATTGTTATCTTGGTTAAATTAGGTACAGGTACAACTCTCCCTGCGCTTTGATGCTGCGCCGTTCTTGTGCTTGTATAGCCGGATGGCGGAGATGTTGGTAAGGCCCGGAGAGTTGGCCCATGGTATCCCTCATACCATTGGGAGAATAAGATTTGCCGATTGAGGCGGGTGATTGTGATGCTGCCTAGTTTTTAGGGCCCAAGCTAGTGCGGTGAATCAGCCCACCCTAGTGCGGTGAATCAGCCACCCCTAGTGCGTAGACATCCCTCTGAGGGGCGGAAGAATGGAGCGATGGAGCCTGAGAGGGCGACATGCTGCCGCCTTGAGTCCTCTCGCCACCAGCGGCCCGACGATGAGGTGTATGATTCCACACAATCCTGGGTCTAACTTGGGATGTAGGATTCCCAGAGGATACAATGAAAGAAGCAAGTTCACCCTTGCTCATCTGAAAATCGTAAGAAAGGCCGAATTAGTTGGAAGCACTGTTGTCAATCTAACCACGGGGGAACCAGAATTAGTTATGGGGGGATGCCATGAAAGTACACATTCGAGAGAAGGTTTTGTCCTCGAGGATTTCGAGAGGATAAAATGAATGAATTTTTGGAGCTTACCCAAGAAAGGAAGACCCTAAAAGAATACCACCAAACGTTTGTTAACTTTCTCCAATTTGCTCTAGAGATGGATGAGGTAACTCTTCTCCATCGATTCATTTAAAAGCTTAATCTACCATTGAGTAACCTCGTCAAGAATGCAAAACCATACTCTATCTCAGAAGCCATAATTATAGCCAGAGGCTATGATAAAGTTTTTTTATATAGAAAGTGTCAAGAGAAGGACACGAGTCCTTCCATGTTAATCGTGAAGAGGTCCCCTAATCCAAGAGAGCAACATCAAGCCCACCCTTGGCTACAAGGAATCATGAGCTAGAGCAAAATTAGGTCAAGAAATAGGGATAGCAGGGTTAAAGATAACCGAATTCAACAAGTATTTCTATGAGTAAATAGGAGAGGATTGGTGCAAGATTCATGTGAAGTAATGTGCATGATGAATAGAGGTATTCTACAAGATGATACTAAGATTATGAAATTGCTATCATAGGTTAGCTTGCATGAAGGATTGATTCCCTTACGTTTTTCCATGACAATTGTGAAGTACCATATTACATGGGGGTATAGAATAAGGAATTTGAAGGTTCATATCATATGAGAGGTATATGGATGCATGAAATCAGGATAATTAGGCCAATTAACTTTGGAATAATAAAGATATTTTGGAGGCACAACAAAACGAGCCAAACACATGAAATAAGGGACTCTTTAAGAACACTGTATGTGTCTCTTATAATATAGATTTCAATAAGGAAAGAGAGTGCACTCAGAGAAGAGTGAGGCAATAAGGCTAGAAACATTAGGAAAGTGTTAGAATAAAAATATTAGCTCCAAAAATCCTAAAAGAAATAAGAAGACAAGAATAGTTCTATTAAGAGATAAGTATCTCCAAAAATAGAAATTCGAATTTAGGTGATAAGAGGTCATATTTAGAGTACTTTTACATATTTAGAGTCCATGCATACTAAAAGTGAGGAAAAGCAACGCGTTTCTAAAGATGGCATGTTTGCAGCTATATACAGACGTTTTTGCCTATTCTACCCGTGCCGCGGTGGCTTGTAGACTAGATGCCTTCCGGTTCTTTTGACCGATTATACGAGTATATTCTGAGTTCTTATCAGAGATTTATGGCCGAGACAGTTTGCTGCTTCTGTCAAGGTCTCTACACAAGAAAAACTGTAAGATGACAACAAGTAGCCTCAAGGTGATCCTAGAGCTTGAGATGTATATATATCCCTTCAATCTTATCTAATATCTTAGAAGAGAAGGTTAGATTGCTATGGTCTTTCGGAGGAAGAGACCAGAACTCCATAGCTTTTCTTTTAAATAAAGAATAGTATGCCGTAGCCTTGCAAGAGAAGGCTATTTTGCCATAGACCTTCGAAAGAGAGAAAACTCACAGTACGAGTAAGAGGAGATAAATCTTGGGGATGATCGGATGACTTCAATCGTAAGAGAAGGTATTAGAAGACTCTATTCTCTTATGTCAAGTTCTAAAGCTCTTGTTAACGAGCAAAGGCAACGATAAACGATAAATTTCTGTAAGGTGAATATATATTTTTTTGTTTTACAATTATATATCATTCTTAGGGGTTGAGGTATGGCCTCGGCTTCTCTATTAATTGTTAATAGTGATCTATTTGATTTATTTACTAGTTAAAGTTTGTATTCTTTTAAACAACAGCATATGCCTTAATAAAGAATGTCTTATCATAATCTCAAGTTGAAATGCTAAAATCTTTGTGAAAAGGATTGTTTTCTTAAGAAGGTAACATAGATTCTAGTCCTATGGTTTAGTTGAGTAAATGGATTGTTATCTTGGTTAAATTAGGTACAGGTACAACTCTCCCTGCGCTTTGATGCTGCGCCGTTCTTGTGCTTGTATAGCCGGATGGCGGAGATGTTGGTAAGGCCCGGAGAGTTGGCCCATGGTATCCCTCATACCATTGGGAGAATAAGATTTGCCGATTGAGGCGGGTGATTGTGATGCTGCCTAGTTTTTAGGGCCCAAGCTAGTGCGGTGAATCAGCCCACCCTAGTGCGGTGAATCAGCCACCCCTAGTGCGTAGACATCCCTCTGAGGGGCGGAAGAATGGAGTGATGGAGCCTGAGAGGGCGACATGCTGCCGCCTTGAGTCCTCTCGCCACCAGCGGCCCGACGATGAGGTGTATGATTCCACACAAACATGGGTCTAACTTGGGATGTGGGATTCCCAGAGGATACAATGAAAGAAGCAAGTTCACCCTTGCTCATCTAAAAATCGTAAGAAAGTCCAAATTAGTTGGAAGCACTGTTGTCAATCTAACCACGGGGGAACCAGAATCAGATATGGGGGGATGCCATGCTATGAAAGTACACATTCGAGAGAAGGTTTTGTCCTCGAGGATTTCGAGAGGATAAAATGAATGAATTTTTGGAGCTAACCCAAGAAAGGAAGACCCTAAAAGAATACCACCAAACTTTTGTTAAACTGCTCCAATTTGCTCTAGAGATGGATGAGGTAACTCTTCTCCATCGATTCATTTAAAAGCTTAATCTACCATTGAATAACCTCGTCAAGAATGCAAAACCATCCTCTATTTCAGAAGCCATAATTATAGCCAGAGGCTATGATAAAGTTTTTTTATATAGAAAGTGTCGAGAGAAGGACACGAGTCCTTCCATGTTAATCGTGAAGAGGTCCCCTAATCCAAGAGAGGAACATCAAGCCCACCCTTGGCTACAAGGAATCATGAGCTAGAGCAAAAATAGGTCAAGAAATAGGGATAGCAGGGTTAAAGATAACCGAATTCAACAAGTATTTCTGTGAGTAAATAGGAGAGGATTGGTGCAAGATTCATGTGAAGTAATGTGCATGATGAATAGAGGTATTCTACAAGATGATACTAAGATTATGAAATTGCTATCATAGGTTAGCTTGCATAAAGGATTGATTCCCTTACGTTTTTCCATGACAATTGTGAAGTACCATATTACATGGGGGTATAGAATAAGGAATTTGAAGGTTCATATCATATGAGAGGTATATGGATGCATGAAATCAGGATAATTAGGCCAATTAACTTTGGAATAATAAAGATATTTTGGAGGCACAACAAAACGAGCCAAACACATGAAATAAGGGACTCTTTAAGAACACTGTATGTGTCTCTTATAATATAGATTTCAATAAGGAAAGAGAGTGCACTCAGAGAAGAGTGAGGCAATAAGGCTAGAAACATTAGGAAAGTGTTAGAATAAAAATATTAGCTCCAAAAATCCTAAAAGAAATAAGAAGACAAGAATAGTTCTATTAAGAGATAAGTATCTCCAAAAATAGAAATTTGAATTTAGGTGATAAGAGGTCATATTTAGAGTACTTTTACATATTTAGAGTCCATGCATACTAAAAGTGAGGAAAAGCAACGCGTTTCTAAAGATGGCATGTTTGCAGCTATATACAGACGTTTTTGCCTATTCTACCCGCGCCGCGGTGGCTTGTAGACTAGATGCCTTCCGGTTCTTTTGACCGATTATACGAGTATATTCTGAGTTCTTATCAGAGATTTATGGTGGCCGAAAAAGTTTGCTGCTTCTGTCAAGGTCTCTACACGAGAAAAGCTGTAAGATGACAACAAGTAGCCTCAAGGTAATCCTAGAGCTTGAGATGTATATATATCCCTTCATTCTTATCTAATATCTTAGAAGAGAAGGTTAGATTGCTGTGGTCTTTCGGAGGAAGAGACCAGAACTCCATAGCTTTTCTTTTAAAAGAATAGTATGCCGTAGCCTTGCAAGAGAAGGCTATTTTGCCATAGACCTTCGAAAGAGAGAAAAGTCACAGTACGAGTAAGAGGAGATAAATCTTGGGGATGATCGGATAATTTCAATCATAAGAGAAGGTATTAGAAGACTCTATTCTCTTATGTCAAGTTCTAAAGCTCTTGTTAACGAGCAAAGGCAACGATGAACGATAAATTTCTGTAAGGTATATATATATTTTTTTGTTTTACAATTATATATCATTCTTAGGGGTTGAGGTATGGCCTCGGCTTCTCTATTAATTGTTAATAGTGATCTATTTGATTGATTTACTAGTTAAAGTTTGTATTCTTTTAAACAACAGCATATGCCTCAATAAAGAATGTCTTATCGTAATCTCAAGTTGAAATGCTAAAATCTTTGTGAAAAGGATTGTTTTCTTAAGAAGGTAACATAGATTCTAGTCCTATGGTTTAGTTGAGTAAATGGATTGTTATCTTGGTTAAATTAGGTACAGGTACAACTCTCCCTGCTTTGATGTTGCGCCGTTCTTGTGCTTGTATAGCCGGATGGCGGAGATGTTGGTAAGGCCCGGAGAGTTGGCCCATGGTATCCCTCATACCATTGGGAGAATAAGATTTGCCGATTGAGGCGCTTGGTTATGATGCTGCCTAGTTTTGAGGGCCCAAGCTAGTGCGGTGAATCAGCCCACCCTAGTGCGGTGAATCAGCCATCCCTAGTGCGTAGACATCCCTTTGAGGGGCGGAAGAATGGAGTGATGGAGCCTGAGAGGGCGACATGCTGCCGCCTTGAGTCCTCTCGCCACCAGCGGCCCAACGATGAGAAGTATGATTCCAGACAAGCATGGGTCTAACTTGGGATGTGGGATTCCCAGAGGATACAATGAAAGAAGTAAGTTCACCCTTGCTCATCTGAAAATCGTAAGAAAGTCCAAATTAGTTGGAAGCACTGATGTCAATCTAGCCACGGGGTAACCAGAATCAGATATGGGGGGATGCCATGCCATGAAAGTACACATTCGAGAGAAGCTTTTGTCCTCGAGGATTTCGAGAGGATAAAATGAATGAATTTTTGGAGCTAACCCAAGCAAGGAAGACCCTAAAAGAATACCACCAAACTTTTGTTAACTTTCTCCAATTTGCTCTAGAGATGGATGAGGTAACTCTTCTCCATCGATTCATTTAAAAGCTTAATCTACCATTGAATAACCTCGTCAAGAATGCAAAACCATCCTCTATTTCAGAAGCCATAATTATAGCCAGAGGCTATGATAAAGTTTTTTTATAAAGAAAGTGTCGAGAGAAGGACACGAGTCCTTCCATGTTAATCGTGAAGAGGTCCCCCAATCCAAGAGAGCAACATCAAGCCCACCCTTGGCTACAAGGAATCATGAGCTAGAGCAAAATTAGGTCAAGAAACAGGGATAGCAGGGTTAAAGATAACCGAATTCAACAAGTATTTCTATGAGTAAATAGAAGAGGATTGGTGCAAGATTCATGTGAAGTAATGTGCATGATGAATAGAGGTATTCTACAAGATGATACTAAGATTATGAAATTGCTATCATAGGTTAGCTTGCATAAAGGATTGATTCCCTTACGTTTTTCCATGACAATTGTGAAGTACCATATTACATGGGGGTATAGAATAAGGAATTTGAAGGTTCATATCATATAAGAGGTATATGGATGCATGAAATTAGGATAATTAGGCCAATTAACTTTGGAATAATAAAGATATTTTGGAGGCACAACAAAACGAGCCAAACACATGAAATAAGGGACTCTTTAAGGGACACTGTATGTGTCTCTTTTAATATAGATTTCAATAAGGAAAGAGAGTGCACTCAGAGAAGAGTGAGGCAATAAGGCTAGAAACATTAGGAAAGTGTTAGAATAAAAATATTAGCTCCAAAAATCCTAAAAGAAATAAGAAGACAAGAATAGTTCTATTAAGAGATAAGTATCTCCAAAAATAGAAATTCGAATTTAGGTGATAAGAGGTCATATTTAGAGTACTTTTACATATTTAGAGTCCATGCATACTAAAAATGAGGAAAAGCAACGCGTTTCTAAAGATGGCATGTTTGCAGCTATATACAGACGTTTTTGCCTATTCTACCCGCGCCGCGGTGGCTTGTAGACTAGATGCCTTCCGGTTCTTTTGACCGATTATACGAGTATATTCTGAGTTCTTATCAGAGATTTATGGCCGAAACAGTTTGCTGCTTCTGTCAAGGTCTCTACGCAAGAAAAACTGTAAGACGACAACAAGTAGCCTCAAGGTAATCCTAGAGCTTGAGATGTATATATATCCCTTCATTCTTATCTAATATGTTAGAAGAGAAGGTTAGATTGCTGTGGTCTTTCGGAGGAAGAGACCAGAACTCCATAGCTTTTCTTTTAAATAAAGAATAGTATGCCGTAGCCTTGCAAGAGAAGGCTATTTTGCCATAGACCTTCGAAAGAGAGAAAACTCACAGTACGAGTAAGAGGAGATAAATCTTGGGGATGATCGGATGACTTCAATCGTAAGAGAAGGTATTAGAAGACTCTATTCTCTTATGTCAAGTTCTAAAGCTCTTGTTAACGAGCAAAGGCAACGATAAACGATAAATTTCTGTAAGGTATATATATATATTTTTTTGTTTTACAATTATATATCATTCTTAGGGGTTGAGGTATGGCCTCGGCTTCTCTATTAATTGTTAATAGTGATCTATTTGATTGATTTACTAGTTAAAGTTTGTATTCTTTTAAACAACAGCATATGCCTTAATAAAGAATGTCTTATCATAATCTCAAGTTGAAATGCTAAAATCTTTGTGAAAAGGATTGTTTTCTTAAGACGGTAACATAGATTCTAGTCCTATGGTTTAGTTGAGTAAATGGATTGTTATCTTGGTTAAATTAGGTACAGGTACAACTCTCCCTACGCTTTGATGCTGCGCCGTTCTTGTGCTTGTATAGCCGGATGGCGGAGATGTTGGTAAGGCCCGGAGAGTTGGCCCATGGTATCCCTCATACCATTGGGAGAATAACATTTGCCGATTGAGGCGGGTGATTGTGATGCTGCCTAGTTTTTAGGGCCCAAGCTAGTGCGGTGAATCAGCCCACCCTAGTGCGGTGAATCAGCCACCCCTGATGCGTAGATATCCCTCTGAGGGGCGGAAGAATGGAGTGATGGAGCCTGAGAGGGCGACATGCTGCCGCCTTGAGTCCTCTCGCCACCAGCGGCCCGACGATGAGGTGTATGATTCCACACAAACATGGGTCTAACTTGGGATGTGGGATTCCCAGAGGATACAATGAAAGAAGCAAGTTCACCCTTGCTCATCTAAAAATCGTAAGAAAGTCCAAATTAGTTGGAAGCACTGTTGTCGATCTAATCACGGGGGAACCAGAATCAGATATGGGGGGATGCCATGCCATGAAAGTACACATTCGAGAGAAGGTTTTGTCCTCGAGGATTTCGAGAGGATAAAATGAATGAATTTTTGGAGCTAACCCAAGAAAGGAAGACCCTAAAAGAATACCACCAAACTTTTGTTAAACTGCTCCAATTTGCTCTAGAGATGGATGAGGTAACTCTTCTCCATCGATTCATTTAAAAGCTTAATCTACCATTGAATAACCTCGTCAAGAATGCAAAACCATCCTCTATTTCAGAAGCCATAATTATAGCCAGAGGCTATGATAAAGTTTTTTTATATAGAAAGTGTCGAGAGAAGGACACGAGTCCTTCCATGTTAATCGTGAAGAGGTCCCCTAATCCAAGAGAGGAACATCAAGCCCACCCTTGGCTACAAGGAATCATGAGCTAGAGCAAAAATAGGTCAAGAAATAGGGATAGCAGGGTTAAAGATAACCGAATTCAACAAGTATTTCTATGAGTAAATAGAAGAGGATTGGTGCAAGATTCATGTGAAGTAATGTGCATGATGAATAGAGGTATTCTACAAGATGATACTAAGATTATGAAATTGCTATCATAGGTTAGCTTGCATAAAGGATTGATTCCCTTACGTTTTTCCATGACAATTGTGAAGTACCATATTACATGGGAGTATAGAATAAGGAATTTGAAGGTTCATATCATATGAGAGGTATATGGATGCATGAAATCAGGATAATTAGGCCAATTAACTTTGGAATAATAAAGATATTTTGGAGGCACAACAAAACGAGCCAAACACATGAAATAAGGGACTCTTTAAGAACACTGTATGTGTCTCTTATAGTATAGATTTCAATAAGGAAAGAGAGTGCACTCAGAGAAGAGTGAGGCAATAAGGCTAGAAACATTAGGAAAGTGTTAGAATAAAAATATTAGCTCCAAAAATCCTAAAAGAAATAAGAAGACAAGAATAGTTCTATTAAGAGATAAGTATCTCCAAAAATAGAAATTCGAATTTAGGTGATAAGAGGTCATATTTAGAGTACTTTTACATATTTAGAGTCCATGCATACTAAAAATGAGGAAAAGCAACGCGTTTCTAAAGATGGCATGTTTGCAGCTATATACAGACGTTTTTGCCTATTCTACCCGCGCCGCGGTGGCTTGTAGACTAGATGCCTTCCGGTTCTTTTGACCGATTATACGAGTATATTCTGAGTTCTTATCAGAGATTTATGGCCGAGACAGTTTGCTGCTTCTGTCAAGGTCTCTACACAAGAAAAACTGTAAGATGACAACAAGTAGCCTCAAGGTGATCCTAGAGCTTGAGATGTATATATATCCCTTCAATCTTATCTAATATCTTAGAAGAGAAGGTTAGATTGCTATGGTCTTTCGGAGGAAGAGACCAGAACTCCATAGCTTTTCTTTTAAATAAAGAATAGTATGCCGTAGCCTTGCAAGAGAAGGCTATTTTGCCATAGACCTTCGAAAGAGAGAAAACTCACAGTACGAGTAAGAGGAGATAAATCTTGGGGATGATCGGATGACTTCAATCGTAAGAGAAGGTATTAGAAGACTCTATTCTCTTATGTCAAGTTCTAAAGCTCTTGTTAACGAGCAAAGGCAACGATAAACGATAAATTTCTGTAAGGTGAATATATATTTTTTTGTTTTACAATTATATATCATTCTTAGGGGTTGAGGTATGGCCTCGGCTTCTCTATTAATTGTTAATAGTGATCTATTTGATTTATTTACTAGTTAAAGTTTGTATTCTTTTAAACAACAGCATATGCCTTAATAAAGAATGTCTTATCATAATCTCAAGTTGAAATGCTAAAATCTTTGTGAAAAGGATTGTTTTCTTAAGAAGGTAACATAGATTCTAGTCCTATGGTTTAGTTGAGTAAATGGATTGTTATCTTGGTGAAATTAGGTACAGGTACAACTCTCCCTGCGCTTTGATGCTGCGCCGTTCTTGTGCTTGTATAGCCGGATGGCGGAGATGTTGGTAAGGCCCGGAGAGTTGGCCCATGGTATCCCTCATACCATTGGGAGAATAAGATTTGCCGATTGAGGCGGGTGATTGTGATGCTGCCTAGTTTTTAGGGCCCAAGCTAGTGCGGTGAATCAGCCCACCCTAGTGCGGTGAATCAGCCACCCCTAGTGCGTAGACATCCCTCTGAGGGGCGGAAGAATGGAGCGATGGAGCCTGAGAGGGCGACATGCTGCCGCCTTGAGTCCTCTCGCCACCAGCGGCCCGACGATGAGGTGAATGATTCCACACAAACATGGGTCTAACTTGGGATGTGGGATTCCCAGAGGATACAATGAAAGAAGCAAGTTCACCCTTGCTCATCTAAAAATCGTAAGAAAGTCCAAATTAGTTGGAAGCACTGTTGTCAATCTAACCACGGGGGAACCAGAATCAGATATGGGGGGATGCCATGCCATGAAAGTACACATTCGAGAGAAGGTTTTGTCCTCGAGGATTTCGAGAGGATAAAATGAATGAATTTTTGGAGCTAACCCAAGAAAGGAAGACCCTAACAGAATACCACCAAACTTTTGTTAAACTGCTCCAATTTGCTCTAGAGATGGATGAGGTAACTCTTCTCCATCGATTCATTTAAAAGCTTAATCTACCATTGAATAACCTCGTCAAGAATGCAAAACCATCCTCTATTTCAGAAGCCATAATTATAGCCAGAGGCTATGATAAAGTTTTTTTATATAGAAAGTGTCGAGAGAAGGACACGAGTCCTTCCATGTTAATCGTGAAGAGGTCCCCCAATCCAAGAGAGGAACATCAAGCCCACCCTTGGCTACAAGGAATCATGAGCTAGAGCAAAAATAGGTCAAGAAATAGGGATAGCAGGGTTAAAGATAACCGAATTCAACAAGTATTTCTGTGAGTAAATAGGAGAGGATTGGTGCAAGATTCATGTGAAGTAATGTGCATGATGAATAGAGGTATTCTACAAGATGATACTAAGATTATGAAATTGCTATCATAGGTTAGCTTGCATAAAGGATTGATTCCCTTATGTTTTTCCATGACAATTGTGAAGTACCATATTACATGGGGGTATAGAATAAGGAATTTGAAGGTTCATATCATATGAGAGGTATATGGATGCATGAAATCAGGATAATTAGGCCAATTAACTTTGGAATAATAAAGATATTTTGGAGGCACAACAAAACGAGCCAAACACATGAAATAAGGGACTCTTTAAGAACACTGTATGTGTCTCTTATAATATAGATTTCAATAAGGAAAGAGAGTGCACTCAGAGAAGAGTGAGGCAATAAGGCTAGAAACATTAGGAAAGTGTTAGAATAAAAATATTAGCTCCAAAAATCGTAAAAGAAATAAGAAGACCAGAATAGTTCTATTAAGAGATAAGTATCTCCAAAAATAGAAATTCGAATTTAGGTGATAAGAGGTCATATTTAGAGTACTTTTACATATTTAGAGTCCATGCATACTAAAAGTGAGGAAAAGCAACGCGTTTCTAAAGATGGCATGTTTGCAGCTATATACAGACGTTTTTGCCTATTCTACCCGCGTCGCGGTGGCTTGTAGACTAGATGCCTTCCGGTTCTTTTGACCGATTATACGAGTATATTCTGAGTTCTTATCAGAGATTTATGGCCGAGACAGTTTGCTGCTTCTGTCAAGGTCTCTACACAAGAAAAACTGTAAGATGACAACAAGTAGCCTCAAGGTGATCCTAGAGCTTGAGATGTATATATATCCCTTCAATCTTATCTAATATCTTAGAAGAGAAGGTTAGATTGCTATGGTCTTTCGGAGGAAGAGACCAGAACTCCATAGCTTTTCTTTTAAATAAAGAATAGTATGCCGTAGCCTTGCAAGAGAAGGCTATTTTGCCATAGACCTTCGAAAGAGAGAAAACTCACAGTACGAGTAAGAGGAGATAAATCTTGGGGATGATCGGATGACTTCAATCGTAAGAGAAGGTATTAGAAGACTCTATTCTCTTATGTCAAGTTCTAAAGCTCTTGTTAACGAGCAAAGGCAACGATAAACGATAAATTTCTGTAAGGTGAATATATATTTTTTTGTTTTACAATTATATATCATTCTTAGGGGTTGAGGTATGGCCTCGGCTTCTCTATTAATTGTTAATAGTGATCTATTTGATTTATTTACTAGTTAAAGTTTGTATTCTTTTAAACAACAGCATATGCCTTAATAAAGAATGTCTTATCATAATCTCAAGTTGAAATGCTAAAATCTTTGTGAAAAGGATTGTTTTCTTAAGAAGGTAACATAGATTCTAGTCCTATGGTTTAGTTGAGTAAATGGATTGTTATCTTGGTTAAATTAGGTACAGGTACAACTCTCCCTGCGCTTTGATGTTGCGCCGTTCTTGTGCTTGTATAGCCGGATGGCGGAGATGTTGGTAAGGCCCGGAGAGTTGGCCCATGGTATCCCTCATACCATTGGGAGAATAAGATTTGCCGATTGAGGCGGGTGATTGTGATGCTGCCTAGTTTTTACGGCCCAAGCTAGTGCGGTGAATCAACCCACCCTAGTGCGGTGAATCAGCCACTCCTAGTGCGTAGACATCCCTCTGAGGGGCGGAAGAATGGAGCGATGGAGCCTGAGAGGGCGACATGCTGCCGCCTTGAGTCCTCTCGCCACCAGCGGCCCGACGATGAGGTGTATGATTCCACACAATCCTGGGTCTAACTTGGGATGTAGGATTCCCAGAGGATACAATGAAAGAAGCAAGTTCACCCTTGCTCATCTGAAAATCGTAAGAAAGGCCGAATTAGTTGGAAGCACTGTTGTCAATCTAACCACGGGGGAACCAGAATTAGTTATGGGGGGATGCCATGAAAGTACACATTCGAGAGAAGGTTTTGTCCTCCAGGATTTTGAGAGGATAAAATGAATGAATTTTTGGAGCTTACCCAAGAAAGGAAGACCCTAAAAGAATACCACCAAACTTTTGTTAACTTTCTCCAATTTGCTCTAGAGATGGATGAGGTAACTCTTCTTCATCGATTCATTTAAAAGCTTAATCTACCATTGAGTAACCTCGTCAAGAATGCAAAACCATACTCTATCTCAGAAGCCATAATTATAGCCAGAGGCTATGATAAAGTTTTTTTATATAGAAAGTGTCGAGAGAAGGACACGAGTCCTTCCATGTTAATCGTGAAGAGGTCCCCCAATCCAAGAGAGCAACATCAAGCCCACCCTTGGCTACAAGGAATCATGAGCTAGAGCAAAATTAGGTCAAGAAATAGGGATAGCAGGGTTAAAGATATCCAAATTCAACAAGTATTTCTATGAGTAAATAGAAGAGGATTGGTGCAAGATTCATGTGAAGTAATGTGCATGATGAATAGAGGTATTCTACAAGATGATACTAAGATTATGAAATTGCTATCATAGGTTAGCTTGCATAAAGGATTGATTCCCTTACGTTTTTCCATGACAATTGTGAAGTACCATATTACATGGGAGTATAGAATAAGGAATTTGAAGGTTCATATCATATGAGAGGTATATGGATGCATGAAATTAGGATAATTAGGCCAATTAACTTTGGAATAATAAAGATATTTTGGAGGCACGACAAAACGAGCCAAACACATGAAATAAGGGACTCTTTAAGAACACTGTATGTGTCTCTTTTAATATAGATTTCAATAAGGAAAGAGAGTGCACTCAGAGAAGAGTGAGGCAATAAGGCTAGAAACATTAGGAAAGTGTTAGAATAAAAATATTAGCTCCAGAAATCCTAAAAGAAATAAGAAGACAAGAATAGTTCTATTAAGAGATAAGTATCTCCAAAAATAGAAATTTGAATTTAGGTGATAAGAGGTCATATTTAGAGTACTTTTACATATTTAGAGTCCATGCATACTAAAAATGAGGAAAAGCAACGCGTTTCTAAAGATGGCATGTTTGCAGCTATATACAGACGTTTTTGCCTATTCTACCCGCGCCGCAGTGGCTTGTAGAACAGATGCCTTCCGGTTCTTTTGACCGATTATACGAGTATATTCTGAGTTCTTATCAGAGATTTATGGCCGAAACAGTTTGCTGCTTCTGTCAAGGTCTATACACGAGAAAAGCTGTAAGACGACAACAAGTAGCCTCAAGGTAATCCTAGAGCTTGAGATGTATATATATCCCTTCATTCTTATCTAATATCTTAGAAGAGAAGGTTAGATTGCTGTGGTCTTTCGGAGGAAGAGACCAGAACTCCATAGCTTTTCTTTTAAAAGAATAGTATGCCGTAGCCTTGCAAGAGAAGGCTATTTTGCCATAGACCTTGGAAAGAGAGAAAAGTCACAGTACGAGTAAGAGGAGATAAATCTTGGGGATGATCGGATAATTTCAATCGTAAGAGAAGGTATTAGAAGACTCTATTCTCTTATGTCAAGTTCTAAAGCTCTTGTTAACGAGCAAAGGCAACGATGAACGATAAATTTCTGTAAGGTATATATATATTTTTTTTGTTTTACAATTATATATCATTCTTAGGGGTTGAGGTATGGCCTCCGCTTCTCTATTAATTGTTAATAGTGATCTATTTGATTGATTTACTAGTTAAAGTTTGTATTCTTTTAAACAACAGCATATGCCTTAATAAAGAATGTCTTATCGTAATCTCAAGTTGAAATGCTAAAATCTTTGTGAAAAGGATTGTTTTCTTAAGAAGGTAACATAGATTCTAGTCCTATGGTTTAGTTGAGTAAATGGATTGTTATCTTGGTTAAATTAGGTATAGGTACAACTCTCCCTGCTTTGATGCTGCGCCGTTCTTGTGCTTGTATAGCCGGATGGCGGAGATGTTGGTAAGGCCCGGAGAGTTGGCCCATGGTATCCCTCATACCATTGGGAGAATAATATTTGCCGATTGAGGCGCTTGGTTATGATGCTGCCTAGTTTTGAGGGCCCAAGCTAGTGCGGTGAATCAGCCCACCCTAGTGCGGTGAATCAGCCATCCCTAGTGCGTAGACATGCCTCTGAGGGGTGGAAGAATGGAGCAATGGAGCCTGAGAGGGCGACATGCTGCCGCCTTGAGTCCTCTCGCCACCAGCGGCCCGACGAGGTGTATGATTCCACACAAACATGGGTCTAACTTGGGATGTGGGATTCCCAGAGGATACAATGAAAGAAGCAAGTTCACCCTTGCTCATCTAAAAATCGTAAGAAAGGCCAAATTAGTTGGAAGCACTGTTGTCAATCTAACCACGGGGGAACCAGAATCAGTTATGGGGGGATGCCATGAAAGTACACATTCGAGAGAAGGTTTTGTCCTCCAGGATTTCGAGAGGATAAAATGAATGAATTTTTGGAGCTAACCCAAGAAAGGAAGACCCTAAAAGAATACCACCAAACTTTTGTTAAACTTCTCCAATTTGCTCTAGAGATGGATGAGGTAACTCTTCTCCATCGATTCATTTAAAAGCTTAATCTACCATTGAATAACCTCGTCAAGAATGCAAAACCATCCTCTATTTCAGAAGCCATAATTATAGCCAGAGGCTATGATAAAGTTTTTTTATATAGAATGTGTCGAGAGAAGGACACGAGTCCTTCCATGTTAATCGTGAAGAGGTCCCCCAATCCAAGAGAGGAACATCAAGCCCACCCTTGGCTACAAGGAATCATGAGCTAGAGCAAAATTAGGTCAAGAAATAGGGATAGCAGGGTTAAAGATAACCGAATTCAACAAGTATTTCTGTGAGTAAATAGAAGAGGATTGGTGCAAGATAACCGAATTCAACAAGTATTTCTGTGAGTAAATAGAAGAGGATTGGTGCAAGATTCATGTGAAGTAATGTGCATGATGAATAGAGGTATTCTACAAGATGATACTAAGATTATGAAATTGCTATCATAGGTTAGCTTGCATAAAGGATTGATTCCCTTACGTTTTTCCATGACAATTGTGAAGTACCATATTACATGGGGGTATAGAATAAGGAATATTAATGTTCATATCATATGAGAGGTATATTGATGCATGAAATTAGGATCATTAGGCCAATTAACTTTGGAATAATAAAGATATTTTGGAGGCACAACAAAACGAGCCAAACACATGAAATAAGGGACTCTTTAAGAACACTGTATGTGTCTCTTTTAATATAGATTTCAATAAGGAAAGAGAGTGCACTCAGAGAAGAGTGAGGCAATAAGGCTAGAAACATTAGGAAAGTGTTAGAATAAAAATATTAGCTCCAAAAATCGTAAAAGAAATAAGAAGACAAGAATAGTTCTATTAAGAGATAAGTATCTCCAAAAATAGAAATTCGAATTTAGGTGATAAGAGGTCATATTTAGAGTACTTTTACATATTTAGAGTCCATGCATACTAAAAGTGAGGAAAAGCAACGCGTTTCTAAAGATGGCATGTTTGCAGCTATATACAGACGTTTTTGCCTATTCTACCCGCGCCGCGGTGGCTTGTAGACTAGATGCCTTCCGGTTCTTTTGACCGATTATACGAGTATATTCTGAGTTCTTATCAGAGATTTATGGCCGAGACAGTTTGCTGCTTCTGTCAAGGTCTCTACACAAGAAAAACTGTAAGATGACAACAAGTAGCCTCAAGGTGATCCTAGAGCTTGAGATGTATATATATCCCTTCAATCTTATCTAATATCTTAGAAGAGAAGGTTAGATTGCTATGGTCTTTCGGAGGAAGAGACCAGAACTCCATAGCTTTTCTTTTAAATAAAGAATAGTATGCCGTAGCCTTGCAAGAGAAGGCTATTTTGCCATAGACCTTCGAAAGAGAGAAAACTCACAGTACGAGTAAGAGGAGATAAATCTTGGGGATGATCGGATGACTTCAATCGTAATCTAGAAGGTATTAGAAGACTCTATTCTCTTATGTCAAGTTCTAAAGCTCTTGTTAACGAGCAAAGGCAACGATAAACGATAAATTTCTGTAAGGTGAATATATATTTTTTTGTTTTACAATTATATATCATTCTTAGGGGTTGAGGTATGGCCTCGGCTTCTCTATTAATTGTTAATAGTGATCTATTTGATTTATTTACTAGTTAAAGTTTGTATTCTTTTAAACAACAACATATGCCTTAATAAAGAATGTCTTATCATAATCTCAAGTTGAAATGCTAAAATCTTTGTGAAAAGGATTGTTTTCTTAAGAAGGTAACATAGATTCTAGTCCTATGGTTTAGTTGAGTAAATGGATTGTTATCTTGGTTAAATTAGGTACAGGTACAACTCTCCCTGCGCTTTGATGCTGCGCCGTTCTTGTGCTTGTATAGCCGGATGGCGGAGATGTTGGTAAGGCCCGGAGAGTTGGCCCATGGTATCCCTCATACCATTGGGAGAATAAGATTTGCCGATTGAGGCGGGTGATTGTGATGCTGCCTAGTTTTTAGGGCCCAAGCTAGTGCGGTGAATCAGCCCACCCTAGTGCGGTGAATCAGCCACCCCTAGTGCGTAGACATCCCTCTGAGGGGCGGAAGAATGGAGCGATGGAGCCTGAGAGGGTGACATGCTGCCGCCTTGAGTCCTCTCGCCACCAGCGGCCCGACGATGAGGTGTATGATTCCACACAAACATGGGTCTAACTTGGGATGTGGGATTCCCAGAGGATACAATGAAAGAAGCAAGTTCACCCTTGCTCATCTAAAAATCGTAAGAAAGTCCAAATTAGTTGGAAGCACTGTTGTCAATCTAACCACGGGGGAACCAGAATCAGATATGGGGGGATGCCATGCCATGAAAGTACACATTCGAGAGAAGGTTTTGTCCTCGAGGATTTCGAGAGGATAAAATGAATGAATTTTTGGAGCTAACCCAAGAAAGGAAGACCCTAAAAGAATACCACCAAACTTTTGTTAAACTGCTCCAATTTGCTCTAGAGATGGATGAGGTAACTCTTCTCCATCGATTCATTTAAAAGCTTAATCTACCATTGAATAACCTCGTCAAGAATGCAAAACCATCCTCTATTTCAGAAGCCATAATTATAGCCAGAGGCTATGATAAAGTTTTTTTATATAGAAAGTGTCGAGAGAAGGACACGAGTCCTTCCATGTTAATCGTGAAGAGGTCCCCTAATCCAAGAGAGGAACATCAAGCCCACCCTTGGCTACAAGGAATCATGAGCTAGAGCAAAAATAGGTCAAGAAATAGGGATAGCAGGGTTAAAGATAACCGAATTCAACAAGTATTTCTGTGAGTAAATAGGAGAGGATTGGTGCAAGATTCATGTGAAGTAATGTGCATGATGAATAGAGGTATTCTACAAGATGATACTAAGATTATGAAATTGCTATCATAGGTTAGCTTGCATAAAGGATTGATTCCCTTACGTTTTTCCATGACAATTGTGAAGTACCATATTACATGGGGGTATAGAATAAGGAATTTGAAGGTTCATATCATATGAGAGGTATATGGATGCATGAAATCAGGATAATTAGGCCAATTAACTTTGGAATAATAAAGATATTTTGGAGGCACAACAAAACGAGCCAAACACATGAAATAAGGGACTCTTTAAGAACACCGTATGTGTCTCTTATAATATAGATTTCAATAAGGAAAGAGAGTGCACTCAGAGAAGAGTGAGGCAATAAGGCTAGAAACATTAGGAAAGTGTTAGAATAAAAATATTAGCTCCAAATATCGTAAAAGAAATAAGAAGACCAGAATAGTTCTATTAAGAGATAAGTATCTCCAAAAATAGAAATTCGAATTTAGGTGATAAGAGGTCATATTTAGAGTACTTTTACATATTTAGAGTCCATGCATACTAAAAGTGAGGAAAAGCAACGCGTTTCTAAAGATGGCATGTTTGCAGCTATATACAGACGTTTTTGCCTATTCTACCCGCGCCGCGGTGGCTTGTAGACTAGATGCCTTCCGGTTCTTTTGACCGATTATACGAGTATATTCTGAGTTCTTATCAGAGATTTATGGCCGAGACAGTTTGCTGCTTCTGTCAAGGTCTCTACACAAGAAAAACTGTAAGATGACAACAAGTAGCCTCAAGGTGATCCTAGAGCTTGAGATGTATATATATCCCTTCAATCTTATCTAATATCTTAGAAGAGAAGGTTAGATTGCTATGGTCTTTCGGAGGAAGAGACCAGAACTCCATAGCTTTTCTTTTAAATAAAGAATAGTATGCCGTAGCCTTGCAAGAGAAGGCTATTTTGCCATAGACCTTCGAAAGAGAGAAAACTCACAGTACGAGTAAGAGGAGATAAATCTTGGGGATGATCGGATGACTTCAATCGTAAGAGAAGGTATTAGAAGACTCTATTCTCTTATGTCAAGTTCTAAAGCTCTTGTTAACGAGCAAAGGCAACGATAAACGATAAATTTCTGTAAGGTGAATATATATTTTTTTGTTTTACAATTATATATCATTCTTAGGGGTTGAGGTATGGCCTCGGCTTCTCTATTAATTGTTAATAGTGATCTATTTGATTTATTTACTAGTTAAAGTTTGTATTCTTTTAAACAACAGCATATGCCTTAATAAAGAATGTCTTATCATAATCTCAAGTTGAAATGCTAAAATCTTTGTGAAAAGGATTGTTTTCTTAAGAAGGTAACATAGATTCTAGTCCTATGGTTTAGTTGAGTAAATGGATTGTTATCTTGGTTAAATTAGGTACAGGTACAACTCTCCCTGCGCTTTGATGTTGCGCCGTTCTTGTGCTTGTATAGCCGGATGGCGGAGATGTTGGTAAGGCCCGGAGAGTTGGCCCATGGTATCCCTCATACCATTGGGAGAATAAGATTTGCCGATTGAGGCGGGTGATTGTGATGCTGCCTAGTTTTTACGGCCCAAGCTAGTGCGGTGAATCAACCCACCCTAGTGCGGTGAATCAGCCACTCCTAGTGCGTAGACATCCCTCTGAGGGGCGGAAGAATGGAGCGATGGAGCCTGAGAGGGCGACATGCTGCCGCCTTGAGTCCTCTCGCCACCAGCGGCCCGACGATGAGGTGTATGATTCCACACAATCCTGGGTCTAACTTGGGATGTAGGATTCCCAGAGGATACAATGAAAGAAGCAAGTTCACCCTTGCTCATCTGAAAATCGTAAGAAAGGCCGAATTAGTTGGAAGCACTGTTGTCAATCTAACCACGGGGGAACCAGAATTAGTTATGGGGGGATGCCATGAAAGTACACATTCGAGAGAAGGTTTTGTCCTCCAGGATTTCGAGAGGATAAAATGAATGAATTTTTGGAGCTTACCCAAGAAAGGAAGACCCTAAAAGAATACCACCAAACTTTTGTTAACTTTCTCCAATTTGCTCTAGAGATGGATGAGGTAACTCTTCTTCATCGATTCATTTAAAAGCTTAATCTACCATTGAGTAACCTCGTCAAGAATGCAAAACCATACTCTATCTCAGAAGCCATAATTATAGCCAGAGGCTATGATAAAGTTTTTTTATATAGAAAGTGTCGAGAGAAGGACACGAGTCCTTCCATGTTAATCGTGAAGAGGTCCCCCAATCCAAGAGAGCAACATCAAGCCCACCCTTGGCTACAAGGAATCATGAGCTAGAGCAAAATTAGGTCAAGAAATAGGGATAGCAGGGTTAAAGATATCCAAATTCAACAAGTATTTCTATGAGTAAATAGAAGAGGATTGGTGCAAGATTCATGTGAAGTAATGTGCATGATGAATAGAGGTATTCTACAAGATGATACTAAGATTATGAAATTGCTATCATAGGTTAGCTTGCATAAAGGATTGATTCCCTTACGTTTTTCCATGACAATTGTGAAGTACCATATTACATGGGAGTATAGAATAAGGAATTTGAAGGTTCATATCATATGAGAGGTATATGGATGCATGAAATTAGGATAATTAGGCCAATTAACTTTGGAAATTCTAAAAAATTATTACAGAGGTTTGGACAAGTTTTCAGAATTGTTTGAGCAGTGTTGAGGCACGACAAAACGAGCCAAACACATGAAATAAGGGACTCTTTAAGAACACTGTATGTGTCTCTTTTAATATAGATTTCAATAAGGAAAGAGAGTGCACTCAGAGAAGAGTGAGGCAATAAGGCTAGAAACATTAGGAAAGTGTTAGAATAAAAATATTAGCTCCAGAAATCCTAAAAGAAATAAGAAGACAAGAATAGTTCTATTAAGAGATAAGTATCTCCAAAAATAGAAATTTGAATTTAGGTGATAAGAGGTCATATTTAGAGTACTTTTACATATTTAGAGTCCATGCATACTAAAAATGAGGAAAAGCAACGCGTTTCTAAAGATGGCATGTTTGCAGCTATATACAGACGTTTTTGCCTATTCTACCCGCGCCGCGGTGGCTTGTAGACCAGATGCCTTCCGGTTCTTTTGACCGATTATACGAGTATATTCTGAGTTCTTATCAGAGATTTATGGCCGAAACAGTTTGCTGCTTCTGTCAAGGTCTCTACACGAGAAAAGCTGTAAGACGACAACAAGTAGCCTCAAGGTAATCCTAGAGCTTGAGATGTATATATATCCCTTCATTCTTATCTAATATCATAGAAGAGAAGGTTAGATTGCTGTGGTCTTTCGGAGGAAGAGACCAGAACTCCATAGCTTTTCTTTTAAAAGAATAGTATGCCGTAGCCTTGCAAGAGAAGGCTATTTTGCCATAGACCTTCGAAAGAGAGAAAAGTCACAGTACGAGTAAGAGGAGATAAATCTTGGGGATGATCGGATAATTTCAATCGTAAGAGAAGGTATTAGAAGACTCTATTCTCTTATGTCAAGTTCTAAAGCTCTTGTTAACGAGCAAAGGCAACGATGAACGATAAATTTCTGTAAGGTATATATATATTTTTTTGTTTTACAATTATATATCATTCTTAGGGGTTGAGGTATGGCCTCCGCTTCTCTATTAATTGTTAATAGTGATCTATTTGATTGATTTACTAGTTAAAGTTTGTATTCTTTTAAACAACAGCATATGCCTTAATAAAGAATGTCTTATCGTAATCTCAAGTTGAAATGCTAAAATCTTTGTGAAAAGGATTGTTTTCTTAAGAAGGTAACATAGATTCTAGTCCTATGGTTTAGTTGAGTAAATGGATTGTTATCTTGGTTAAATTAGGTACAGGTACAACTCTCCCTGCTTTGATGCTGCGCCGTTCTTGTGCTTGTATAGCCGGATGGCGGAGATGTTGGTAAGGCCCGGAGAGTTGGCCCATGGTATCCCTCATACCATTGGGAGAATAATATTTGCCGATTGAGGCGCTTGGTTATGATGCTGCCTAGTTTTGAGGGCCCAAGCTAGTGCGGTGAATCAGCCCACCCTAGTGCGGTGAATCAGCCATCCCTAGTGCGTAGACATGCCTCTGAGGGGCGGAAGAATGGAGCAATGGAGCCTGAGAGGGCGACATGCTGCCGCCTTGAGTCCTCTCGCCACCAGCGGCCTGACGATGAGGTGTATGATTCCACACAAACATGGGTCTAACTTGGGATGTGGGATTCCCAGAGGATACAATGAAAGAAGCAAGTTCACCCTTGCTCATCTAAAAATCGTAAGAAAGGCCAAATTAGTTGGAAGCACTGTTGTCAATCTAACCACGGGGGAACCAGAATCAGTTATGGGGGGATGCCATGAAAGTACACATTCGAGAGAAGGTTTTGTCCTCCAGGATTTCGAGAGGATAAAATGAATGAATTTTTGGAGCTAACCCAAGAAAGGAAGACCCTAAAAGAATACCACCAAACTTTTGTTAAACTTCTCCAATTTGCTCTAGAGATGGATGAGGTAACTCTTCTCCATCGATTCATTTAAAAGCTTAATCTACCATTGAATAACCTCGTCAAGAATGCAAAACCATCCTCTATTTCAGAAGCCATAATTATAGCCAGAGGCTATGATAAAGTTTTTTTATATAGAATGTGTCGAGAGAAGGACACGAGTCCTTCCATGTTAATCGTGAAGAGGTCCCCCAATCCAAGAGAGGAACATCAAGCCCACCCTTGGCTACAAGGAATCATGAGCTAGAGCAAAATTAGGTCAAGAAATAGGGATAGCAGGGTTAAAGATAACCGAATTCAACAAGTATTTCTGTGAGTAAATAGAAGAGGATTGGTGCAAGATAACCGAATTCAACAAGTATTTCTGTGAGTAAATAGAAGAGGATTGGTGCAAGATTCATGTGAAGTAATGTGCATGATGAATAGAGGTATTCTACAAGATGATACTAAGATTATGAAATTGCTATCATAGGTTAGCTTGCATAAAGGATTGATTCCCTTACGTTTGTCCATGACAATTGTGAAGTACCATATTACATGGGGATATAGAATAAGGAATATTAATGTTCATATCATATGAGAGGTATATTGATGCATGAAATTAGGATAATTAGGCCAATTAACTTTGGAATAATAAAGATATTTTGGAGGCACAACAAAACGAGCCAAACACATGAAATAAGGGACTCTTTAAGAACACTGTATGTGTCTCTTTTAATATAGATTTCAATAAGGAAAGAGAGTGCACTCAGAGAAGAGTGAGGCAATAAGGCTAGAAACATTAGGAAAGTGTTAGAATAAAAATATTAGCTCCAAAAATCGTAAAAGAAATAAGAAGACAAGAATAGTTCTATTAAGAGATAAGTATCTCCAAAAATAGAAATTCGAATTTAGGTGATAAGAGGTCATATTTAGAGTACTTTTACATATTTAGAGTCCATGCATACTAAAAGTGAGGAAAAGCAACGCGTTTCTAAAGATGGCATGTTTGCAGCTATATACAGACGTTTTTGCCTATTCTACCCGCGCCGCGGTGGCTTGTAGACTAGATGCCTTCCGGTTCTTTTGACCGATTATACGAGTATATTCTGAGTTCTTATCAGAGATTTATGGCCGAGACAGTTTGCTGCTTCTGTCAAGGTCTCTACACAAGAAAAACAGTAAGATGACAACAAGTAGCCTCAAGGTGATCCTAAAGCTTGAGATGTATATATATCCCTTCAATCTTATCTAATATCTTAGAAGAGAAGGTTAGATTGCTATGGTCTTTCGGAGGAAGAGACCAGAACTCCATAGCTTTTCTTTTAAATAAAGAATAGTATGCCGTAGCCTTGCAAGAGAAGGCTATTTTGCCATAGACCTTCGAAAGAGAGAAAACTCACAGTACGAGTAAGAGGAGATAAATCTTGGGGATGATCGGATGACTTCAATCGTAAGAGGGTTGTTGCAAGATCAGGGTGTCCAGTTTTATTCAGTTTCTACTGGACTGGGACAATGCTTGGAGAGCAAATTTTGGGGGGCAAGGTTCTTAAAATGAGATCAAGCAAATAATAGAAAATACGCTTTTCCTTACATTAACCCAATATAGCTTAAATTAATATAAATTAGTCAAATTAATCAAAATTCATCAAAAATATGATGAAATGATAAACAAATGATCTTTCCATACTTAGAGTGATCCAATTTATTTTTCCATAGATGCACCATTACAAGTACACTAGTCCCTATAAGTTTTAGATGATTCACCTCAAAAATATAATTTTACCAATTAGATTATTAATATTTGCAGGCCTTCTGATAGTCTGGAAGAATTTTGAAAAAGAGATCATTAAAAATCCAACCATTGGATTTGCAATTTTTACTAACCACCACAATCTACTAATGTCTTAGTATCTACCCACTCTTTTGATCTACAAGATTGAGGATTTTAAGTGGTAGCTATTGTGGGTACAAAAAGTGGCGTATATTATAACACTTTAAAGACCTTGAAATATTTAAAGAAAATAGATGAATATCTTAAAATTTTCTCAAAAAATCAAGTTAAGCTCCATATTATGTGAAGATTTAAGATACAAAGTGGGAATCTCGTATGAGTTTATATGTAAAAGATATTAGCATTTTATGGAATTAGTTCAAATTTGGGACAGGGTGTATACATTGACTTTGTACCTAAGAAAATGAGGACTTTCGACTATCTAACGCTTAATCAAATTATGCAACTATATTTCCAACTTTGAATATGATGTTCCAACAAAAGAACTTGAAACAAAATTCCTTCATTTACTAGGAGAGATTAGCCACTAAAGGTAAACAAATGCCTGTTTTTTTACTGTTTATAGGGTGCCTGAGTGGACAAAACTGGGCACCCTGATCTTGCAACCACCCAAGAGAAGGTATTAGAAGACTCTATTCTCTTATGTCAAGTTCTAAAGCTCTTGTTAACGAGCAAAGGCAACGATAAACGATAAATTTCTGTAAGGTGAATATATATTTTTTTGTTTTACAATTATATATCATTCTTAGGGGTTGAGGTATGGCCTCGGCTTCTCTATTAATTGTTAATAGTGATCTATTTGATTTATTTACTAGTTAAAGTTTGTATTCTTTTAAACAACAACATATGCCTTAATAAAGAATGTCTTATCATAATCTCAAGTTGAAATGCTAAAGTCTTTGTGAAAAGGATTGTTTTCTTAAGAAGGTAACATAGATTCTAGTCCTATGGTTTAGTTGAGTAAATGGATTGTTATCTTGGTTAAATTAGGTACAGGTACAACTCTCCCTGCGCTTTGATGCTGCGCCGTTCTTGTGCTTGTATAGCCGGATGGCGGAGATGTTGGTAAGGCCCGGAGAGTTGGCCCATGGTATCCCTCATACCATTCGGAGAATAAGATTTGCCGATTGAGGCGGGTGATTGTGATGCTGCCTAGTTTTTAGGGCCCAAGCTAGTGCGGTGAATCAGCCCACCCTAGTGCGGTGAATCAGCCACCCCTAGTGCGTAGACATCCCTCTGAGGGGCGGAAGAATGGAGCGATGGAGCCTGAGAGGGTGACATGCTGCCGCCTTGAGTCCTCTCGCCACCAGCGGCCCGACGATGAGGTGTATGATTCCACACAAACATGGGTCTAACTTGGGATGTGGGATTCCCAGAGGATACAATGAAAGAAGCAAGTTCACCCTTGCTCATCTAAAAATCGTAAGAAAGTCCAAATTAGTTGGAAGCACTGTTGTCAATCTAACCACGGGGGAACCAGAATCAGATATGGGGGGATGCCATGCCATGAAAGTACACATTCGAGAGAAGGTTTTGTCCTCGAGGATTTCGAGAGGATAAAATGAATGAATTTTTGGAGCTAACCCAAGAAAGGAAGACCCTAAAAGAATACCACCAAACTTTTGTTAAACTGCTCCAATTTGCTCTAGAGATGGATGAGGTAACTCTTCTCCATCGATTCATTTAAAAGCTTAATCTACCATTGAATAACCTCGTCAAGAATGCAAAACCATCCTCTATTTCAGAAGCCATAATTATAGCCAGAGGCTATGATAAAGTTTCTTTATATAGAAAGTGTCGAGAGAAGGACACGAGTCCTTCCATGTTAATCGTGAAGAGGTCCCCTAATCCAAGAGAGGAACATCAAGCCCACCCTTGGCTACAAGGAATCATGAGCTAGAGCAAAAATAGGTCAAGAAATAGGGATAGCAGGGTTAAAGATAACCGAATTCAACAAGTATTTCTGTGAGTAAATAGGAGAGGATTGGTGCAAGATTCATGTGAAGTAATGTGCATGATGAATAGAGGTATTCTACAAGATGATACTAAGATTATGAAATTGCTATCATAGGTTAGCTTGCATAAAGGATTGATTCCCTTACGTTTTTCCATGACAATTGTGAAGTACCATATTACATGGGGGTATAGAATAAGGAATTTGAAGGTTCATATCATATGAGAGGTATATGGATGCATGAAATCAGGATAATTAGGCCAATTAACTTTGGAATAATTAAGATATTTTGGAGGCACAACAAAACGAGCCAAACACATGAAATAAGGGACTCTTTAAGAACACCGTATGTGTCTCTTATAATATAGATTTCAATAAGGAAAGAGAGTGCACTCAGAGAAGAGTGAGGCAATAAGGCTAGAAACATTAGGAAAGTGTTAGAATAAAAATATTAGCTCCAAATATCGTAAAAGAAATAAGAAGACCAGAATAGTTCTATTAAGAGATAAGTATCTCCAAAAATAGAAATTCGAATTTAGGTGATAAGAGGTCATATTTAGAGTACTTTTACATATTTAGAGTCCATGCATACTAAAAGTGAGGAAAAGCAACGCGTTTCTAAAGATGGCATGTTTGCAGCTATATACAGACGTTTTTGCCTATTCTACCCGCGCCGCGGTGGCTTGTAGACTAGATGCCTTCCGGTTCTTTTGACCGATTATACGAGTATATTCTGAGTTCTTATCAGAGATTTATGGCCGAGACAGTTTGCTGCTTCTGTCAAGGTCTCTACACAAGAAAAACTGTAAGATGACAACAAGTAGCCTCAAGGTGATCCTAGAGCTTGAGATGTATATATATCCCTTCAATCTTATCTAATATCTTAGAAGAGAAGGTTAGATTGCTATGGTCTTTCGGAGGAAGAGACCAGAACTCCATAGCTTTTCTTTTAAATAAAGAATAGTATGCCGTAGCCTTGCAAGAGAAGGCTATTTTGCCATAGACCTTCGAAAGAGAGAAAACTCACAGTACAAGTAAGAGGAGATAAATCTTGGGGATGATCGGATGACTTCAATCGTAAGAGAAGGTATTAGAAGACTCTATTCTCTTATGTCAAGTTCTAAAGCTCTTGTTAACGAGCAAAGGCAACGATAAACGATAAATTTCTGTAAGGTGAATATATATTTTTTTGTTTTACAATTATATATCATTCTTAGGGGTTGAGGTATGGCCTCGGCTTCTCTATTAATTGTTAATAGTGATCTATTTGATTTATTTACTAGTTAAAGTTTGTATTCTTTTAAACAACAGCATATGCCTTAATAAAGAATGTCTTATCATAATCTCAAGTTGAAATGCTAAAATCTTTGTGAAAAGGATTGTTTTCTTAAGAAGGTAACATAGATTCTAGTCCTATGGTTTAGTTGAGTAAATGGATTGTTATCTTGGTTAAATTAGGTACAGGTACAACTCTCCCTGCGCTTTGATGTTGCGCCGTTCTTGTGCTTGTATAGCCGGATGGCGGAGATGTTGGTAAGGCCCGGAGAGTTGGCCCATGGTATCCCTCATACCATTGGGAGAATAAGATTTGCCGATTGAGGCGGGTGATTGTGATGCTGCCTAGTTTTTACGGCCCAAGCTAGTGCGGTGAATCAACCCACCCTAGTGCGGTGAATCAGCCACTCCTAGTGCGTAGACATCCCTCTGAGGGGCGGAAGAATGGAGCGATGGAGCCTGAGAGGGCGACATGCTGCCGCCTTGAGTCCTCTCGCCACCAGCGGCCCGACGATGAGGTGTATGATTCCACACAATCCTGGGTCTAACTTGGGATGTAGGATTCCCAGAGGATACAATGAAAGAAGCAAGTTCACCCTTGCTCATCTGAAAATCGTAAGAAAGGCCGAATTAGTTGGAAGCACTGTTGTCAATCTAACCACGGGGGAACCAGAATTAGTTATGGGGGGATGCCATGAAAGTACACATTCGAGAGAAGGTTTTGTCCTCCAGGATTTCGAGAGGATAAAATGAATGAATTTTTGGAGCTTACCCAAGAAAGGAAGACCCTAAAAGAATACCACCAAACTTTTGTTAACTTTCTCCAATTTGCTCTAGAGATGGATGAGGTAACTCTTCTTCATCGATTCATTTAAAAGCTTAATCTACCATTGAGTAACCTCGTCAAGAATGCAAAACCATACTCTATCTCAGAAGCCATAATTATAGCCAGAGGCTATGATAAAGTTTTTTTATATAGAAAGTGTCGAGAGAAGGACACGAGTCCTTCCATGTTAATCGTGAAGAGGTCCCCCAATCCAAGAGAGCAACATCAAGCCCACCCTTGGCTACAAGGAATCATGAGCTAGAGCAAAATTAGGTCAAGAAATAGGGATAGCAGGGTTAAAGATATCCAAATTCAACAAGTATTTCTATGAGTAAATAGAAGAGGATTGGTGCAAGATTCATGTGAAGTAATGTGCATGATGAATAGAGGTATTCTACAAGATGATACTAAGATTATGAAATTGCTATCATAGGTTAGCTTGCATAAAGGATTGATTCCCTTACGTTTTTCCATGACAATTGTGAAGTACCATATTACATGGGAGTATAGAATAAGGAATTTGAAGGTTCATATCATATGAGAGGTATATGGATGCATGAAATTAGGATAATTAGGCCAATTAACTTTGGAATAATAAAGATATTTTGGAGGCACGACAAAACGAGCCAAACACATGAAATAAGGGACTCTTTAAGAACACTGTATGTGTCTCTTTTAATATAGATTTCAATAAGGAAAGAGAGTGCACTCAGAGAAGAGTGAGGCAATAAGGCTAGAAACATTAGGAAAGTGTTAGAATAAAAATATTAGCTCCAGAAATCCTAAAAGAAATAAGAAGACAAGAATAGTTCTATTAAGAGATAAGTATCTCCAAAAATAGAAATTTGAATTTAGGTGATAAGAGGTCATATTTAGAGTACTTTTACATATTTAGAGTCCATGCATACTAAAAATGAGGAAAAGCAACGCGTTTCTAAAGATGGCATGTTTGCAGCTATATACAGACGTTTTTGCCTATTCTACCCGCGCCGCGGTGGCTTGTAGACCAGATGCCTTCCGGTTCTTTTGACCGATTATACGAGTATATTCTGAGTTCTTATCAGAGATTTATGGCCGAAACAGTTTGCTGCTTCTGTCAAGGTCTCTACACGAGAAAAGCTGTAAGACGACAACAAGTAGCCTCAAGGTAATCCTAGAGCTTGAGATGTATATATATCCCTTCATTCTTATCTAATATCTTAGAAGAGAAGGTTAGATTGCTGTGGTCTTTCGGAGGAAGAGACCAGAACTCCATAGCTTTTCTTTTAAAAGAATAGTATGCCGTAGCCTTGCAAGAGAAGGCTATTTTGCCATAGACCTTCGAAAGAGAGAAAAGTCACAGTACGAGTAAGAGGAGATAAATCTTGGGGATGATCGGATAATTTCAATCGTAAGAGAAGGTATTAGAAGACTCTATTCTCTTATGTCAAGTTCTAAAGCTCTTGTTAACGAGCAAAGGCAACGATGAACGATAAATTTCTGTAAGGTATATATATATTTTTTTTGTTTTACAATTATATATCATTCTTAGGGGTTGAGGTATGGCCTCCGCTTCTCTATTAATTGTTAATAGTGATCTATTTGATTGATTTACTAGTTAAAGTTTGTATTCTTTTAAACAACAGCATATGCCTTAATAAAGAATGTCTTATCGTAATCTCAAGTTGAAATGCTAAAATCTTTGTGAAAAGGATTGTTTTCTTAAGAAGGTAACATAGATTCTAGTCCTATGGTTTAGTTGAGTAAATGGATTGTTATCTTGGTTAAATTAGGTACAGGTACAACTCTCCCTGCTTTGATGCTGCGCCGTTCTTGTGCTTGTATAGCCGGATGGCGGAGATGTTGGTAAGGCCCGGAGAGTTGGCCCATGGTATCCCTCATACCATTGGGAGAATAATATTTGCCGATTGAGGCGCTTGGTTATGATGCTGCCTAGTTTTGAGGGCCCAAGCTAGTGCGGTGAATCAGCCCACCCTAGTGCGGTGAATCAGCCATCCCTAGTGCGTAGACATCCCTCTGAGGGGCGGAAGAATGGAGCAATGGAGCCTGAGAGGGCGACATGCTGCCGCCTTGAGTCCTCTCGCCACCAGCGGCCCGACGATGAGGTGTATGATTCCACACAAACATGGGTCTAACTTGGGATGTGGGATTCCCAGAGGATACAATGAAAGAAGCAAGTTCACCCTTGCTCATCTAAAAATCGTAAGAAAGGCCAAATTAGTTGGAAGCACTGTTGTCAATCTAACCACGGGGGAACCAGAATCAGTTATGGGGGGATGCCATGAAAGTACACATTCGAGAGAAGGTTTTGTCCTCCAGGATTTCGAGAGGATAAAATGAATGAATTTTTGGAGCTAACCCAAGAAAGGAAGACCCTAAAAGAATACCACCAAACTTTTGTTAAACTTCTCCAATTTGCTCTAGAGATGGATGAGGTAACTCTTCTCCATCGATTCATTTAAAAGCTTAATCTACCATTGAATAACCTCGTCAAGAATGCAAAACCATCCTCTATTTCAGAAGCCATAATTATAGCCAGAGGCTATGATAAAGTTTTTTTATATAGAATGTGTCGAGAGAAGGACACGAGTCCTTCCATGTTAATCGTGAAGAGGTCCCCCAATCCAAGAGAGGAACATCAAGCCCACCCTTGGCTACAAGGAATCATGAGCTAGAGCAAAATTAGGTCAAGAAATAGGGATAGCAGGGTTAAAGATAACCGAATTCAACAAGTATTTCTGTGAGTAAATAGAAGAGGATTGGTGCAAGATAACCGAATTCAACAAGTATTTCTGTGAGTAAATAGAAGAGGATTGGTGCAAGATTCATGTGAAGTAATGTGCATGATGAATAGAGGTATTCTACAAGATGATACTAAGATTATGAAATTGCTATCATAGGTTAGCTTGCATAAAGGATTGATTCCCTTACGTTTTTCCATGACAATTGTGAAGTACCATATTACATGGGGGTATAGAATAAGGAATTTGAAGGTTCATATCATATGAGAGGTATATGGATGCATGAAATTAGGATAATTAGGCCAATTAACTTTGGAATAATAAAGATATTTTGGAGGCACAACAAAACGAGCCAAACACATGAAATAAGGGACTCTTTAAGAACACTGTATGTGTCTCTTTTAATATAGATTTCAATAAGGAAAGAGAGTGCACTCAGAGAAGAGTGAGGCAATAAGGCTAGAAACATTAGGAAAGTGTTAGAATAAAAATATTAGCTCCAAAAATCGTAAAAGAAATAAGAAGACAAGAATAGTTCTATTAAGAGATAAGTATCTCCAAAAATAGAAATTCGAATTTAGGTGATAAGAGGTCATATTTAGAGTACTTTTACATATTTAGAGTCCATGCATACTAAAAGTGAGGAAAAGCAACGCGTTTCTAAAGATGGCATGTTTGCAGCTATATACAGACGTTTTTGCCTATTCTACCCGCGCCGCGGTGGCTTGTAGACTAGATGCCTTCCGGTTCTTTTGACCGATTATACGAGTATATTCTGAGTTCTTATCAGAGATTTATGGCCGAGACAGTTTGCTGCTTCTGTCAAGGTCTCTACACAAGAAAAACTGTAAGATGACAACAAGTAGCCTCAAGGTGATCCTAGAGCTTGAGATGTATATATATCCCTTCAATCTTATCTAATATCATAGAAGAGAAGGTTAGATTGCTATGGTCTTTCGGAGGAAGAGACCAGAACTCCATAGCTTTTCTTTTAAATAAAGAATAGTATGCCGTAGCCTTGCAAGAGAAGGCTATTTTGCCATAGACCTTCGAAAGAGAGAAAACTCACAGTACGAGTAAGAGGAGATAAATCTTGGGGATGATCGGATGACTTCAATCGTAAGAGAAGGTATTAGAAGACTCTATTCTCTTATGTCAAGTTCTAAAGCTCTTGTTAACGAGCAAAGGCAACGATAAACGATAAATTTCTGTAAGGTGAATATATATTTTTTTGTTTTACAATTATATATCATTCTTAGGGGTTGAGGTATGGCCTCGGCTTCTCTATTAATTGTTAATAGTGATCTATTTGATTTATTTACTAGTTAAAGTTTGTATTCTTTTAAACAACAGCATATGCCTTAATAAAGAATGTCTTATCATAATCTCAAGTTGAAATGCTAAAATCTTTGTGAAAAGGATTGTTTTCTTAAGAAGGTAACATAGATTCTAGTCCTATGGTTTAGTTGAGTAAATGGATTGTTATCTTGGTTAAATTAGGTACAGGTACAACTCTCCCTGCGCTTTGATGCTGCGCCGTTCTTGTGCTTGTATAGCCGGATGGCGGAGATGTTGGTAAGGCCCGGAGAGTTGGCCCATGGTATCCCTCATACCATTGGGAGAATAAGATTTGCCGATTGAGGCGGGTGATTGTGATGCTGCCTAGTTTTTAGGGCCCAAGCTAGTGCGGTGAATCAGCCCACCCTAGTGCGGTGAATCAGCCACCCCTAGTGCGTAGACATCCCTCTGAGGGGCAGAAGAATGGAGTGATGGAGCCTGAGAGGGCGACATGCTGCCGCCTTGAGTCCTCTCGCCACCAGCGGCCCGACGATGAGGTGTATGATTCCACACAAACATGGGTCTAACTTGGGATGTGGGATTCCCAGAGGATACAATGAAAGAAGCAAGTTCACCCTTGCTCATCTAAAAATCGTAAGAAAGTCCAAATTAGTTGGAAGCACTGTTGTCAATCTAACCACGGGGGAACCAGAATCAGATATGGGGGGATGCCATGCCATGAAAGTACACATTCGAGAGAAGGTTTTGTCCTCGAGGATTTCGAGAGGATAAAATGAATGAATTTTTGGAGCTAACCCAAGAAAGGAAGACCCTAAAAGAATACCACCAAACTTTTGTTAAACTGCTCCAATTTGCTCTAGAGATGGATGAGGTAACTCTTCTCCATCGATTCATTTAAAAGCTTAATCTACCATTGAATAACCTCGTCAAGAATGCAAAACCATCCTCTATTTCAGAAGCCATAATTATAGCCAGAGGCTATGATAAAGTTTCTTTATATAGAAAGTGTCGAGAGAAGGACACGAGTCCTTCCATGTTAATCGTGAAGAGGTCCCCTAATCCAAGAGAGGAACATCAAGCCCACCCTTGGCTACAAGGAATCATGAGCTAGAGCAAAAATAGGTCAAGAAATAGGGATAGCAGGGTTAAAGATAACCGAATTCAACAAGTATTTCTGTGAGTAAATAGGAGAGGATTGGTGCAAGATTCATGTGAAGTAATGTGCATGATGAATAGAGGTATTCTACAAGATGATACTAAGATTATGAAATTGCTATCATAGGTTAGCTTGCATAAAGGATTGATTCCCTTACGTTTTTCCATGACAATTGTGAAGTACCATATTACATGGGGGTATAGAATAAGGAATTTGAAGGTTCATATCATATGAGAGGTATATGGATGCATGAAATCAGGATAATTAGGCCAATTAACTTTGGAATAATTAAGATATTTTGGAGGCACAACAAAACGAGCCAAACACATGAAATAAGGGACTCTTTAAGAACACCGTATGTGTCTCTTATAATATAGATTTCAATAAGGAAAGAGAGTGCACTCAGAGAAGAGTGAGGCAATAAGGCTAGAAACATTAGGAAAGTGTTAGAATAAAAATATTAGCTCCAAATATCGTAAAAGAAATAAGAAGACCAGAATAGTTCTATTAAGAGATAAGTATCTCCAAAAATAGAAATTCGAATTTAGGTGATAAGAGGTCATATTTAGAGTACTTTTACATATTTAGAGTCCATGCATACTAAAAGTGAGGAAAAGCAACGCGTTTCTAAAGATGGCATGTTTGCAGCTATATACAGACGTTTTTGCCTATTCTACCCGCGCCCCGGTGGCTTGTAGACTAGATGCCTTCCGGTTCTTTTGACCGATTATACGAGTATATTCTGAGTTCTTATCAGAGATTTATGGCCGAGACAGTTTGCTGCTTCTGTCAAGGTCTCTACACAAGAAAAACTGTAAGATGACAACAAGTAGCCTCAAGGTGATCCTAGAGCTTGAGATGTATATATATCCCTTCAATCTTATCTAATATCTTAGAAGAGAAGGTTAGATTGCTATGGTCTTTCGGAGGAAGAGACCAGAACTCCATAGCTTTTCTTTTAAATAAAGAATAGTATGCCGTAGCCTTGCAAGAGAAGGCTATTTTGCCATAGACCTTCGAAAGAGAGAAAACTCACAGTACGAGTAAGAGGAGATAAATCTTGGGGATGATCGGATGACTTCAATCGTAAGAGAAGGTATTAGAAGACTCTATTCTCTTATGTCAAGTTCTAAAGCTCTTGTTAACGAGCAAAGGCAATGATAAACGATAAATTTCTGTAAGGTGAATATATATTTTTTTGTTTTACAATTATATATCATTCTTAGGGGTTGAGGTATGGCCTCGGCTTCTCTATTAATTGTTAATAGTGATCTATTTGATTTATTTACTAGTTAAAGTTTGTATTCTTTTAAACAACAGCATATGCCTTAATAAAGAATGTCTTATCATAATCTCAAGTTGAAATGCTAAAATCTTTGTGAAAAGGATTGTTTTCTTAAGAAGGTAACATAGATTCTAGTCCTATGGTTTAGTTGAGTAAATGGATTGTTATCTTGGTTAAATTAGGTACAGGTACAACTCTCCCTGCGCTTTGATGTTGCGCCGTTCTTGTGCTTGTATAGCCGGATGGCGGAGATGTTGGTAAGGCCCGGAGAGTTGGCCCATGGTATCCCTCATACCATTGGGAGAATAAGATTTGCCGATTGAGGCAGGTGATTGTGATGCTGCCTAGTTTTTACGGCCCAAGCTAGTGCGGTGAATCAACCCACCCTAGTGCGGTGAATCAGCCACTCCTAGTGCGTAGACATCCCTCTGAGGGGCGGAAGAATGGAGCGATGGAGCCTGAGAGGGCGACATGCTGCCGCCTTGAGTCCTCTCGCCACCAGCGGCCCGACGATGAGGTGTATGATTCCACACAATCCTGGGTCTAACTTGGGATGTAGGATTCCCAGAGGATACAATGAAAGAAGCAAGTTCACCCTTGCTCATCTGAAAATCGTAAGAAAGGCCGAATTAGTTGGAAGCACTGTTGTCAATCTAACCACGGGGGAACCAGAATTAGTTATGGGGGGATGCCATGAAAGTACACATTCGAGAGAAGGTTTTGTCCTCCAGGATTTCGAGAGGATAAAATGAATGAATTTTTGGAGCTTACCCAAGAAAGGAAGACCCTAAAAGAATACCACCAAACTTTTGTTAACTTTCTCCAATTTGCTCTAGAGATGGATGAGGTAACTCTTCTTCATCGATTCATTTAAAAGCTTAATCTACCATTGAGTAACCTCGTCAAGAATGCAAAACCATACTCTATCTCAGAAGCCATAATTATAGCCAGAGGCTATGATAAAGTTTTTTTATATAGAAAGTGTCGAGAGAAGGACACGAGTCCTTCCATGTTAATCGTGAAGAGGTCCCCCAATCCAAGAGAGCAACATCAAGCCCACCCTTGGCTACAAGGAATCATGAGCTAGAGCAAAATTAGGTCAAGAAATAGGGATAGCAGGGTTAAAGATATCCAAATTCAACAAGTATTTCTATGAGTAAATAGAAGAGGATTGGTGCAAGATTCATGTGAAGTAATGTGCATGATGAATAGAGGTATTCTACAAGATGATACTAAGATTATGAAATTGCTATCATAGGTTAGCTTGCATAAAGGATTGATTCCCTTACGTTTTTCCATGACAATTGTGAAGTACCATATTACATGGGAGTATAGAATAAGGAATTTGAAGGTTCATATCATATGAGAGGTATATGGATGCATGAAATTAGGATAATTAGGCCAATTAACTTTGGAATAATAAAGATATTTTGGAGGCACGACAAAACGAGCCAAACACATGAAATAAGGGACTCTTTAAGAACACTGTATGTGTCTCTTTTAATATAGATTTCAATAAGGAAAGAGAGTGCACTCAGAGAAGAGTGAGGCAATAAGGCTAGAAACATTAGGAAAGTGTTAGAATAAAAATATTAGCTCCAGAAATCCTAAAAGAAATAAGAAGACAAGAATAGTTCTATTAAGAGATAAGTATCTCCAAAAATAGAAATTTGAATTTAGGTGATAAGAGGTCATATTTAGAGTACTTTTACATATTTAGAGTCCATGCATACTAAAAATGAGGAAAAGCAACGCGTTTCTAAAGATGGCATGTTTGCAGCTATATACAGACGTTTTTGCCTATTCTACCCGCGCCGCGGTGGCTTGTAGACCAGATGCCTTCCGGTTCTTTTGACCGATTATACGAGTATATTATGAGTTCTTATCAGAGATTTATGGCCGAAACAGTTTGCTGCTTCTGTCAAGGTCTCTACACGAGAAAAGCTGTAAGACGACAACAAGTAGCCTCAAGGTAATCCTAGAGCTTGAGATGTATATATATCCCTTCATTCTTATCTAATATCTTAGAAGAGAAGGTTAGATTGCTGTGGTCTTTCGGAGGAAGAGACCAGAACTCCATAGCTTTTCTTTTAAAAGAATAGTATGCCGTAGCCTTGCAAGAGAAGGCTATTTTGCCATAGACCTTCGAAAGAGAGAAAAGTCACAGTACGAGTAAGAGGAGATAAATCTTGGGGATGATCGGATAATTTCAATCGTAAGAGAAGGTATTAGAAGACTCTATTCTCTTATGTCAAGTTCTAAAGCTCTTGTTAACGAGCAAAGGCAACGATGAACGATAAATTTCTGTAAGGTATATATATATTTTTTTGTTTTACAATTATATATCATTCTTAGGGGTTGAGGTATGGCCTCCGCTTCTCTATTAATTGTTAATAGTGATCTATTTGATTGATTTACTAGTTAAAGTTTGTATTCTTTTAAACAACATCATATGCCTTAATAAAGAATGTCTTATCGTAATCTCAAGTTGAAATGCTAAAATCTTTGTGAAAAGGATTGTTTTCTTAAGAAGGTAACATAGATTCTAGTCCTATGGTTTAGTTGAGTAAATGGATTGTTATCTTGGTTAAATTAGGTACAGGTACAACTCTCCCTGCTTTGATGCTGCGCCGTTCTTGTGCTTGTATAGCCGGATGGCGGAGATGTTGGTAAGGCCCGGAGAGTTGGCCCATGGTATCCCTCATACCATTGGGAGAATAATATTTGCCGATTGAGGCGCTTGGTTATGATGCTGCCTAGTTTTGAGAGCCCAAGCTAGTGCGGTGAATCAGCCCACCCTAGTGCGGTGAATCAGCCATCCCTAGTGCGTAGACATCCCTCTGAGGGGCGGAAGAATGGAGCAATGGAGCCTGAGAGGGCGACATGCTGCCGCCTTGAGTCCTCTCGCCACCAGCGGCCCGACGATGAGGTGTATGATTCCACACAAACATGGGTCTAACTTGGGATGTGGGATTCCCAGAGGATACAATGAAAGAAGCAAGTTCACCCTTGCTCATCTAAAAATCGTAAGAAAGGCCAAATTAGTTGGAAGCACTGTTGTCAATCTAACCACGGGGGAACCAGAATCAGTTATGGGGGGATGCCATGAAAGTACACATTCGAGAGAAGGTTTTGTCCTCCAGGATTTCGAGAGGATAAAATGAATGAATTTTTGGAGCTAACCCAAGAAAGGAAGACCCTAAAAGAATACCACCAAACTTTTGTTAAACTTCTCCAATTTGCTCTAGAGATGGATGAGGTAACTCTTCTCCATCGATTCATTTAAAAGCTTAATCTACCATTGAATAACCTCGTCAAGAATGCAAAACCATCCTCTATTTCAGAAGCCATAATTATAGCCAGAGGCTATGATAAAGTTTTTTTATATAGAATGTGTCGAGAGAAGGACACGAGTCCTTCCATGTTAATCGTGAAGAGGTCCCCCAATCCAAGAGAGGAACATCAAGCCCACCCTTGGCTACAAGGAATCATGAGCTAGAGCAAAATTAGGTCAAGAAATAGGGATAGCAGGGTTAAAGATAACCGAATTCAACAAGTATTTTTGTGAGTAAATAGAAGAGGATTGGTGCAAGATAACCGAATTCAACAAGTATTTCTGTGAGTAAATAGAAGAGGATTGGTGCAAGATTCATGTGAAGTAATTTGCATGATGAATAGAGGTATTCTACAAGATGATACTAAGATTATGAAATTGCTATCATAGGTTAGCTTGCATAAAGGATTGATTCCCTTACGTTTTTCCATGACAATTGTGAAGTACCATATTACATGGGGGTATAGAATAAGGAATATTAATGTTCATATCATATGAGAGGTATATTGATGCATGAAATTAGGATAATTAGGCCAATTAACTTTGGAATAATAAAGATATTTTGGAGGCACAACAAAACGAGCCAAACACATGAAATAAGGGACTCTTTAAGAACACTGTATGTGTCTCTTTTAATATAGATTTCAATAAGGAAAGAGAGTGCACTCAGAGAAGAGTGAGGCAATAAGGCTAGAAACATTAGGAAAGTGTTAGAATAAAAATATTAGCTCCAAAAATCGTAAAAGAAATAAGAAGACAAGAATAGTTCTATTAAGAGATAAGTATCTCCAAAAATAGAAATTCGAATTTAGGTGATAAGAGGTCATATTTAGAGTACTTTTACATATTTAGAGTCCATGCATACTAAAAGTGAGGAAAAGCAACGCGTTTCTAAAGATGGCATGTTTGCAGCTATATACAGACGTTTTTGCCTATTCTACCCGCGCCGCGGTGGCTTGTAGACTAGATGCCTTCCGGTTCTTTTGACCGATTATACGAGTATATTCTGAGTTCTTATCAAAGATTTATGGCCGAGACAGTTTGCTGCTTCTGTCAAGGTCTCTACACAAGAAAAACTGTAAGATGACAACAAGTAGCCTCAAGGTGATCCTAGAGCTTGAGATGTATATATATCCCTTCAATCTTATCTAATATCATAGAAGAGAAGGTTAGATTGCTATGGTCTTTCGGAGGAAGAGACCAGAACTCCATAGCTTTTCTTTTAAATAAAGAATAGTATGCCGTAGCCTTGCAAGAGAAGGCTATTTTGCCATAGACCTTCGAAAGAGAGAAAACTCACAGTACGAGTAAGAGGAGATAAATCTTGGGGATGATCGGATGACTTCAATCGTAAGAGAAGGTATTAGAAGACTCTATTCTCTTATGTCAAGTTCTAAAGCTCTTGTTAACGAGCAAAGGCAACGATAAACGATAAATTTCTGTAAGGTGAATATATATTTTTTTGTTTTACAATTATATATCATTCTTAGGGGTTGAGGTATGGCCTCGGCTTCTCTATTAATTGTTAATAGTGATCTATTTGATTTATTTACTAGTTAAAGTTTGTATTCTTTTAAACAACAGCATATGCCTTAATAAAGAATGTCTTATCATAATCTCAAGTTGAAATGCTAAAATCTTTGTGAAAAGGATTGTTTTCTTAAGAAGGTAACATAGATTCTAGTCCTATGGTTTAGTTGAGTAAATGGATTGTTATCTTGGTTAAATTAGGTACAGGTACAACTCTCCCTGCGCTTTGATGTTGCGCCGTTCTTGTGCTTGTATAGCCGGATGGCGGAGATGTTGGTAAGGCCCGGAGAGTTGGCCCATGGTATCCCTCATACCATTGGGAGAATAAGAATTGCCGATTGAGGCAGGTGATTGTGATGCTGCCTAGTTTTTACGGCCCAAGCTAGTGCGGTGAATCAACCCACCCTAGTGCGGTGAATCAGCCACTCCTAGTGCGTAGACATCCCTCTGAGGGGCGGAAGAATGGAGCGATGGAGCCTGAGAGGGCGACATGCTGCCGCCTTGAGTCCTCTCGCCACCAGCGGCCCGACGATGAGGTGTATGATTCCACACAATCCTGGGTCTAACTTGGGATGTAGGATTCCCAGAGGATACAATGAAAGAAGCAAGTTCACCCTTGCTCATCTGAAAATCGTAAGAAAGGCCGAATTAGTTGGAAGCACTGTTGTCAATCTAACCACGGGGGAACCAGAATTAGTTATGGGGGGATGCCATGAAAGTACACATTCGAGAGAAGGTTTTGTCCTCCAGGATTTCGAGAGGATAAAATGAATGAATTTTTGGAGCTTACCCAAGAAAGGAAGACCCTAAAAGAATACCACCAAACTTTTGTTAACTTTCTCCGATTTGCTCTAGAGATGGATGAGGTAACTCTTCTTCATCGATTCATTTAAAAGCTTAATCTACCATTGAGTAACCTCGTCAAGAATGCAAAACCATACTCTATCTTAGAAGCCATAATTATAGCCAGAGGCTATGATAAAGTTTTTTTATATAGAAAGTGTCGAGAGAAGGACACGAGTCCTTCCATGTTAATCGTGAAGAGGTCCCCTAATCCAAGAGAGGAACATCAAGCCCACCCTTGGCTACAAGGAATCATGAGCTAGAGCAAAATTAGGTCAAGAAATAGGGATAGCAGGGTTAAAGATAACCGAATTCAACAAGTATTTCTGTGAGTAAATAGAAGAGGATTGGTGCAAGATTCATGTGAAGTAATGTGCATGATGAATAGAGGTATTCTACAAGATGATACTAAGATTATGAAATTGCTATCATAGGTTAGCTTGCATAAAGGATTGATTCCCTTACGTTTTTCCATGACAATTGTGAAGTACCATATTACATGGGAGTATAGAATAAGGAATTTGAAGGTTCATATCATATGAGAGGTATATGGATGCATGAAATTAGGATAATTAGGCCAATTAACTTTGGAATAATAAAGATATTTTGGAGGCACGACAAAACGAGCCAAACACATGAAATAAGGGACTCTTTAAGAACACTGTATGTGTCTCTTTTAATATAGATTTCAATAAGGAAAGAGAGTGCACTCAGAGAAGAGTGAGGCAATAAGGCTAGAAACATTAGGAAAGTGTTAGAATAAAAATATTAGCTCCAGAAATCCTAAAAGAAATAAGAAGACAAGAATAGTTCTATTAAGAGATAAGTATCTCCAAAAATAGAAATTTGAATTTAGGTGATAAGAGGTCATATTTAGAGTACTTTTACATATTTAGAGTCCATGCATACTAAAAATGAGGAAAAGCAACGCGTTTCTAAAGATGGCATGTTTGCAGCTATATACAGACGTTTTTGCCTATTCTACCCGCGCCGCGGTGGCTTGTAGACCAGATGCCTTCCGGTTCTTTTGACCGATTATACGAGTATATTATGAGTTCTTATCAGAGATTTATGGCCGAAACAGTTTGCTGCTTCTGTCAAGGTCTCTACACGAGAAAAGCTGTAAGACGACAACAAGTAGCCTCAAGGTAATCCTAGAGCTTGAGATGTATATATATCCCTTCATTCTTATCTAATATCTTAGAAGAGAAGGTTAGATTGCTGTGGTCTTTCGGAGGAAGAGACCAGAACTCCATAGCTTTTCTTTTAAAAGAATAGTATGCCGTAGCCTTGCAAGAGAAGGCTATTTTGCCATAGACCTTCGAAAGAGAGAAAAGTCACAGTACGAGTAAGAGGAGATAAATCTTGGGGATGATCGGATAATTTCAATCGTAAGAGAAGGTATTAGAAGACTCTATTCTCTTATGTCAAGTTCTAATGCTCTTGTTAACGAGCAAAGAAAACGATAAACGATAAATTTCTGTAAGGTATATATATATTTTTTTGTTTTACAATTATATATCATTCTTAGGGGTTGAGGTATGGCCTCCGCTTCTCTATTAATTGTTAATAGTGATCTATTTGATTGATTTACTAGTTAAAGTTTGTATTCTTTTAAACAACAGCATATGCCTTAATAAAGAATGTCTTATCGTAATCTCAAGTTGAAATGCTAAAATCTTTGTGAAAAGGATTGTTTTCTTAAGAAGGTAACATAGATTCTAGTCCTATGGTTTAGTTGAGTAAATGGATTGTTATCTTGGTTAAATTAGGTACAGGTACAACTCTCCCTGCTTTGATGCTGCGCCGTTCTTGTGCTTGTATAGCCGGATGGCGGAGATGTTGGTAAGGCCCGGAGAGTTGGCCCATGGTATCCCTCATACCATTGGGAGAATAATATTTGCCGATTGAGGCGCTTGGTTATGATGCTGCCTAGTTTTGAGAGCCCAAGCTAGTGCGGTGAATCAGCCCACCCTAGTGCGGTGAATCAGCCATCCCTAGTGCGTAGACATCCCTCTGAGGGGCGGAAGAATGGAGCAATGGAGCCTGAGAGGGCGACATGCTGCCGCCTTGAGTCCTCTCGCCACCAGCGGCCCGACGATGAGGTGTATGATTCCACACAAACATGGGTCTAACTTGGGATGTGGGATTCCCAGAGGATACAATGAAAGAAGCAAGTTCACCCTTGCTCATCTAAAAATCGTAAGAAAGGCCAAATTAGTTGGAAGCACTATTGTCAATCTAACCACGGGGGAACCAGAATCAGTTATGGGGGGATGCCATGAAAGTACACATTCGAGAGAAGGTTTTGTCCTCCAGGATTTCGAGAGGATAAAATGAATGAATTTTTGGAGCTAACCCAAGAAAGGAAGACCCTAAAAGAATACCACCAAACTTTTGTTAAACTTCTCCAATTTGCTCTAGAGATGGATGAGGTAACTCTTCTCCATCGATTCATTTAAAAGCTTAATCTACCATTGAATAACCTCGTCAAGAATGCAAAACCATCCTCTATTTCAGAAGCCATAATTATAGCCAGAGGCTATGATAAAGTTTTTTTATATAGAATGTGTCGAGAGAAGGACACGAGTCCTTCCATGTTAATCGTGAAGAGGTCCCCCAATCCAAGAGAGGAACATCAAGCCCACCCTTGGCTACAAGGAATCATGAGCTAGAGCAAAATTAGGTCAAGAAATAGGGATAGCAGGGTTAAAGATAACCGAATTCAACAAGTATTTCTGTGAGTAAATAGAAGAGGATTGGTGCAAGATAACCGAATTCAACAAGTATTTCTGTGAGTAAATAGAAGAGGATTGGTGCAAGATTCATGTGAAGTAATTTGCATGATGAATAGAGGTATTCTACAAGATGATACTAAGATTATGAAATTGCTATCATAGGTTAGCTTGCATAAAGGATTGATTCCCTTACGTTTTTCCATGACAATTGTGAAGTACCATATTACATGGGGGTATAGAATAAGGAATATTAATGTTCATATCATATGAGAGGTATATTGATGCATGAAATTAGGATAATTAGGCCAATTAACTTTGGAATAATAAAGATATTTTGGAGGCACAACAAAACGAGCCAAACACATGAAATAAGGGACTCTTTAAGAACACTGTATGTGTCTCTTTTAATATAGATTTCAATAAGGAAAGAGAGTGCACTCAGAGAAGAGTGAGGCAATAAGGCTAGAAACATTAGGAAAGTGTTAGAATAAAAATATTAGCTCCAAAAATCGTAAAAGAAATAAGAAGACAAGAATAGTTCTATTAAGAGATAAGTATCTCCAAAAATAGAAATTCGAATTTAGGTGATAAGAGGTCATATTTAGAGTACTTTTACATATTTAGAGTCCATGCATACTAAAAGTGAGGAAAAGCAACGCGTTTCTAAAGATGGCATGTTTGCAGCTATATACAGACGTTTTTGCCTATTCTACCCGCGCCGCGGTGGCTTGTAGACTAGATGCCTTCCGGTTCTTTTGACCGATTATACGAGTATATTCTGAGTTCTTATCAAAGATTTATGGCCGAGACAGTTTGCTGCTTCTGTCAAGGTCTCTACACAAGAAAAACTGTAAGATGACAACAAGTAGCCTCAAGGTGATCCTAGAGCTTGAGATGTATATATATCCCTTCAATCTTATCTAATATCATAGAAGAGAAGGTTAGATTGCTATGGTCTTTCGGAGGAAGAGACCAGAACTCCATAGCTTTTCTTTTAAATAAAGAATAGTATGCCGTAGCCTTGCAAGAGAAGGCTATTTTGCCATAGACCTTCGAAAGAGAGAAAACTCACAGTACGAGTAAGAGGAGATAAATCTTGGGGATGATCGGATGACTTCAATCGTAAGAGAAGGTATTAGAAGACTCTATTCTCTTATGTCAAGTTCTAAAGCTCTTGTTAACGAGCAAAGGCAACGATAAACGATAAATTTCTGTAAGGTGAATATATATTTTTTTGTTTTACAATTATATATCATTCTTAGGGGTTGAGGTATGGCCTCGGCTTCTCTATTAATTGTTAATAGTGATCTATTTGATTTATTTACTAGTTAAAGTTTGTATTCTTTTAAACAACAGCATATGCCTTAATAAAGAATGTCTTATCATAATCTCAAGTTGAAATGCTAAAATCTTTGTGAAAAGGATTGTTTTCTTAAGAAGGTAACATAGATTCTAGTCCTATGGTTTAGTTGAGTAAATGGATTGTTATCTTGGTTAAATTAGGTACAGGTACAACTCTCCCTGCGCTTTGATGTTGCGCCGTTCTTGTGCTTGTATAGCCGGATGGCGGAGATGTTGGTAAGGCCCGGAGAGTTGGCCCATGGTATCCCTCATACCATTGGGAGAATAAGAATTGCCGATTGAGGCAGGTGATTGTGATGCTGCCTAGTTTTTACGGCCCAAGCTAGTGCGGTGAATCAACCCACCCTAGTGCGGTGAATCAGCCACTCCTAGTGCGTAGACATCCCTCTGAGGGGCGGAAGAATGGAGCGATGGAGCCTGAGAGGGCGACATGCTGCCGCCTTGAGTCCTCTCGCCACCAGCGGCCCGACGATGAGGTGTATGATTCCACACAATCCTGGGTCTAACTTGGGATGTAGGATTCCCAGAGGATACAATGAAAGAAGCAAGTTCACCCTTGCTCATCTGAAAATCGTAAGAAAGGCCGAATTAGTTGGAAGCACTGTTGTCAATCTAACCACGGGGGAACCAGAATTAGTTATGGGGGGATGCCATGAAAGTACACATTCGAGAGAAGGTTTTGTCCTCCAGGATTTCGAGAGGATAAAATGAATGAATTTTTGGAGCTTACCCAAGAAAGGAAGACCCTAAAAGAATACCACCAAACTTTTGTTAACTTTCTCCAATTTGCTCTAGAGATGGATGAGGTAACTCTTCTTCATCGATTCATTTAAAAGCTTAATCTACCATTGAGTAACCTCGTCAAGAATGCAAAACCATACTCTATCTCAGAAGCCATAATTATAGCCAGAGGCTATGATAAAGTTTTTTTATATAGAAAGTGTCGAGAGAAGGACACGAGTCCTTCCATGTTAATCGTGAAGAGGTCCCCCAATCCAAGAGAGCAACATCAAGCCCACCCTTGGCTACAAGGAATCATGAGCTAGAGCAAAATTAGGTCAAGAAATAGGGATAGCAGGGTTAAAGATATCCAAATTCAACAAGTATTTCTATGAGTAAATAGAAGAGGATTGGTGCAAGATTCATGTGAAGTAATGTGCATGATGAATAGAGGTATTCTACAAGATGATACTAAGATTATGAAATTGCTATCATAGGTTAGCTTGCATAAAGGATTGATTCCCTTACGTTTTTCCATGACAATTGTGAAGTACCATATTACATGGGAGTATAGAATAAGGAATTTGAAGGTTCATATCATATGAGAGGTATATGGATGCATGAAATTAGGATAATTAGGCCAATTAACTTTGGAAATTCTAAAAAATTATTACAGAGGTTTGGACAAGTTTTCAGAATTGTTTGAGCAGTGTTGAGGCACGACAAAACGAGCCAAACACATGAAATAAGGGACTCTTTAAGAACACTGTATGTGTCTCTTTTAATATAGATTTCAATAAGGAAAGAGAGTGCACTCAGAGAAGAGTGAGGCAATAAGGCTAGAAACATTAGGAAAGTGTTAGAATAAAAATATTAGCTCCAGAAATCCTAAAAGAAATAAGAAGACAAGAATAGTTCTATTAAGAGATAAGTATCTCCAAAAATAGAAATTTGAATTTAGGTGATAAGAGGTCATATTTAGAGTACTTTTACATATTTAGAGTCCATGCATACTAAAAATGAGGAAAAGCAACGCGTTTCTAAAGATGGCATGTTTGCAGCTATATACAGACGTTTTTGCCTATTCTACCCGCGCCGCGGTGGCTTGTAGACCAGATGCCTTCCGGTTCTTTTGACCGATTATACGAGTATATTCTGAGTTCTTATCAGAGATTTATGGCCGAAACAGTTTGCTGCTTCTGTCAAGGTCTCTACACGAGAAAAGCTGTAAGACGACAACAAGTAGCCTCAAGGTAATCCTAGAGCTTGAGATGTATATATATCCCTTCATTCTTATCTAATATCATAGAAGAGAAGGTTAGATTGCTGTGGTCTTTCGGAGGAAGAGACCAGAACTCCATAGCTTTTCTTTTAAAAGAATAGTATGCCGTAGCCTTGCAAGAGAAGGCTATTTTGCCATAGACCTTCGAAAGAGAGAAAAGTCACAGTACGAGTAAGAGGAGATAAATCTTGGGGATGATCGGATAATTTCAATCGTAAGAGAAGGTATTAGAAGACTCTATTCTCTTATGTCAAGTTCTAAAGCTCTTGTTAACGAGCAAAGGCAACGATGAACGATAAATTTCTGTAAGGTATATATATATTTTTTTGTTTTACAATTATATATCATTCTTAGGGGTTGAGGTATGGCCTCCGCTTCTCTATTAATTGTTAATAGTGATCTATTTGATTGATTTACTAGTTAAAGTTTGTATTCTTTTAAACAACAGCATATGCCTTAATAAAGAATGTCTTATCGTAATCTCAAGTTGAAATGCTAAAATCTTTGTGAAAAGGATTGTTTTCTTAAGAAGGTAACATAGATTCTAGTCCTATGGTTTAGTTGAGTAAATGGATTGTTATCTTGGTTAAATTAGGTACAGGTACAACTCTCCCTGCTTTGATGCTGCGCCGTTCTTGTGCTTGTATAGCCGGATGGCGGAGATGTTGGTAAGGCCCGGAGAGTTGGCCCATGGTATCCCTCATACCATTGGGAGAATAATATTTGCCGATTGAGGCGCTTGGTTATGATGCTGCCTAGTTTTGAGGGCCCAAGCTAGTGCGGTGAATCAGCCCACCCTAGTGCGGTGAATCAGCCATCCCTAGTGCGTAGACATCCCTCTGAGGGGCGGAAGAATGGAGCAATGGAGCCTGAGAGGGCGACATGCTGCCGCCTTGAGTCCTCTCGCCACCAGCGGCCCGACGATGAGGTGTATGATTCCACACAAACATGGGTCTAACTTGGGATGTGGGATTCCCAGAGGATACAATGAAAGAAGCAAGTTCACCCTTGCTCATCTAAAAATCGTAAGAAAGGCCAAATTAGTTGGAAGCACTGTTGTCAATCTAACCACGGGGGAACCAGAATCAGTTATGGGGGGATGCCATGAAAGTACACATTCGAGAGAAGGTTTTGTCCTCCAGGATTTCGAGAGGATAAAATGAATGAATTTTTGGAGCTAACCCAAGAAAGGAAGACCCTAAAAGAATACCACCAAACTTTTGTTAAACTTCTCCAATTTGCTCTAGAGATGGATGAGGTAACTCTTCTCCATCGATTCATTTAAAAGCTTAATCTACCATTGAATAACCTCGTCAAGAATGCAAAACCATCCTCTATTTCAGAAGCCATAATTATAGCCAGAGGCTATGATAAAGTTTTTTTATATAGAATGTGTCGAGAGAAGGACACGAGTCCTTCCATGTTAATCGTGAAGAGGTCCCCCAATCCAAGAGAGGAACATCAAGCCCACCCTTGGCTACAAGGAATCATGAGCTAGAGCAAAATTAGGTCAAGAAATAGGGATAGCAGGGTTAAAGATAACCGAATTCAACAAGTATTTCTGTGAGTAAATAGAAGAGGATTAGTGCAAGATAACCGAATTCAACAAGTATTTCTGTGAGTAAATAGAAGAGGATTGGTGCAAGATTCATGTGAAGTAATGTGCATGATGAATAGAGGTATTCTACAAGATGATACTAAGATTATGAAATTGCTATCATAGGTTAGCTTGCATAAAGGATTGATTCCCTTACGTTTTTCCATGACAATTGTGAAGTACCATATTACATGGGGGTATAGAATAAGGAATTTGAATGTTCATATCATATGAGAGGTATATTGATGCATGAAATTAGGATAATTAGGCCAATTAACTTTGGAATAATAAAGATATTTTGGAGGCACAACAAAACGAGCCAAACACATGAAATAAGGAACTCTTTAAGAACACTGTATGTGTCTCTTTTAATATAGATTTCAATAAGGAAAGAGAGTGCACTCAGAGAAGAGTGAGGCAATAAGGCTAGAAACATTAGGAAAGTGTTAGAATAAAAATATTAGCTCCAAAAATCCTAAAAGAAATAAGAAGACAAGAATAGTTCTATTAAGAGATAAGTATCTCCAAAAATAGAAATTCGAATTTAGGTGATAAGAGGTCATACTTAGAGTACTTTTACATATTTAGAGTCCATGCATACTAAAAATGAGGAAAAGCAACGCGTTTCTAAAGATGGCATGTTTGCAGCTATATACATACGTTTTTGCCTATTCTACCCGCGCCGCGGTGGCTTGTAGACTAGATCCCTTCTAGTTCTCTTGACCGATTATACGAGTATATTCTGAGTTCTTATCAGAGATTTATGGCCGAAACAGTTTGCTGCTTCTGTCAAGGTCTCTACACAAGAAAAACTGTAAGACGACAACAAGTAGCCTCAAGGTAATCCTAGAGCTTGAGATGTATATATATCCCTTCATTCTTATGTAATATCTTAGAAGAGAAGGTTAGATTGCTGTGGTCTTTCGGAGGAAGAGACCAGAACTCCATAGCTTTTCTTTTAAATAAAGAATAGTATGCCGTAGCCTTGCAAGAGAAGGCTATTTTGCCATAGACCTTCGAAACAGAGAAAAGTCACAGTACGAGTAAGAGGAGATAAATCTTGGGGATGATCGAATGACTTCAATCGTAAGAGAAGGTATTAGAAGACTCTATTCTCTTATGTCAAGTTCTAAAGCTCTTGTTAACGAGCAAAGGCAACGATGAACGATAAATTTCTGTAAGGTATATATATATTTTTTTTGTTTTACAATTATATATCATTCTTAGGGGTTGAGGTATGGCCTCCGCTTCTCTATTAATTGTTAATAGTGATCTATTTGATTGATTTACTAGTTAAAGTTTGTATTCTTTTAAACAACAGCATATGCCTTAATAAAGAATGTCTTATCGTAATCTCAAGTTGAAATGCTAAAATCTTTGTGAAAAGGATTGTTTTCTTAAGAAGGTAACATAGATTCTAGTCCTATGGTTTAGTTGAGTAAATGGATTGTTATCTTGGTTAAATTAGGTACAAGTACAACTCTCCCTGCCTTGATGCTGCGGCGCTCTTGTGCTTGTATAGTCGGACGACGGAGATGTTGGTAAGGCCCGGAGGGTTGGCCCATGGTATCCCTCATACCATTGGGAGAATGAGGTTCGCCGATTGAGGCGGGTGATTGTGATGCTGCCTAGTTTTGAGGGCCCAAGCTAGTGCGGTGAATTAGTCCACCCTAGTGCGTAGACATCCCTCTGAGGGGCGAAAAATCGAGCAATAGAGCCTGAGAGGGTGACAGGCCGTCGGCTTGAGTCCTCTCGCCACCACCAGCGGCCCGACGATGAGGTGTATGGTCCCGTAGGGTTTTGCCCAGCATGTAGAGGCTGGAAGGTCAAATTCTAGATCATCGACAACAGTATAAAGGAAAAGAATAAGAGAGCCGGTTTGGCTTGTATGGAATTGATTCTTGTATAAACATTTAAAAAAATAAATCTTATCTTTGGCATTATTGTATTGTGGAAAGAGGCTGTTTTAACGAACCTTGTGAAAGGGCCTTAAATAAAGAGCATGTTTATTTACGTCAAACAGTGTGGTAGGATTAATTAGAAAATAAATTAACGCGTGAGTAGGGTGGAGAGTGGGAGGATGGAATGCCCCGATGGCACCATCCTACGGACGGGTGGACCCGATCAGTCGGGTAGCTTTCTAACAGATCAAGTGAAAACCCTACGCTAGATAAATAGGTTCTCGGGCAATTCTATTCTAGAAGACTAGGCCAACGGGCGGCTGTGCCTTGCATGGATGAGGAAAAAGGCGTTGTCTCTAGGAATTAAGACTAGTAGTTGTCCAAATTATGATCAATTACTCTATGGGTGATTTGATTTTTAGAAGACCACGCTCCCCCTGTGCTGCAGGGAGGATAGAACTAGGTCTTACCTATATGAATCGTATCCTTGAATCTCTGCATGGTCAAGGTGTATGAGTAGAAAATTTTCTCCAAGATAAGACTTAAGTGTTTCCCCTATTTTGGAAGGGAGAAACCTTACAAGTGGTATCAGAGCCGATCTTAATTCCTAGGATTTATTTTTCAAAGGTTAACTATCAAGGGAGTAAAACAAGTGATTGTTTATCATACGAGGACGAATCACTTATTCCTACTGGCCATAGAAGTGGTTTGAATATCCTCGCATGTGGAGACAATCATCCTATGAAATTGTGCTTATATCTTGGGGGTGCACACGCAAGAAATTTGTACAATAAATTCGAGAAATAAGATTGGGGAGGAAACCTTTTGAGGAAAAACATAGGGCGATCGAATTAAGAAACTAGTGAGAGACTGAAGGACTAGAAGGATAGATCGAAACTTTGTTTAGAGAAATTTTTGAGGATATATCTCATTAACTTGCATATTATAAATTATTAAGATTAGAACTTCATTAAGGTTTGAATAGTTGACGTCATGTGAATGCCATCCATTGGCTTCTTTACACCAGGTCGATCATTTAAGATCTTGAACCCATCTCAGACAAACATGGGTCTAACTTGGGATGTGTGATTCCCAGAGGATCATGCTATTGGATGTGTTAATCCCAAGATACTAGATGTGTAATTTTTAGAAAACTAATTCATCGCAGATGTGTTAATCCTAATTATCTTTGGATGTGTCAATCCCAAGGCACCAGATCTGTAATTCTCAAAAAATGAAGATCTCAGATATATTAATCCACTAGAGTGCCTTTAGATGTGGCGATGTGATAAGTATTTGATACTTTATGAACTTTTCATGGATATAATGAAAGAAGCAAGTTCACCCTTGCTCATCTAAAAATCGTAAGAAAGGCCAAATTAGTTGGAAGCACTGTTGTCAAACTAACCACGGGGGAACCAGAATCAGTTATGGGGGGATGCCATGAAAGTACACATTCGAGAGAAGGTTTTGTCCTCCAGGATTTCGAGAGGATAAAATGAATGAATTTTTGGAGCTAACCCAAGAAAGGAAGACCCTAAAAGAATACCACCAAACTTTTGTTAAACTTCTCCAATTTGCTCTAGAGATGGATGAGGTAACTCTTCTCCATCGATTCATTTAAAAGCTTAATCTACCATTGAATAACCTCGTCAAGAATGCAAAACCATCCTCTATTTCAGAAGCCATAATTATAGCCAGAGGCTATGATAAAGTTTTTTTATATAGAAAGTGTCGAGAGAAGGACAGGAGTCCTTCCATGTTAATCGTGAAGAGGTCCCCCAATCCAAGAGAGGAACATCAAGCCCACCCTTGGCTACAAGGAATCATGAGCTAGAGCAAAATTAGGTCAAGAAATAGGGATAGCAGGGTTAAAGATAACCGAATTCAACAAGTATTTCTGTGAGTAAATAGAAGAGGATTGGTGCAAGATTCATGTGAAGTAATGTGCATGATGAATAGAGGTATTCTACAAGATGATACTAAGATTATGAAATTGCTATCATAGGTTAGCTTGCATAAAGGATTGATTCCCTTACGTTTTTCCATGACAATTGTGAAGTACCATATTACATGGGGGTATAGAATAAGGAATTTGAAGGTTCATATCATATGAGAGGTATATGGATGCATGAAATTAGGATAATTAGGCCAATTAACTTTGGAATAATAAAGATATTTTGGAGGCACAACAAAACGAGCCAAACACATGAAATAAGGGACTCTTTAAGAACACTGTATGTGTCTCTTTTAATATAGATTTCAATAAGGAAAGAGAGTGCACTCAGAGAAGAGTGAGGCAATAAGGCTAGAAACATTAGGAAAGTGTTAGAATAAAAATATTAGCTCCAAAAATCCTAAAAGAAATAAGAAGGCAAGAATAGTTCTATTAAGAGATAAGTATCTCCAAAAATAGAAATTCGAATTTAGGTGATAAGAGGTCATAATTAGAGTACTTTTCCATATTTAAAGTCCATGCATACTAAAAATGAGGAAAAGCAACGCGTTTCTAAAGATGGCATGTTTGCAGCTATATACAGACGTTTTTGCCTATTCTACCCGCACCGCGGTGGCTTGTAGACTAGATGCCTTCTGGTTCTTTTGACCGATTATACGAGTATATTCTGAGTTCTTATCAGAGATTTATGGCCGAAACAGTTTGCTGCTTCTGTCAAGGTCTCTACACAAGAAAAACTGTAAGACGACAACAAGTAGTCTCAAGGTAATCCTAGAGCTTGAGATGTATATATATCCCTTCATTCTTATCTAATATCTTAGAAGAGAAGGTTAGATTGCTACGGTCTTTCGGAGGAAGAGACCAGAACTCCATAGCTTTTCTTTTAAATAAAGAATAGTATGCCGTAGCCTTGCAAGAGAAGGCTATTTTGCCATAGACCTTCGAAAGAGAGAAAAGTCACAGTACGAGTAAGAGGAGATAAATCTTGGGGATGATCGGATGACTTCAATCGTAAGAGAAGGTATTAGAAGACTCTATTCTCTTATGTCAAGTTCTAATGCTCTTGTTAACGAGCAAAGAAAACGATAAACGATAAATTTCTGTAAGGTATATATATATTTTTTTGTTTTACAATTATATATCATTCTTAGGGGTTGAGGTATGGCCTCCGCTTCTCTATTAATTGTTAATAGTGATCTATTTGATTGATTTACTAGTTAAAGTTTGTATTCTTTTAAACAACAGCATATGCCTTAATAAAGAATGTCTTATCGTAATCTCAAGTTGAAATGCTAAAATCTTTGTGAAAAGGATTGTTTTCTTAAGAAGGTAACATAGATTCTAGTCCTATGGTTTAGTTGAGTAAATGGATTGTTATCTTGGTTAAATTAGGTACAGGTACAACTCTCCCTGCCTTGATGCTGCGCTGTTCTTGTGCTTGTATAGCCGGATGGCAGAGATGTTGGTAAGGCCCGGAGAGTTGGCCCATGGTATCCCTCATACCATTGGGAGAATAAGATTTGCCGATTGAGGCGGGTGATTGTGATGCTGCCCAGTTTTTTAGGGCCCAAGCTAGTGCGGTGAATCAGCCCACCCTAGTGCGGTGAATCAGCCACCCCTAGTGCGTAGACATCGCTCTGAGGGGCGGAAGAATGCAGCGATGGATCCTGGGAGGGCGACATGCTGCCGCCTTGAGTCCTCTCGCCACCAAGCGGGCCGACGATGAGGTGTATGATTCCAGACAAACATGGGTCTAACTTGGGATGTGGGATTCCGAGAGGATACAATGAAAGAAGCAAGTTCACCCTTGCTCATCTGAAAATCGTAAGAAAGGCCAAATTAGTTGGAAGCACTGTTGTCAATCTAACCACGGGGGAACCAGAATTAGTTATGGGGGGATGCCAGGAAAGTACACATTCGAGAGAAGGTTTTGTCCTCCAGGATTTCGAGAGGATAAAATGAATGAATTTTTGGAGCTAACCCAAGAAAGGAAGACCCTAAAAGAATACCACCAAACTTTTGTTAAACTTCTCCAATTTGCTCTAGAGATGGATGAGGTAACTCTTCTCCATCGATTCATTTAAAAGCTTAATCTACCATTGAATAACCTCGTCAAGAATGCAAAACCATCCTCTATTTCAGAAGCCATAATTATAGCCAGAGGCTATGATAAAGTTTTTTTATATAGAAAGTGTCGAGAGAAGGACACGAGTCCTTCCATGTTAATCGTGAAGAGGTCCCCCAATCCAAGAGAGGAACATCAAGCCCACCCTTGGCTACAAGGAATCATGAGCTAGAGCAAAATTAGGTGAAGAAATAGGGATAGCAGGGTTAAAGATAACCGAATTCAACAAGTATTTCTATGAGTAAATAGAAGAGGATTGGTGCAAGATTCATGTGAAGTAATGTGCATGATGAATAGAGGTATTCTACAAGATGATACTAAGATTATGAAATTTCTATCATAGGTTAGCTTGCATAAAGGATTGATTCCCTTACGTTTTTCCATGACAATTGTGAAGTACCATATTACATGGGGGTATAGAATAAGGAATTTGAAGGTTCATATCATATGAGAGGTATATGGATGCATGAAATTAGGATAATTAGGCCAATTAACTTTGGAATAATAAAGATATTTTGGAGGCACAACAAAACGAGCCAAACACATGAAATAAGGGACTCTTTAAGAACACTGTATGTGTCTCTTTTAATATAGATTTCAATAAGGAAAGAGAGTGCAGTCAGAGAAGAGTGAGGCAATAAGGCTAGAAACATTAGGAAAGTGTTAGAATAAAAATATTAGCTCCAAAAATCCTAAAAGAAATAAGAAGACAAGAATAGTTCTATTAGGAGATAAGTATCTCCAAAAATAGAAATTCGAATTTAGGTGATAAGAGGTCATATTTAGAGTACTTTTACATATTTAGAGTCCATGCATACTAAAAATGAGGAAAAGCAACGCGTTTCTAAAGATGGCATGTTTGCAGCTATATACAGACGTTTTTGCCTATTCTACCCGCGCCGCGGTGGCTTGTAGACTAGATGCCTTCCGGTTCTTTTGACCGATTATACGAGTATATTCTGAGTTCTTATCAGAGATTTATGGCCGAAACAGTTTGCTGCTTCTGTCAAGGTCTCTACACAAGAAAAACTGTAAGACGACAACAAGTAGCCTCAAGGTAATCCTAGAGCTTGAGATGTATATATATCCCTTCATTCTTATCTAATATCTTAGAAGAGAAGGTTAGATTGCTGTGGTCTTTCGGAGGAAGAGACCAGAACTCCATAGCTTTTCTTTTAAATAAAGAATAGTATGCCGTAGCCTTGCAAGAGAAGGCTATTTTGCCATATACCTTCGAAACAGAGAAAAGTCACAGTACGAGTAAGAGGAGATAAATCTTGGGGATGATCGGATGATTTCAATCGTAAGAGAAGGTATTAGAAGACTCTATTCTCTTATGTCAAGTTCTAAAGCTCTTGTTAACGAGCAAAGGCAACGATAAATGATAAATTTCTGTAAGGTATATATATATTTTTTTGTTTTACAATTATATATCATTCTTAGGGGTTGAGGTATGGCCTCGGCTTCTCTATTAATTGTTAATAGTGATCTATTTGATTGATTTACTAGTTAAAGTTTGTATTCTTTTAAACAACAGCATATGCCTTAATAAAGAATGTCTTATCGTAATCTCAAGTTGAAATGCTAAAATCTTTGTGAAAAGGATTGTTTTCTTAAGAAGGTAACATAGATTCTAGTCCTATGGTTTAGTTGAGTAAATGGATTGTTATCTTGGTTAAATTAGGTACAAGTACAACTCTCCCTGCCTTGATGCTGCGCTGTTCTTGTGCTTGTATAGCCGGACGGCGGAGATGTTGGTAAGGCCCGGAGGGTTGGCCCATGGTATCCCTCATACCATTGGGAGAATGAGGTTCGCCGATTGAGGCGGGTGATTGTGATGCTGCCTAGTTTTGAGGGCCCAAGCTAGTGCGGTGAATTAGTCCACCCTAGTGCGTAGACATCCCTCTGAGGGGCGGGAAATCGAGCAATAGAGCCTGAGAGGGCAACAGGCCGTCGGCTTGAGTCCTCTCGCCACCACCAGCGGCCTGACGATGAGGTGTATGGTTCCGTAGGGTTTTGCCCAGCATGTAGAGGCTGGAAGGTCAAATTCTAGATCATCGACAACAGTATAAAGGAAAAGAATAAGAGAGCCGGTTTGGCTTGTATGGAATTGATTCTTGTATAAACATTTAAAAAAATAAATCTTATCTTTGGCATTATTGTATTGTGGAAAGAGGCTGTTTTAACGAACCTTGTGAAAGGGCCTTAAATAAAGAGCATGTTTATTTACGTCAAACAGTGTGGTAGGATTAATTAGAAAATAAATTAACGCGTGAGTAGGGTGGAGAGTGGGAGGATGGAATGCCCCGATGGCACCATCCTACAGACGGGTGGACCCGATCAGTCGGGTAGCTTTCCAACAGATCAAGTGAAAACCCTACGCTAGATAAATAGGTTCTCGGGCAATTCTATTCTAGAAGACTACGCCAGCGGCGGCTGTGCCTTGCATGGATGAGGAAAAAAGCGTTGTCTCTAGGAATTAAGACTAGTAGTTGTCCAAATTATGATCAATTACTCTGGGTGATTTGATTTTTAGAAGACCACGCTCCCCTTGTGCTGCAGGGAGGATAGAGCTAGGTCTTACCTATATGAATCGTATCCTTGAATCTCTGCATGGTCAAGGTGTATGAGTAGAAAATTTTCTCCAAGATAAGACTTAAGTGTTTCCCCTATTTTGGAAGGGAGAAACCTTACAAGTGGTATCAGAGCCGATCTTAATTCCTAGGATTTATTTTTCAAAGGTTAACTATCAAGGGAATAAAACAAGTGATTGTTTATCATACGAGGACGAATCACTTATTCCTACTGGCCATAGAAGTGGTTTGAATATCCTCGCATGTGGAGACAATCATCCTATGAAATTGTGCTTATATCTTGGGGGTGCACACGCAAGATATTTGTACAATAAATTCGAGAAATAAGATTGGGGAGGAAACCTTTTGAGGAAAAACATAGGGCGATCGAATTAAGAAACTAGTGAGAGACTGAATGACTAGAAGGATAGATCGAAACTTTGTTTAGAGAAATTTTTGAGGATATATCTCATTAACTTGCATATTATAAATTATTAAGATTAGAACTTCATTAAGGTTTGAATAGTTGACGTCATGTGAATGCCATCCATTGGCTTCTTTACACCAGGTCGATCATTTAAGATCTTGAACCCATCTCAGACAAACATGGGTCTAACTTGGGATGTGTGATTCCCAGAGGATCATGCTATTGGATGTGTTAATCCCAAGATACTAGATGTGTAATTTTTAGAAAACTAATTCATCGCGCAGACGTGTTAATCCTAATTATCTTTGGATGTGTCAATCCCAAGGCACCAGATCTGTAATTCTCAAAAAATGAAGATCTCATATATATTAATCCACTAGAGTGCCTTTAGATGTGGCGATGTGATAAGTATTTGATACTTTATGAACTTTTCATGGATATAATGAAAGAAGCAAGTTCACCCTTGCTCATCTAAAAATCGTAAGAAAGGCCAAATTAGTTGGAAGCACTGTTGTCAATCTAACCACGGGGGAACCAGAATCACTTATGGGGGGATGCCATGAAAGTACACATTCGAGAGAAGGTTTTGTCCTCCAGGATTTCGAGAGGATAAAATGAATGAATTTTTGGAGCTAACCCAAGAAAGGAAGACCCTAAAAGAATACCACCAAACTTTTGTTAAACTTCTCCAATTTGCTATAGAGATGGATGAGGTAACTCTTCTCCATCGATTCATTTAAAAGCTTAATCTACCATTGAATAACCTGGTCTAGAATGCAAAACCATCCTCTATTTCAGAAGCCATAATTATAGCCAGAGGCTATGATAAAGTTTTTTTATATAGAAAGTGTCGAGAGAAGGACACGAGTCCTTCCATGTTAATCGTGAAGAGGTCCCCTAATCCAAGAGAGGAACATCAAGCCCACCCTTGGCTACAAGGAATCATGAGCTAGAGCAAAAATAGGTCAAGAAATAGGGATAGTAGGGTTAAAGATAACCGAATTCAACAAGTATTTCTGTGAGTAAATAGAAGAGGATTGGTGCAAGATTCATGTGAAGTAATGTGCATGATGAATAGAGGTATTCTACAAGATGATACTAAGATTATGAAATTGCTATCATAGGTTAGCTTGCATAAAGGATTGATTCCCTTACGTCTTTCCATGACAATTGTGAAGTACCATATTACATGGGGGTATAGAATAAGGAATTTGAAGGTTCATATCATATGAGAGGTATATGGATGCTTGAAATTAGGATAATTAGGCCAATGAACTTTGGAATAATAAAGATATTTTGGAGGCACAACAAAACGAGCCAAACACATGAAATAAGGGACTCTTTAAGAACACTGTATGTGTCTCTTTTAATGTAGATTTCAATAAGGAAAGAGAGTGCACGCAGAGAAGAGTGAGGCAATAAGGCTAGAAACATTAGGAAAGTGTTAGAATAAAAATATTAGCTCCAAAAATCCTAAAAGAAATAAGAAGACAAGAATAGTTCTATTAGGAGATAAGTATCTCCAAAAATAGAAATTCGAATTTAGGTGATAAGACGTCATATTTAGAGTACTTTTACATATTTAGAGTCCATGCATACTAAAAATGAGGAAAAGCAACGCGTTTCTAAAGATGGCATGTTTGCAGCTATATACAAACGTTTTTGCCTATTCTACCCGCGCCGCGGTGGCTTGTAGACTAGATGCCTTCTGGTTCTTTTGATCGATTATACGAGTATATTCTGAGTTCTTATCAGAGATTTATGGCCGAAACAGTTTGCTGCTTCTGTCAAGGTCTCTACACAAGAAAAACTGTAAGACGACAATAAGTAGCCTCAAGGTAATCCTAGAGCTTGAGATGTATATATATCCCTTCATTCTTATCTAATATCTTAGAAGAGAAGGTTAGATTGCTACGGTCTTTCGGAGGAAGAGACCAGAACTCCATAGCTTTTCTTTTAAATAAAGAATAGTATGCCGTAGCCTTGCAAGAGAAGGCTATTTTTCCATAGACCTTCGAAAGAGAGAAAAGTCACAGTACGAGTAAGAGGAGATAAATCTTGGGGATGATCGGATGACTTCAATCGTAAGAGAAGGTATTAGAAGACTCTATTCTCTTATGTCAAGTTCTAAAGCTCTTGTTGACGAGCAAAGGCAACGATAAACGATAAATTTCTGTAAGGTATATATATATTTTTTTGTTTTACAATTATATATCATTCTTAGGGGTTGAGGTATGGCCTCCGCTTCTCTATTAATTGTTAATAGTGATCTATTTGATTGATTTACTAGTTAAAGTTTGTATTCTTTTAAACAACAGCATATGCCTTAATAAAGAATGTCTTATCGTAATCTCAAGTTGAAATGCTAAAATGTTTGTGAAAAGGATTGTTTTCTTAAGAAGGTAACATAGATTCTAGTCCTATGGTTTAGTTGAGTAAATGGATTGTTATCTTGGTTAAATTAGGTACAGGTACAACTCTCCCTGCTTTGATGCTGCGCCGTTCTTGTGCTTGTATAGCCGGATGGCAGAGATGTTGGTAAGGCCCGGAGAGTTGGCCCATGGTATCCCTCATACCATTGGGAGAATAAGATTTGCCGATTGAGGCGGGTGATTGTGATGCTGCCTAGTTTTTAGGGCCCAAGCTAGTGCGGTGAATCAGCCCACCCTAGTGCGGTGAATCAGCCACCCCTAGTGCGTAGACATCCCTCTGAGGGGCGGAAGAATGGAGCGATGGATCCTGAGAGGGCGACATGCTGCCGCCTTGAGTCCTCTCGCCACCAGCGCGGCGGCCGACGATGAGGTGTATGATTCCAGACAAACATGGGTCTAACTTGGGATGTGGGATTCCGAGAGGATACAATGAAAGAAGCAAGTTCACCCTTGCTCATCTGAAAATCGTAAGAAAGGCCAAATTAGTTGGAAGCACTGTTGTCAATCTAACCACGGGGGAACCAGAATTAGTTATGGGGGGATGCCAGGAAAGTACACATTCGAGAGAAGGTTTTGTCCTCCAGGATTTCGAGAGGATAAAATGAATGAATTTTTGGAGCTAACCCAAGAAAGGAAGACCCTAAAAGAATACCACCAAACTTTTGTTAAACTTCTCCAATTTGCTCTAGAGATGGATGAGGTAACTCTTCTCCATCGATTCATTTAAAAGCTTAATCTACCATTGAATAACCTCGTCAAGAATGCAAAACCATCCTCTATTTCAGAAGCCATAATTATAGCCAGAGGCTATGATAAAGTTTTTTTATATAGAAAGTGTCGAGAGAAGGACACGAGTCCTTCCATGTTAATCGTGAAGAGGTCCCCCAATCCAAGAGAGGAACATCAAGCCCACCCTTGGCTACAAGGAATCATGAGCTAGAGCAAAATTAGGTCAAGAAATAGGGATAGCAGGGCTAAAGATAACCGAATTCAACAAGTATTTCTATGAGTAAATAGAAGAGGATTGGTGCAAGATTCATGTGAAGTAATGTGCATGATGAATAGAGGTATTCTACAAGATGATACTAAGATTATGAAATTGCTATCATAGGTTAGCTTGCATAAAGGATTGATTCCCTTACGTTTTTCCATGACAATTGTGAAGTACCATATTACATGGGGGTATAGAATAAGGAATTTGAAGGTTCATATCATATGAGAGGTATATGGATGCATGAAATTAGGATAATTAGGCCAATTAACTTTGGAATAATAAAGATATTTTGGAGGCACAACAAAACGAGCCAAACACATGAAATAAGGGACTCTTTAAGAACACTGTATGTGTCTCTTTTAATATAGATTTCAATAAGGAAAGAGAGTGCACTCAGAGAAGAGTGAGGCAATAAGGCTAGAAACATTAGGAAAGTGTTAGAATAAAAATATTAGCTCCAAAAATCCTAAAAGAAATAAGAAGACAAGAATAGTTCTATTAGGAGATAAGTATCTCCAAGAATAGAAATTCGAATTTAGGTGATAAGAGGTCATATTTAGAGTACTTTTACATATTTAGAGTCCCTGCATACTAAAAATGAGGAAAAGCAACGCGTTTCTAAAGATGGCATGTTTGCAGCTATATACAGACGTTTTTGCCTATTCTACCCGCGCCGCGGCTTGTAGACTAGATGCCTTCCGGTTCTTTTGACCGATTCTACGAGTATATTCTGAGTTCTTATCAAAGATTTATGGCCGAAACAGTTTGCTGCTTCTGTCAAGGTCTCTACACAAGAAAAACTGTAAGACGACAACAAGTAGCCTCAAGGTAATCCTAGAGCTTGAGATATATATATATCCCTTCATTCTTATCTAATATCTTAGAAGAGAAGGTTAGATTGCTGTGGTCTTTCGGAGGAAGAGACCAGAACTCCATAGCTTTTCTTTTAAATAAAGAATAGTATGCCGTAGCCTTGCAAGAGAAGGCTATTTTGCCATATACCTTCGAAACAGAGAAAAGTCACAGTACGAGTAAGAGGAGATAAATCTTGGGGATGATCGGATGATTTCAATCGTAAGAGAAGGTATTAGAAGACTCTATTCTCTTATGTCAAGTTCTAAAGCTCTTGTTAACGAGCAAAGGCAACGATAAATGATAAATTTCTGTAAGGTGAATATATATTTTTTTGTTTTACAATTATATATCATTCTTAGGGGTTGAGGTATGGCCTCGGCTTCTCTATTAATTGTTAATAGTGATCTATTTGATTGATTTACAAGTTAAAGTTTGTATTCTTTTAAACAACAGCATATGCCTTAATAAAGAATGTCTTATCGTAATCTCAAGTTGAAATGCTAAAATCTTTGTGAAAAGGATTGTTTTCTTAAGAAGGTAACATAGATTCTAGTCCTATGGTTTAGTTGAGTAAATGGATTGTTATCTTGGTTAAATTAGGTACAAGTACAACTCTCCCTGCCTTGATGCTGCGCCGTTCTTGTGCTTGTATAGCCGGACGGCGGAGATGTTGGTAAGACCCGGAGGGTTGGCCCATGGTATCCCTCATACCATTGGGAGAATGAGGTTCGCCGATTGAGGCGGGTGATTGTGATGCTGCCTAGTTTTGAGGGCCCAAGCTAGTGCGGTGAATTAGTCCACCCTAGTGCGTAGACATCCCTCTGAGGGGCGGGAAATCGAGCAATAGAGCCTGAGAGGGCGACAGGCCGTCGGCTTGAGTCCTCTCGCCACCACCAGCGGCCCGACGATGAGGTGTATGGTCCCGTAGGGTTTTGCCCAGCATGTAGAGGCTGGAAGGTCAAATTCTAGATCATCGACAACAGTATAAAGGAAAAGAATAAGAGAGCCGATTTGGCTTGTATGGAATTGATTCTTGTATAAACATTTAAAAAAAATAAATCTTGTCTTTGGCATTATTGTATTGTGGAAAGAGGCTGTTTTAACGAACCTTGTGAAAGGGCCTTAAATAAAGAGCATGTTTATTTACGTCAAACAGTGTGGTAGGATTAATTAGAAAATAAATTAACGCGTGAGTAGGGTGGAGAGTGGGAGGATGGAATGCCCCGATGGCACCATCCTACGGACGGGTGGACCCGATCAGTCGGGTAGCTTTCCAACAGATCAAGTGAAAACCCTACGCTAGATAAATAGGTTCTCGGGCAATTCTATTCTAGAAGACTACGCCAGCGGCGGCTGTGCCTTGCATGGATGAGGAAAAAAGCGTTGTCTCTAGGAATTAAGACTAGTAGTTGTCCAAATTATGATCAATTACTCTGGGTGATTTGATTTTTAGAAGACCACGCTCCCCCTGTGCTGCAGGGAGGATAGAACTAGGTCTTACCTATATGAATCGTATCCTTGAATCTCTGCATGGTCAAGGTGTATGAGTAGAAAATTTTCTCCAAGATAAGACTTAAGTGTTTCCCCTATTTTGGAAGGGAGAAACCTTACAAGTGGTATCAGAGCCGATCTTAATTCCTAGGATTTATTTTTCAAAGGTTAACTATCAAGGGAATAAAACAAGTGATTGTTTATCATACGAGGACGAATCACTTATTCCTACTGGCCATAGAAGTGGTTTGAATATCCTCGCATGTGGAGACAATCATCCTATGAAATTGTGCTTATATCTTGGGGGTGCACACGCAAGATATTTGTACAATAAATTCGAGAAATAAGATTGGGGAGGAAACCTTTTGAGGAAAAACATAGGGCGATCGAATTAAGAAACTAGTGAGAGACTGAATGACTAGAAGGATAGATCGAAACTTTGTTTAGAGAAATTTTTGAGGATATATCTCATTAACTTGCATATTATAAATTATTAAGATTAGAACTTCATTAAGGTTTGAATAGTTGACGTCATGTGAATGCCATCCATTGGCTTCTTTACACCAGGTCGATCATTTAAGATCTTGAACCCATCTCAGACAAACATGGGTCTAACTTGGGATGTGTGATTCCCAGAGGATCATGCTATTGGATGTGTTAATCCCAAGATACTAGATGTGTAATTTTTAGAAAACTAATTCATCGCGCAGACGTGTTAATCCTAATTATCTTTGGATGTGTCAATCCCAAGGCACCAGATCTGTAATTCTCAAAAAATGAAGATCTCAGATATATTAATCCACTAGAGTGCCTTTAGATGTGGCGATGTGATAAGTATTTGATACTTTATGAACTTTTCATGGATATAATGAAAGAAGCAAGTTCACCCTTGCTCATCTAAAAATCGTAAGAAAGGCCAAATTAGTTGGAAGCACTGTTGTCAATCTAACCACGGGGGAACCAGAATCAGTTATGGGGGGATGCCATGAAAGTACACATTCGAGAGAAGGTTTTGTCCTCCAGGATTTCGAGAGGATAAAATGAATGAATTTTTGGAGCTAACCCAAGAAAGGAAGACCCTAAAAGAATACCACCAAACTTTTGTTAAACTTCTCCAATTTGCTATAGAGATGGATGAGGTAACTCTTCTCCATCGATTCATTTAAAAGCTTAATCTACCATTGAATAACCTCGTCAAGAATGCAAAACCATCCTCTATTTCAGAAGCCATAATTATAGCCAGAGGCTATGATAAAGTTTTTTTATATAGAAAGTGTCGAGAGAAGGACACGAGTCCTTCCATGTTAATCGTGAAGAGGTCCCCCAATCCAAGAGAGGAACATCAAGCCCACCCTTGGCTACAAGGAATCATGAGCTAGAGCAAAATTAGGTCAAGAAATAGGGATAGCAGGGCTAAAGATAACCGAATTCAACAAGTATTTCTATGAGTAAATAGAAGAGGATTGGTGCAAGATTCATGTGAAGTAATGTGCATGATGAATAGAGGTATTCTACAAGATGATACTAAGATTATGAAATTGCTATCATAGGTTAGCTTGCATAAAGGATTGATTCCCTTACGTTTTTCCATGACAATTGTGAAGTACCATATTACATGGGGGTATAGAATAAGGAATTTGAAGGTTCATATCATATGAGAGGTATATGGATGCATGAAATTAGGATAATTAGGCCAATTAACTTTGGAATAATAAAGATATTTTGGAGGCACAACAAAACGAGCCAAACACATGAAATAAGGGACTCTTTAAGAACACTGTATGTGTCTCTTTTAATATAGATTTCAATAAGGAAAGAGAGTGCACTCAGAGAAGAGTGAGGCAATAAGGCTAGAAACATTAGGAAAGTGTTAGAATAAAAATATTAGCTCCAAAAATCCTAAAAGAAATAAGAAGACAAGAATAGTTCTATTAGGAGATAAGTATCTCCAAGAATAGAAATTCGAATTTAGGTGATAAGAGGTCATATTTAGAGTACTTTTACATATTTAGAGTCCCTGCATACTAAAAATGAGGAAAAGCAACGCGTTTCTAAAGATGGCATGTTTGCAGCTATATACAGACGTTTTTGCCTATTCTACCCGCGCCGCGGCTTGTAGACTAGATGCCTTCCGGTTCTTTTGACCGATTCTACGAGTATATTCTGAGTTCTTATCAAAGATTTATGGCCGAAACAGTTTGCTGCTTCTGTCAAGGTCTCTACACAAGAAAAACTGTAAGACGACAACAAGTAGCCTCAAGGTAATCCTAGAGCTTGAGATATATATATATCCCTTCATTCTTATCTAATATCTTAGAAGAGAAGGTTAGATTGCTGTGGTCTTTCGGAGGAAGAGACCAGAACTCCATAGCTTTTCTTTTAAATAAAGAATAGTATGCCGTAGCCTTGCAAGAGAAGGCTATTTTGCCATATACCTTCGAAACAGAGAAAAGTCACAGTACGAGTAAGAGGAGATAAATCTTGGGGATGATCGGATGATTTCAATCGTAAGAGAAGGTATTAGAAGACTCTATTCTCTTATGTCAAGTTCTAAAGCTCTTGTTAACGAGCAAAGGCAACGATAAATGATAAATTTCTGTAAGGTGAATATATATTTTTTTGTTTTACAATTATATATCATTCTTAGGGGTTGAGGTATGGCCTCGGCTTCTCTATTAATTGTTAATAGTGATCTATTTGATTGATTTACAAGTTAAAGTTTGTATTCTTTTAAACAACAGCATATGCCTTAATAAAGAATGTCTTATCGTAATCTCAAGTTGAAATGCTAAAATCTTTGTGAAAAGGATTGTTTTCTTAAGAAGGTAACATAGATTCTAGTCCTATGGTTTAGTTGAGTAAATGGATTGTTATCTTGGTTAAATTAGGTACAAGTACAACTCTCCCTGCCTTGATGCTGCGCCGTTCTTGTGCTTGTATAGCCGGACGGCGGAGATGTTGGTAAGACCCGGAGGGTTGGCCCATGGTATCCCTCATACCATTGGGAGAATGAGGTTCGCCGATTGAGGCGGGTGATTGTGATGCTGCCTAGTTTTGAGGGCCCAAGCTAGTGCGGTGAATTAGTCCACCCTAGTGCGTAGACATCCCTCTGAGGGGCGGGAAATCGAGCAATAGAGCCTGAGAGGGCGACAGGCCGTCGGCTTGAGTCCTCTCGCCACCACCAGCGGCCCGACGATGAGGTGTATGGTCCCGTAGGGTTTTGCCCAGCATGTAGAGGCTGGAAGGTCAAATTCTAGATCATCGACAACAGTATAAAGGAAAAGAATAAGAGAGCCGATTTGGCTTGTATGGAATTGATTCTTGTATAAACATTTAAAAAAAATAAATCTTATCTTTGGCATTATTGTATTGTGGAAAGAGGCTGTTTTAACGAACCTTGTGAAAGGGCCTTAAATAAAGAGCATGTTTATTTACGTCAAACAGTGTGGTAGGATTAATTAGAAAATAAATTAACGCGTGAGTAGGGTGGAGAGTGGGAGGATGGAATGCCCCGATGGCACCATCCTACGGACGGGTGGACCCGATCAGTCGGGTAGCTTTCCAACAGATCAAGTGAAAACCCTACGCTAGATAAATAGGTTCTCGGGCAATTCTATTCTAGAAGACTACGCCAGCGGCGGCTGTGCCTTGCATGGATGAGGAAAAAAGCGTTGTCTCTAGGAATTAAGACTAGTAGTTGTCCAAATTATGATCAATTACTCTGGGTGATTTGATTTTTAGAAGACCACGCTCCCCCTGTGCTGCAGGGAGGATAGAACTAGGTCTTACCTATATGAATCGTATCCTTGAATCTCTGCATGGTCAAGGTGTATGAGTAGAAAATTTTCTCCAAGATAAGACTTAAGTGTTTCCCCTATTTTGGAAGGGAGAAACCTTACAAGTGGTATCAGAGCCGATCTTAATTCCTAGGATTTATTTTTCAAAGGTTAACTATCAAGGGAATAAAACAAGTGATTGTTTATCATACGAGGACGAATCACTTATTCCTACTGGCCATAGAAGTGGTTTGAATATCCTCGCATGTGGAGACAATCATCCTATGAAATTGTGCTTATATCTTGGGGGTGCACACGCAAGATATTTGTACAATAAATTCGAGAAATAAGATTGGGGAGGAAACCTTTTGAGGAAAAACATAGGGCGATCGAATTAAGAAACTAGTGAGAGACTGAATGACTAGAAGGATAGATCGAAACTTTGTTTAGAGAAATTTTTGAGGATATATCTCATTAACTTGCATATTATAAATTATTAAGATTAGAACTTCATTAAGGTTTGCATAGTTGACGTCATGTGAATGCCATCCATTGGCTTCTTTACACCAGGTCGATCATTTAAGATCTTGAACCCATCTCAGACAAACATGGGTCTAACTTGGGATGTGTGATTCCCAGAGGATCATGCTATTGGATGTGTTAATCCCAAGATACTAGATGTGTAATTTTTAGAAAACTAATTCATCGCAGACGTGTTAATCCTAATTATCTTTGGATGTGTCAATCCCAAGGCGCCAGATCTGTAATTCTCAAAAAATGAAGATCTCAGATATATTAATCCACTAGAGTGCCTTTAGATGTGGCGATGTGATAAGTATTTGATACTTTATGAACTTTTCATGGATATAATGAAAGAAGCAAGTTCACCCTTACTCATCTAAAAATCGTAAGAAAGGCCAAATTAGTTGGAAGCACTGTTGTCAATCTAACCACGGGGGAACCAGAATCAGTTATGGGGGGATGCCATGAAAGTACACATTCGAGAGAAGGTTTTGTCCTCCAAGATTTCGAGAGGATAAAATGAATGAATTTTTGGAGCTAACCCAAGAAAGGAAGACCCTAAAAGAATACCACCAAACTTTTGTTAAACTTCTCCAATTTGCTATAGAGATGGATGAGGTAACTCTTCTCCATCGATTCATTTAAAAGCTTAATCTACCATTGAATAACCTCGTCAAGAATGCAAAACCATCCTCTATTTCAGAAGCCATAATTATAGCCAGAGGCTATGATAAAGTTTTTTTATATAGAAAGTGTCGAGAGAAGGACACGAGTCCTTCCATGTTAATCGTGAAGAGGTCCCCTAATCCAAGAGAGGAACATCAAGCCCACCCTTGGCTACAAGGAATCATGAGCTAGAGCAAAATTAGGTCAAGAAATAGGGATAGCAGGGTTAAAGATAACCGAATTCAACAAGTATTTCTGTGAGTAAATAGAAGAGGATTGGTGCAAGATTCATGTGAAGTAATGTGCATGATGAATAGAGGTATACTACAAGATGATACTAAGATTATGAAATTGCTATCATAGGTTAGCTTGCATAAAGGATTGATTCCCTTACGTTTTTCCATGACAATTGTGAAGTACCATATTACATGGGGGTATAGAATAAGGAATTTGAAGGTTCATATCATATGAGAGGTATATGGATGCATGAAATTAGGATAATTAGGCCAATTAACTTTGGAATAATAAAGATATTTTGGAGGCACAACAAAACGAGCCAAACACATGAAATAAGGGACTCTTTAAGAACACTGTATGTGTCTCTTTTAATATAGATTTCAATAAGGAAAGAGAGTGCAGTCAGAGAAGAGTGAGGCAATAAGGCTAGAAACATTAGGAAAGTGTTAGAATAAAAATATTAGCTCCAAAAATCCTAAAAGAAATAAGAAGACAAGAATAGTTCTATTAGGAGATAAGTATCTCCAAAAATAGAAATTCGAATTTAGGTGATAAGAGGTCATATTTAGAGTACTTTTCCATATTTAAAGTCCATGCATACTAGAAATGAGAAAAAGCAACGCGTTTCTAAAGATGGCATGTTTGCAGCTATATACAGACGTTTTTGCCTATTCTACCCACACCGCGGTGGCTTGTAGACTAGAGGCCTTCTGGTTCTTTTGACCGATTATACGAGTATATTCTGAGTTCTTATCAGATATTTATGGCCGAAATAGTTTGCTGCTTCTGTCAAGGTCTCTACACCAGAAAAACTGTAAGACGACAACAAGTAGTCTCAAGGTAATCCTAGAGCTTGAGATGTATATATATCCCTTTATTCTTATCTAATATCTTAGAAGAGAAGGTTAGATTGCTACGGTCTTTCGGAGGAAGAGACCAGAACTCCATAGCTTTTCTTTTAAATAAAGAATAGTATGCCGTAGCCTTGCAAGAGAAGGCTATTTTGCCATAGACCTTCGAAAGAGAGAAAAGTCACAGTACGAGTAAGAGGAGATAAATCTTGGGGATGATCGGATGACTTCAATCGTAAGAGAAGGTATTAGAAGACTCTATTCTCTTATGTCAAGTTCTAAAGCTCTTGTTAACGAGCAAAGGCAATGATAAACGATAAATTTCTGTAAGGTATATATATATTTTTTTGTTTTACAATTATATATCATTCTTAGGGGTTGAGGTATGGCCTCGGCTTCTCTATTAATTGTTAATAGTGATCTATTTGATTGATTTACTAGTTAAAGTTTGTATTCTTTTAAACAACAGCATATGCCTTAATAAAGAATGTCTTATCGTAATCTCAAGTTGAAATGCTAAAATCTGTGTGAAAAGGATTGTTTTCTTAAGAAGGTAACATAGATTCTAGTCCTATGGTTTAGTTGAGTAAATGGATTGTTATCTTGGCTAAATTAGGTACAGGTACAACTCTCCCTGCCTTGATGCTGCGTCGTTCTTGTGCTTGTATAGTCGGACGGCAGAGATGTTGGTAAGGCCGCCCGGAGGGTTGGCCCATGGTATCCCTCATACCATTGGGAGAATGAGGTTCGCCGATTGAGGCGGGTGATTGTGATGCTGCCTAGTTTTGAGGGCCCAAGCTAGTGCAGTGAATTAGTCCACCCTAGTGCGTAGACATCCCTCTGAGGGGCGCGAAATTGAGCAATAGAGCCTGAGAGGGCGACAGGCCGTCGGCTTGAGTCCTCTCGCCACCACCAGTGGCCCGACGATGAGGTGTATGGTCCCGTAGGGTTTTGCCCAGCATGTAGAGGCTGGAAGGTCAAATTCTAGATCATCGACAATAGTATAAAGGAAAAGAATAAGAGAGCCAGTTTGGCTTGTATGGAATTGATTCTTGTATAAAAATTTAAAAAAAATAAATCTTGTCTTTGGCATTATTGTATTGTGGAAAGAGGCTGTTTTAACGAACCTTGTGAAAGGGCCTTAAATAAAGAGCATGTTTATTTACGTCAAACAGTGTGGTAGGATTAATTAGAAAATAAATTAACGCGTGAGTAGGGTGGAGAGTGGGAGGATGGAATGCCCCGATGGCACCATCCTACGGACGGGTGGACCCGATCAGTCGGGTAGCTTTCCAACAGATCAAGTGAAAGCCCTACGCTAGATAAATAGGTTCTCGGGCAATTCTATTCTAGAAGACTAGGCCAGCGGGCGGCTGTGCCTTGCATGGATGAGGAAAAAAGCATTGTCTCTAGGAATTAAGACTAGTAGTTGTCAAAATTATGATCAATTACCCTATGGGTGATTTGATTTTTAGAAGACCACGCTCCCCCTGTGCTGCAGGGAGGATAGAACTAGGTCTTACCTATATGAATCGTATCCTTGAATCTCTGCATGGTCAAGGTGTATGAGTAGAAAATTTTCTCCAAGATAAGACTTAAGTGTTTCCCCTATTTTGGAAGGGAGAAACCTTACAAGTGGTATCAGAGCCGATCTTAATTCCTAGGATTTATTTTTCAAAGGTTAACTATCAAGGGAATAAAACAAGTGATTGTTTATCATACGAGGACAAATCACTTATTCCTACTGGCGATAGAAGTGGTTTGAATATCCTCGCATGTGGAGACAATCATCCTATGAAATTGTGCTTATATCTTGGGGGTGCACACGCAAGATATTTGTACAATAAATTCGAGAAATAAGATTGGGGAGGAAACCTTTTGAGGAAAAACATAGGGCGATCGAATTAAGAAACTAGTGAGAGACTGAATGACTAGAAGGATAGATTGAAATTTTGTTTAGAGAAATTTTTGAGGATATATCTCATTAACTTGCATATTATAAATTATTAAGATTAGAACTTCATTAAGGTTTGAATAGTTGACGTCATGTGAATGCCATCCATTGGCTTCTTCACACCAGGTCGATCATTTAAGATCTTGAACCCATCTCAGACAAACATGGGTCTAACTTGGGATGTGTGATTCCCAGAGGATCATGCTATTGGATGTGTTAATCCCAAGATACTAGATGTGTAATTTTTAGAAAACTAATTCATCGCAGACGTGTTAATCCTAATTATCTTTGGATGTGTCAATCCCAAGGCACCAGATCTGTAATTCTCAAAAAATGAAGATCTCAGATATATTAATCCACTAGAGTGCCTTTAGATGTGGCGATGTGATAAGTATTTGATACTTTATGAACTTTTCATGGATATAATGAAAGAAGCAAGTTCACCCTTGCTCATCTAAAAATCGTAAGAAAGGCCAAATTAGTTGGAAGCACTGTTGTCAATCTAACCATGGGGGAACGAGAATCAGTTATGGGAGGATGCCATGAAAGTACACATTCGAGATAAGGTTTTGTCCTCCAGGATTTTGAGAGGATAAAATGAATGAATTTTTGGAGCTAACCCAAGAAAGGAAGACCCTAAAAGAATACCACCAAACTTTTGTTAAACTTCTCCAATTTGCTCTAGAGATGGATGAGGTAACTCTTCTCCATCGATTCATTTAAAAGCTTAATCTACCATTGAATAACCTCGTCAAGAATGCAAAACCATCCTCTATTTCAGAAGCCATAATTATAGCCAGAGGCTATGATAAAGTTTTTTTATATAGAAAGTGTCGAGAGAAGGACAGGAGTCCTTCCATGTTAATCGTGAAGAGGTCCCCTAATCCAAGAGAGGAACATCAAGCCCACCCTTGGCTACAAGGAATCATGAGCTAGAGCAAAATTAGGTCCTATTAAGAGATAAGTATCTCCAAAAATAGAAATTCGAATTTAGGTGATAAGAGGTCATAATTAGAGTACTTTTCCATATTTAAAGTCCATGCATACTAAAAATGAGGAAAAGCAACGCGTTTCTAAAGATGGCATGTTTGCAGCTATATACAGACGTTTTTGCCTATTCTACCCGCACCGCGGTGGCTTGTAGACTAGATGCCTTCTGGTTCTTTTGACCGATTATACGAGTATATTCTGAGTTCTTATCAGAGATTTATGGCCGAAATAGTTTGCTGCTTCTGTCAAGGTCTCTACACAAGAAAAACTGTAAGACGACAACAAGTAGTCTCAAGGTAATCCTAGAGCTTGAGATGTATATATATCCCTTCATTCTTATCTAATATCTTAGATGAGAAGGTTAGATTGCTACGGTCTTTTGGAGGAAGAGACCAGAACTCCATAGCTTTTCTTTTAAATAAAGAATAGTATGCCGTAGCCTTGCAAGAGAAGGCTATTTTGCCATAGACCTTCGAAAGAGAGAAAAGTCACAGTACGAGTAAGAGGAGATAAATCTTGGGGATGATCGGATAACTTCAATCGTAAGAGAAGGTATTAGAAGACTCTATTCTCTTATGTCAAGTTCTAAAGCTCTTGTTAACGAGCAAAGGCAACGATAAACGATAAATTTCTGTAAGGTATATATATATTTTTTTGTTTTACAATTATATATCATTCTTGGGGGTTGAGGTATGGCCTCGGCTTCTCTATTAATTGTTAATAGTGATCTATTTGATTGATTTACTAGTTAAAGTTTGTATTCTTTTAAACAACAGCATATGCCTTAATAAAGAATGTCTTATCGTAATCTCAAGTTGAAATGCTAAAATCTTTGTGAAAAGGATTGTTTTCTTAAGAAGGTAACATAGATTCTAGTCCTATGGTTTAGTTGAGTAAATGGATTGTTATCTTGGTTAAATTAGGTACAGGTACAACTCTCCCTGCTTTGATGCTGCGCCGTTCTTGTGCTTGTATAGCCGGATGGCAGAGATGTTGGTAAGGCCCGGAGAGTTGGCCCATGGTATCCCTCATACCATTGGGAGAATAAGATTTGCCGATTGACGCGGGTGATTGTGATGCTGCCTAGTTTTTAGGGCCCAAGCTAGTGCGGTGAATCAGCCCACCCTAGTGCGGTGAATCAGCCACCCCTAGTGCGTAGACATCCCTCTGAGGGGCGGAAGAATGGAGCGATGGATCCTGAGAGGGCGACATGCTGCCGCCTTGAGTCCTCTCGCCACCAGCGGCCCGACGATGAGGTGTATGATTCCAGACAAACATGGGTCTAACTTGGGATGTGGGATTCCGAGAGGATACAATGAAAGAAGCAAGTTCACCCTTGCTCATCTGAAAATCGTAAGAAAGACCAAATTAGTTGGAAGCACTGTTGTCAATCTAACCACGGGGGAACCAGAATTAGTTATGGGGGGATGCCAGGAAAGTACACATTCGAGAGAAGGTTTTGTCCTCCAGGATTTTGAGAGGATAAAATGAATGAATTTTTGGAGCTAACCCAAGAAAGGAAGACCCTAAAAGAATACCACCAAACTTTTGTTAAACTTCTCCAATTTGCTCTAGAGATGGATGAGGTAACTCTTCTCCATCGATTCATTTAAAAGCTTAATCTACCATTGAATAACCTCGTCAAGAATGCAAAACCATCCTCTATTTCAGAAGCCATAATTATAGCCAGAGGCTATGATAAAGTTTTTTTATATAGAAAGTGTCGAGAGAAGGACACGACTCCTTCCATGTTAATTGTGAAGAGGTCCCCCAATCCAAGAGAGCAACATCAAGCCCACCCTTGGCTACAAGGAATCATGAGCTAGAGCAAAATTAGGTCAAGAAATAGGGATAGCAGGGTTAACGATAACCGAATTCAACAAGTATTTCTGTGAGTAAATAGGAGAGGATTGGTGCAAGATTCATGTGAAGTAATGTGCATAATGAATAGAGGTATTCTACAAGATGATACTAAGATTATGAAATTGCTATCATAGGTTAGCTTGCATAAAGGATTGATTCCCTTACGTTTTTCCATGACAATTGTGAAGTACCATATTACATGGGGGTATAGAATAAGGAATTTGAAGGTTCATATCATATAAGAGGTATATGGATGCATGAAATTAGGATAAGGAGGCACAACAAAACGAGCCAAACACATGAAATAAGGGACTCTTTAAGGGACACTGTATGTGTCTCTTTTAATATAGATTTCAATAAGGAAAGAGAGTGCACTCAGAGAAGAGTGAGGCAATAAGGCTAGAAACATTAGGAAAGTGTTAGAATAAAAATATTAGCTCCAAAAATCCTAAAAGAAATAGGAAGACAAGAATAGTTCTATTAGGAGATAAGTATCTCCAAGAATAGAAATTCGAATTTAGGTGATAAGAGGTCATATTTAGAGTACTTTTACATATTTAGAGTCCATGCATACTAAAAATGAGGAAAAGCAACGCGTTTCTAAAGATGGCATGTTTGCAGCTATATACAAACGTTTTTGCCTATTCTACCCGCGCCGCGGTGGCTTGTAGACTAGATGCCTTCCGGTTCTTTTGACCGATTCTACGAGTATATTCTGAGTTCTTATCAGAGATTTATGGCCGAAACAGTTTGCTGCTTCTGTCAAGGTCTCTACACAAGAAAAGCTGTAAGACGACAACAAGTAGCCTCAAGGTAATCCTAGAGCTTGAGATGTATATATATCCCTTCATTCTTATCTAATATCTTAGAAGAGAAGGTTAGATTGCTGTGGTCTTTCGGAGGAAGAGACCAGAACTCCATAGCTTTTCTTTTAAATAAAGAATAGTATGTCGTAGCCTTGCAAGAGAAGGCTATTTTGCCATATACCTTCGAAACAGAGAAAAGTCACAGTACGAGTAAGAGGAGATAAATCTTGGGGATGATCGGATGATTTCAATCGTAAGAGAAGGTATTAGAAGACTCTATTCTCTTATGTCAAGTTCTAAAGCTCTTGTTAACGAGCAAAGGCAACGATAAATGATAAATTTCTGTAAGGTATATATATATTTTTTTGTTTTACAATTATATATCATTCTTAGGGGTTGAGGTATGGCCTCGGCTTCTCTATTAATTGTTAATAGTGATCTATTTGATTGATTTACTAGTTAAAGTTTGTATTGTTTTAAACAACAGCATATGCCTTAATAAAGAATGTCTTATCGTAATCTCAAGTTGAAATGCTAAAATCTTTGTGAAAAGGATTGTTTTCTTAAGAAGGTAACATAGATTCTAGTCCTATGGTTTAGTTGAGTAAATGGATTGTTATCTTGGTTAAATTAGGTACAAGTACAACTCTCCCTGCCTTGATGCTGCGCCGTTCTTGTGCTTGTATAGCCGGACGGCGGAGATGTTGGTAAGGCCCGGAGGGTTGGCCCATGGTATCCCTCATACCATTGGGAGAATGAGGTTCGCCGATTGAGGCGGGTGATTGTGATGCTGCCTAGTTTTGAGGGCCCAAGCTAGTGCGGTGAATTAGTCCACCCTAGTGCGTAGACATCCCTCTGAGGGGTGAAAAATCGAGCAATAGAGCCTGAGAGGGCGACAGGCCGTCGGCTTGAGTCCTCTCGCCACCACCAGCGGCCCGACGATGAGGTGTATGGTCCCGTAGGGTTTTGCCCAGCATGTAGAGGCTGGAAGGTCAAATTCTAGATCATCGACAACAGTATAAAGGAAAAGAATAAGAGAGCCGGTTTGGCTTGTATGGAATTGATTCTTGTATAAACATTTAAAAAAAATAAATCTTGTCTTTGGCATTATTGTATTGTGGAAAGAGGCTGTTTTAACGAACCTTGTGAAAGGGCCTTAAATAAAGAGCATGTTTATTTACGTCAAACAGTGTGGTAGGATTAATTAGAAAATAAATTAACGTGTGAATAGGGTGGAGAGTGGGAGGATGGAATGCCCCGATGGCACCATCCTACGGACGGGTGGACCCGATCAGTCGGGTAGCTTTCCAACAGATCAAGTGAAAACCCTACGCTAGATAAATAGGTTCTCGGGCAATTCTATTCTAGAAGACTAGGCCAGCGGCGGCTGTGCCTTGCATGGATGAGGAAAAAAGCGTTGTCTCTAGGAATTAAGACTAGTAGTTGTCCAAATTATGATCAATTACTCTATGGGTGATTTGATTTTTAGAAGACCACGCTCCCCCTGTGCTGCAGGGAGGATAGAACTAGGTCTTACCTATATGAATCGTATCCTTGAATCTCTGCATGGTCAAGGTGTATGAGTAGAAAATTTTCTCCAAGATAAGACTTAAGTGTTTCCCCTATTTTGGAAGGGAGAAACCTTACAAGTGGTATCAGAGCCGATCTTAATTCCTAGGATTTATTTTTCAAAGGTTAACTATCAAGGGAGTAAAACAAGTGATTGTTTATCATACGAGGACGAATCACTTATTCCTACTGGCCATAGAAGTGGTTTGAATATCCTCGCATGTGGAGACAATCATCCTATGAAATTGTGCTTATATCTTGGGGGTGCACACGCAAGAAATTTGTACAATAAATTCGAGAAATAAGATTGGGGAGGAAACCTTTTGAGGAAAAACATAGGGCGATCGAATTAAGAAACTAGTGAGAGACTGAAGGACTAGAAGGATAGATTGAAACTTTGTTTAGAGAAATTTTTGAGGATATATCTCATTAACTTGCATATTATAAATTATTAAGATTAGAACTTCATTAAGGTTTGAATAGTTGACGTCATGTGAATGCCATCCATTGGCTTCTTTACACCAGGTCGATCATTTAAGATCTTGAACCCATCTCAGACAAACATGGGTCTAACTTGGGATGTGTGATTCCCAGAGGATCATGCTATTGCATGTGTTAATCCCAAGATATTAGATGTGTAATTTTTAGAAAACTAATTCATCGCAGACGTGTTAATCCTAATTATCTTTGGATGTGTCAATCCCAAGGCACCAGATCTGTAATTCTCAAAAAATGAAGATCTCAGATATATTAATCCACTAGAGTGCCTTTAGATGTGGCGATGTGATAAGTATTTGATACTTTATGAACTTTTCATGGATATAATGAAAGAAGCAAGTTCACCCTTGCTCATCTAAAAATCGTAAGAAAGGCCAAATTAGTTGGAAGCACTGTTGTCAATCTAACCATGGGGGAACGAGAATCAGTTATGGGGGGATGCCATGAAAGTACACATTCGAGAGAAGGTTTTGTCCTCCAGGATTTTGAGAGGATAAAATGAATGAATTCTTGGAGCTAACCCAAGAAAGGAAGACCCTAAAAGAATACCACCAAACTTTTGTTAAACTTCTCCAATTTGCTCTAGAGATGGATGAGGTAACTCTTCTCCATCGATTCATTTAAAAGCTTAATCTACCATTGAATAACCTCGTCAAGAATGCAAAACCATCCTCTATTTCAGAAGCCATAATTATAGCCAGAGGCTATGATAAAGTTTTTTTATATAGAAAGTGTCGAGAGAAGGACAGGAGTCCTTCCATGTTAATCGTGAAGAGGTCCCCTAATCCAAGAGAGGAACATCAAGCCCACCCTTGGCTACAAGGAATCATGAGCTAGAGCAAAATTAGGTCCTATTAAGAGATAAGTATCTCCAAAAATAGAAATTCGAATTTAGGTGATAAGAGGTCATAATTAGAGTACTTTTCCATATTTAAAGTCCATGCATACTAAAAATGAGGAAAAGCAACGCGTTTCTAAAGATGGCATGTTTGCAGCTATATACAGACGTTTTTGCCTATTCTACCCGCACCGCGGTGGCTTGTAGACTAGATGCCTTCTGGTTCTTTTGACCGATTATACGAGTATATTCTGAGTTCTTATCAGAGATTTATGGCCGAAATAGTTTGCTGCTTCTGTCAAGGTCTCTACACAAGAAAAACTGTAAGACGACAACAAGTAGTCTCAAGGTAATCCTAGAGCTTGAGATGTATATATATCCCTTCATTCTTATCTAATATCTTAGATGAGAAGGTTAGATTGCTACGGTCTTTTGGAGGAAGAGACCAGAACTCCATAGCTTTTCTTTTAAATAAAGAATAGTATGCCGTAGCCTTGCAAGAGAAGGCTATTTTGCCATAGACCTTCGAAAGAGAGAAAAGTCACAGTACGAGTAAGAGGAGATAAATCTTGGGGATGATCGGATGACTTCAATCGTAAGAGAAGGTATTAGAAGACTCTATTCTCTTATGTCAAGTTCTAAAGCTCTTGTTAACGAGCAAAGGCAACGATAAACGATAAATTTCTGTAAGGTATATATATATTTTTTTGTTTTACAATTATATATCATTCTTGGGGGTTGAGGTATGGCCTCGGCTTCTCTATTAATTGTTAATAGTGATCTATTTGATTGATTTACTAGTTAAAGTTTGTATTCTTTTAAACAACAGCATATGCCTTAATAAAGAATGTCTTATCGTAATCTCAAGTTGAAATGCTAAAATCTTTGTGAAAAGGATTGTTTTCTTAAGAAGGTAACATAGATTCTAGTCCTATGGTTTAGTTGAGTAAATGGATTGTTATCTTGGTTAAATTAGGTACAGGTACAACTCTCCCTGCTTTGATGCTGCGCCGTTCTTGTGCTTGTATAGCCGGATGGCAGAGATGTTGGTAAGGCCCGGAGAGTTGGCCCATGGTATCCCTCATACCATTGGGAGAATAAGATTTGCCGATTGACGCGGGTGATTGTGATGCTGCCTAGTTTTTAGGGCCCAAGCTAGTGCGGTGAATCAGCCCACCCTAGTGCGGTGAATCAGCCACCCCTAGTGCGTAGACATCCCTCTGAGGGGCGGAAGAATGGAGCGATGGATCCTGAGAGGGCGACATGCTGCCGCCTTGAGTCCTCTCGCCACCAGCGGCCCGACGATGAGGTGTATGATTCCAGACAAACATGGGTCTAACTTGGGATGTGGGATTCCGAGAGGATACAATGAAAGAAGCAAGTTCACCCTTGCTCATCTGAAAATCGTAAGAAAGACCAAATTAGTTGGAAGCACTGTTGTCAATCTAACCACGGGGGAACCAGAATTAGTTATGGGGGGATGCCAGGAAAGTACACATTCGAGAGAAGGTTTTGTCCTCCAGGATTTCGAGAGGATAAAATGAATGAATTTTTGGAGCTAACCCAAGAAAGGAAGACCCTAAAAGAATACCACCAAACTTTTGTTAAACTTCTCCAATTTGCTCTAGAGATGGATGAGGTAACTCTTCTCCATCGATTCATTTAAAAGCTTAATCTACCATTGAATAACCTCGTCAAGAATGCAAAACCATCCTCTATTTCAGAAGCCATAATTATAGCCAGAGGCTATGATAAAGTTTTTTTATATAGAAAGTGTCGAGAGAAGGACAGGAGTCCTTCCATGTTAATCGTGAAGAGGTCCCCTAATCCAAGAGAGGAACATCAAGCCCACCCTTGGCTACAAGGAATCATGAGCTAGAGCAAAATTAGGTCAAGAAATAGGGATAGCAGGGTTAAAGATAACCGAATTCAACAAGTATTTCTATGAGTAAATAGAAGAGGATTGGTGCAAGATTCATGTGAAGTAATGTGCATGATGAATAGAGGTATTCTACAAGATGATACTAAGATTATGAAATTGCTATCATAGGTTAGCTTGCATAAAGGATTGATTCCCTTACGTTTTTCCATGACAATTGTGAAGTACCATATTACATGGGGGTATAGAATAAGGAATTTGAAGGTTTATATCATATGAGAGGTATATGGATGCATGAAATTAGGATAATTAGGCCAATTAACTTTGGAATAATAAAGATATTTTGGAGGCACAACAAAACGAGCCAAACACATGAAATAAGGGACTCTTTAAGAACACTGTATGTGTCTCTTTTAATATAGATTTCAATAAGGAAAGAGAGTGCACTCAGAGAAGAGTGAGGCAATAAGGCTAGAAACATTCGGAAAGTGTTAGAATAAAAATATTAGCTCCAAAAATCCTAAAAGAAATAGGAAGACAAGAATAGTTCTATTAGGAGATAAGTATCTCCAAGAATAGAAATTCGAATTTAGGTGATAAGAGGTCATATTTAGAGTACTTTTACATATTTAGAGTCCATGCATACTAAAAATGAGGAAAAGCAACGCGTTTCTAAAGATGGCATGTTTGCAGCTATATACAAACGTTTTTGCCTATTCTACCCGCGCCGCGGTGGCTTGTAGACTAGATGCCTTCCGGTTCTTTTGACCGATTCTACGAGTATATTCTGAGTTCTTATCAGAGATTTATGGCCGAAACAATTTGCTGCTTCTGTCAAGGTCTCTACACAAGAAAAGCTGTAAGACGACAACAAGTAGCCTCAAGGTAATCCTAGAGCTTGAGATGTATATATATCCCTTCATTCTTATCTAATATCTTAGAAGAGAAGGTTAGATTGCTGTGGTCTTTCGGAGGAAGAGACCAGAACTCCATAGCTTTTCTTTTAAATAAAGAATAGTATGCCGTAGCCTTGCAAGAGAAGGCTATTTTGCCATATACCTTCGAAACAGAGAAAAGTCACAGTACGAGTAAGAGGAGATAAATCTTGGGGATGATCGGATGATTTCAATCGTAAGAGAAGGTATTAGAAGACTCTATTCTCTTATGTCAAGTTCTAAAGCTCTTGTTAACGAGCAAAGGCAACGATAAATGATAAATTTCTGTAAGGTATATATATATTTTTTTGTTTTACAATTATATATCATTCTTAGGGGTTGAGGTATGGCCTCGGCTTCTCTATTAATTGTTAATAGTGATCTATTTGATTGATTTACTAGTTAAAGTTTGTATTGTTTTAAACAACAGCATATGCCTTAATAAAGAATGTCTTATCGTAATCTCAAGTTGAAATGCTAAAATCTTTGTGAAAAGGATTGTTTTCTTAAGAAGGTAACATAGATTCTAGTCCTATGGTTTAGTTGAGTAAATGGATTGTTATCTTGGTTAAATTAGGTACAAGTACAACTCTCCCTGCCTTGATGCTGCGCCGTTCTTGTGCTTGTATAGCCGGACGGCGGAGATGTTGGTAAGGCCCGGAGCATGTTTATTTACGTCAAACAGTGTGGTAGGATTAATTAGAAAATAAATTAACGTGTGAATAGGGTGGAGAGTGGGAGGATGGAATGCCCCGATGGCACCATCCTACGGACGGGTGGACCCGATCAGTCGGGTAGCTTTCCAACAGATCAAGTGAAAACCCTACGCTAGATAAATAGGTTCTCGGGCAATTCTATTCTAGAAGACTAGGCCAGCGGCGGCTGTGCCTTGCATGGATGAGGAAAAAAGCGTTGTCTCTAGGAATTAAGACTAGTAGTTGTCCAAATTATGATCAATTACTCTATGGGTGATTTGATTTTTAGAAGACCACGCTCCCCCTGTGCTGCAGGGAGGATAGAACTAGGTCTTACCTATATGAATCGTATCCTTGAATCTCTGCATGGTCAAGGTGTATGAGTAGAAAATTTTCTCCAAGATAAGACTTAAGTGTTTCCCCTATTTTGGAAGGGAGAAACCTTACAAGTGGTATCAGAGCCGATCTTAATTCCTAGGATTTATTTTTCAAAGGTTAACTATCAAGGGAGTAAAACAAGTGATTGTTTATCATACGAGGACGAATCACTTATTCCTACTGGCCATAGAAGTGGTTTGAATATCCTCGCATGTGGAGACAATCATCCTATGAAATTGTGCTTATATCTTGGGGGTGCACACGCAAGAAATTTGTACAATAAATTCGAGAAATAAGATTGGGGAGGAAACCTTTTGAGGAGAAACATAGGGCGATCGAATTAAGAAACTAGTGAGAGACTGAAGGACTAGAAGGATAGATTGAAACTTTGTTTAGAGAAATTTTTGAGGATATATCTCATTAACTTGCATATTATAAATTATTAAGATTAGAACTTCATTAAGGTTTGAATAGTTGACGTCATGTGAATGCCATCCATTGGCTTCTTTACACCAGGTCGATCATTTAAGATCTTGAACCCATCTCAGACAAACATGGGTCTAACTTGGGATGTGTGATTCCCAGAGGATCATGCTATTGGATGTGTTAATCCCAAGATATTAGATGTGTAATTTTTAGAAAACTAATTCATCGCAGACGTGTTAATCCTAATTATCTTTGGATGTGTCAATCCCAAGGCACCAGATCTGTAATTCTCAAAAAATGAAGATCTCAGATATATTAATCCACTAGAGTGCCTTTAGATGTGGCGATGTGATAAGTATTTGATACTTTATGAACTTTTCATGGATATAATGAAAGAAGCAAGTTCACCCTTGCTCATCTAAAAATCGTAAGAAAGGCCAAATTAGTTGGAAGCACTGTTGTCAATCTAACCATGGGGGAACGAGAATCAGTTATGGGGGGATGCCATGAAAGTACACATTCGAGAGAAGGTTTTGTCCTCCAGGATTTTGAGAGGATAAAATGAATGAATTTTTGGAGCTAACCCAAGAAAGGAAGACCCTAAAAGAATACCACCAAACTTTTGTTAAACTTCTCCAATTTGCTCTAGAGATGGATGAGGTAACTCTTCTCCATCGATTCATTTAAAAGCTTAATCTACCATTGAATAACCTCGTCAAGAATGCAAAACCATCCTCTATTTCAGAAGCCATAATTATAGCCAGAGGCTATGATAAAGTTTTTTTATATAGAAAGTGTCGAGAGAAGGACAGGAGTCCTTCCATGTTAATCGTGAAGAGGTCCCCTAATCCAAGAGAGGAACATCAAGCCCACCCTTGGCTACAAGGAATCATGAGCTAGAGCAAAATTAGGTCCTATTAAGAGATAAGTATCTCCAAAAATAGAAATTCGAATTTAGGTGATAAGAGGTCATAATTAGAGTACTTTTCCATATTTAAAGTCCATGCATACTAAAAATGAGGAAAAGCAACGCGTTTCTAAAGATGGCATGTTTGCAGCTATATACAGACGTTTTTGCCTATTCTACCCACACCGCGGTGGCTTGTAGACTAGATGCCTTCTGGTTCTTTTGACCGATTATACGAGTATATTCTGAGTTCTTATCAGAGATTTATGGCCGAAATAGTTTGCTGCTTCTGTCAAGGTCTCTACACAAGAAAAACTGTAAGACGACAACAAGTAGTCTCAAGGTAATCCTAGAGCTTGAGATGTATATATATCCCTTCATTCTTATCTAATATCTTAGATGAGAAGGTTAGATTGCTACGGTCTTTTGGAGGAAGAGACCAGAACTCCATAGCTTTTCTTTTAAATAAAGAATAGTATGCCGTAGCCTTGCAAGAGAAGGCTATTTTGCCATAGACCTTCGAAAGAGAGAAAAGTCACAGTACGAGTAAGAGGAGATAAATCTTGGGGATGATCGGATGACTTCAATCGTAAGAGAAGGTATTAGAAGACTCTATTCTCTTATGTCAAGTTCTAAAGCTCTTGTTAACGAGCAAAGGCAACGATAAACGATAAATTTCTGTAAGGTATATATATATTTTTTTGTTTTACAATTATATATCATTCTTGGGGGTTGAGGTATGGCCTCGGCTTCTCTATTAATTGTTAATAGTGATCTATTTGATTGATTTACTAGTTAAAGTTTGTATTCTTTTAAACAACAGCATATGCCTTAATAAAGAATGTCTTATCGTAATCTCAAGTTGAAATGCTAAAATCTTTGTGAAAAGGATTGTTTTCTTAAGAAGGTAACATAGATTCTAGTCCTATGGTTTCGTTGAGTAAATGGATTGTTATCTTGGTTAAATTAGGTACAGGTACAACTCTCCCTGCTTTGATGCTGCGCCGTTCTTGTGCTTGTATAGCCGGATGGCAGAGATGTTGGTAAGGCCCGGAGAGTTGGCCCATGGTATCCCTCATACCATTGGGAGAATAAGATTTGCCGATTGAGGCGGGTGATTGTGATGCTGCCTAGTTTTTAGGGCCCAAGCTAGTGCGGTGAATCAGCCCACCCTAGTGCGGTGAATCAGCCACCCCTAGTGCGTAGACATCCCTCTGAGGGGCGGAAGAATGGAGCGATGGATCCTGAGAGGGCGACATGCTGCCGCCTTGAGTCCTCTCGCCACCAGCGGCCCGACGATGAGGTGTATGATTCCAGACAAACATGGGTCTAACTTGGGATGTGGGATTCCGAGAGGATACAATGAAAGAAGCAAGTTCACCCTTGCTCATCTGAAAATCGTAAGAAAGACCAAATTAGTTGGAAGCACTGTTGTCAATCTAACCACGGGGGAACCAGAATTAGTTATGGGGGGATGCCAGGAAAGTACACATTCGAGAGAAGGTTTTGTCCTCCAGGATTTCGAGAGGATAAAATGAATGAATTTTTGGAGCTAACCCAAGAAAGGAAGACCCTAAAAGAATACCACCAAACTTTTGTTAAACTTCTCCAATTTGCTCTAGAGATGGATGAGGTAACTCTTCTCCATCGATTCATTTAAAAGCTTAATCTACCATTGAATAACCTCGTCAAGAATGCAAAACCATCCTCTATTTCAGAAGCCATAATTATAGCCAGAGGCTATGATAAAGTTTTTTTATATAGAAAGTGTCGAGAGAAGGACAGGAGTCCTTCCATGTTAATCGTGAAGAGGTCCCCTAATCCAAGAGAGGAACATCAAGCCCACCCTTGGCTACAAGGAATCATGAGCTAGAGCAAAATTAGGTCAAGAAATAGGGATAGCAGGGTTAAAGATAACCGAATTCAACAAGTATTTCTATGAGTAAATAGAAGAGGATTGGTGCAAGATTCATGTGAAGTAATGTGCATGATGAATAGAGGTATTCTACAAGATGATACTAAGATTATGAAATTGCTATCATAGGTTAGCTTGCATAAAGGATTGATTCCCTTACGTTTTTCCATGACAATTGTGAAGTACCATATTACATGGGGGTATCGAATAAGGAATTTGAAGGTTTATATCATATGAGAGGTATATGGATGCATGAAATTAGGATAATTAGGCCAATTAACTTTGGAATAATAAAGATATTTTGGAGGCACAACAAAACGAGCCAAACACATGAAATAAGGGACTCTTTAAGAACACTGTATGTGTCTCTTTTAATATAGATTTCAATAAGGAAAGAGAGTGCACTCAGAGAAGAGTGAGGCAATAAGGCTAGAAACATTAGGAAAGTGTTAGAATAAAAATATTAGCTCCAAAAATCCTAAAAGAAATAGGAAGACAAGAATAGTTCTATTAGGAGATAAGTATCTCCAAGAATAGAAATTCGAATTTAGGTGATAAGAGGTCATATTTAGAGTACTTTTACATATTTAGAGTCCATGCATACTAAAAATGAGGAAAAGCAACGCGTTTCTAAAGATGGCATGTTTGCAGCTATATACAAACGTTTTTGCCTATTCTACCCGCGCCGCGGTGGCTTGTAGACTAGATGCCTTCCGGTTCTTTTGACCGATTCTACGAGTATATTCTGAGTTCTTATCAGAGATTTATGGCCGAAATAGTTTGCTGCTTCTGTCAAGGTCTCTACACAAGAAAAGCTGTAAGACGACAACAAGTAGCCTCAAGGTAATCCTAGAGCTTGAGATGTATATATATCCCTTCATTCTTATCTAATATCTTAGAAGAGAAGGTTAGATTGCTGTGGTCTTTCGGAGGAAGAGACCAGAACTCCATAGCTTTTCTTTTAAATAAAGAATAGTATGCCGTAGCCTTGCAAGAGAAGGCTATTTTGCCATATACCTTCGAAACAGAGAAAAGTCACAGTACGAGTAAGAGGAGATAAATCTTGGGGATGATCGGATGATTTCAATCGTAAGAGAAGGTATTAGAAGACTCTATTCTCTTATGTCAAGTTCTAAAGCTCTTGTTAACGAGCAAAGGCAACGATAAATGATAAATTTCTGTAAGGTATATATATATTTTTTTGTTTTACAATTATATATCATTCTTAGGGGTTGAGGTATGGCCTCGGCTTCTCTATTAATTGTTAATAGTGATCTATTTGATTGATTTACTAGTTTAAGTTTGTATTGTTTTAAACAACAGCATATGCCTTAATAAAGAATGTCTTATCGTAATCTCAAGTTGAAATGCTAAAATCTTTGTGAAAAGGATTGTTTTCTTAAGAAGGTAACATAGATTCTAGTCCTATGGTTTAGTTGAGTAAATGGATTGTTATCTTGGTTAAATTAGGTACAAGTACAACTCTCCCTGCCTTGATGCTGCGCCGTTCTTGTGCTTGTATAGCCGGACGGCGGAGATGTTGGTAAGGCCCGGAGCATGTTTATTTACGTCAAACAGTGTGGTAGGATTAATTAGAAAATAAATTAACGTGTGAATAGGGTGGAGAGTGGGAGGATGGAATGCCCCGATGGCACCATCCTACGGACGGGTGGACCCGATCAGTCGGGTAGCTTTCCAACAGATCAAGTGAAAACCCTACGCTAGATAAATAGGTTCTCGGGCAATTCTATTCTAGAAGACTAGGCCAGCGGCGGCTGTGCCTTGCATGGATGAGGAAAAAAGCGTTGTCTCTAGGAATTAAGACTAGTAGTTGTCCAAATTATGATCAATTACTCTATGGGTGATTTGATTTTTAGAAGACCACGCTCCCCCTGTGCTGCAGGGAGGATAGAACTAGGTCTTACCTATATGAATCGTATCCTTGAATCTCTGCATGGTCAAGGTGTATGAGTAGAAAATTTTCTCCAAGATAAGACTTAAGTGTTTCCCCTATTTTGGAAGGGAGAAACCTTACAAGTGGTATCAGAGCCGATCTTAATTCCTAGGATTTATTTTTCAAAGGTTAACTATCAAGGGAATAAAACAAGTGATTGTTTATCATACGAGGACGAATCACTTATTCCTACTGGCCATAGAAGTGGTTTGAATATCCTCGCATGTGGAGACAATCATCCTATGAAATTGTGCTTATATCTTGGGGGTGCACATGCAAGAAATTTGTACAATAAATTCGAGAAATAAGATTGGGGAGGAAACCTTTTGAGGAAAAACATAGGGCGATCGAATTAAGAAACTAGTGAGAGACTGAAGGACTAGAAGGATAGATTGAAACTTTGTTTAGAGAAATTTTTGAGGATATATCTCATTAACTTGCATATTATAAATTATTAAGATTAGAACTTCATTAAGGTTTGAATAGTTGACGTCATGTGAATGCCATCCATTGGCTTCTTTACACCAGGTCGATCATTTAAGATCTTGAACCCATCTCAGACAAACATGGGTCTAACTTGGGATGTGTGATTCCCAGAGGATCATGCTATTGGATGTGTTAATCCCAAGATATTAGATGTGTAATTTTTAGAAAACTAATTCATCGCAGACGTGTTAATCCTAATTATCTTTGGATGTGTCAATCCCAAGGCACCAGATCTGTAATTCTCAAAAAATGAAGATCTCAGAAATATTAATCCACTAGAGTGCCTTTAGATGTGGCGATGTGATAAGTATTTGATACTTTATGAACTTTTCATGGATATAATGAAAGAAGCAAGTTCACCCTTGCTCATCTAAAAATCGTAAGAAAGGCCAAATTAGTTGGAAGCACTGTTGTCAATCTAACCACGGGGGAACCAGAATCAGTTATGGGGGGATGCCATGAAAGTACACATTCGAGAGAAGGTTTTGTCCTCCAGGATTTTGAGAGGATAAAATGAATGAATTCTTGGAGCTAACCCAAGAAAGGAAGACCCTAAAAGAATACCACCAAACTTTTGTTAAACTTCTCCAATTTGCTATAGAGATGGATGAGGTAACTCTTCTCCATCGATTCATTTAAAAGCTTAATCTACCATTGAATAACCTCGTCAAGAATGCAAAACCATCCTCTATTTCAGAAGCCATAATTATAGCCAGAGGCTATGATAAAGTTTTTTTATATAGAAAGTGTCGAGAGAAGGACACGAGTCCTTCCATGTTAATCGTGAAGAGGTCCCCTAATCCAAGAGAGGAACATCAAGCCCACCCTTGGCTACAAGGAATCATGAGCTAGAGCAAAATTAGGTCAAGAAATAGGGATAGCAGGGTTAAAGATAACCGAATTCAACAAGTATTTCTGTGAGTAAATAGAAGAGGATTGGTGCAAGATTCATGTGAAGTAATGTGCATGATGAATAGAGGTATTCTACAAGATGATACTAAGATTATGAAATTGCTATCATAGGTTAGCTTGCATAAAGGATTGATTCCCTTACGTTTTTCCATGACAATTGTGAAGTACCATATTACATGGGGGTATAGAATAAGGAATTTGAAGGTTCATATCATATGAGAGGTATATGGATGCATGAAATTAGGATAATTAGGCCAATTAACTTTGGAATAATAAAGATATTTTGGAGGCACAACAAAACGAGCCAAACACATGAAATAAGGGACTCTTTAAGAACATTGTATGTGTGTCTTTTAATATAGATTTCAATAAGGAAAGAGAGTGCACTCAGAGAAGAGTGAGGCAATAAGGCTAGAAACATTAGGAAAGTGTTAGAATATAAATATTAGCTCCAAAAATCCTAAAAGAAATAGGAAGACAAGAATAGTTCTATTAGGAGATAAGTATCTCCAAGAATAGAAATTCGAATCTAGGTGATAAGAGGTCATATTTAGAGTACTTTTCCATATTTAAAGTCCATGCATACTAAAAATGAGGAAAAGCAACGCGTTTCTAAAGATGGCATGTTTGCAGCTATATACAGACGTTTTTGCCTATTCTACCCGCGCCGCGGCTTGTAGACTAGATGCCTTCCGGTTCTTTTGACCGATTCTACGAGTATATTCTGAGTTCTTATCAAAGATTTATGGCCGAAACAGTTTGCTGCTTCTGTCAAGGTCTCTACACAAGAAAAACTATAAGACGACAACAAGTAGCCTCAAGGTAATCCTAGAGCTTGAGATGTATATATATCCCTTCATTCTTATCTAATATCTTAGAAGAGAAGGTTAGATTGCTGTGGTCTTTCGGAGGAAGAGACCAGAACTCCATAGCTTCAACAGTATGAGTAAGAGGAGATAAATCTTGGGGATGATCGGATGACTTCAATCGTAAGAGAAGGTATTAGAAGACTCTATTCTCTTATGTCAAGTTCTAAAGCTCTTGTTAACGAGCAAAGGCAACGATAAACGATAAATTTCTGTAAGGTATATATATATTTTTTTGTTTTACAATTATATATCATTCTTAGGGGTTGAGGTATGGCCTCCGCTTCTCTATTAATTGTTAATAGTGATCTATTTGATTGATTTACTAGTTAAAGTTTGTATTCTTTTAAACAACAGCATATGCCTTAATAAAGAATGTCTTATCGTAATCTCAAGTTGAAATGCTAAAATCTTTGTGAAAAGGATTGTTTTCTTAAGAAGGTAACATAGATTCTAGTCCTATGGTTTAGTTGAGTAAATGGATTGTTATCTTGGATAAATTAGGTACAGGTACAACTCTCCCTGCCTTGATGCTGCGTCGTTCTTGTGCTTGTATAGTCAGACGGCAGAGATGTTGGTAAGGCCGCCCGGAGGGTTGGCCCATGGTATCCCTCATACCATTGGGAGAATGAGGTTCGCCGATTGAGGCGGGTGATTGTGATGCTGCCTAGTTTTGAGGGCCCCCCAAGCTAGTGCGGTGAATTAGTCCACCCTAGTGCGTAGACATCCCTCTGAGGGGCGCGAAATCGAGCAATAGAGCCTGAGAGGGCGACAGGCCGTCGGCTTGAGTCCTCTCGCCACCACCAGCGGCCCGACGATGAGGTGTATGGTCCCGTAGGGTTTTGCCCAGCATGTAGAGGCTGGAAGGTCAAATTCTAGATCATCGACAACAGTATAAAGGAAAAGAATAAGAGAGCCGGTTTGGCTTGTATGGAATTGATTCTTGTATAAACATTTAAAAAAATAAATCTTGTCTTTGGCATTATTGTATTGTGGAAAGAGGCTGTTTTAACGAACCTTGTGAAAGGTCCTTAAATAAAGAGCATGTTTATTTACGTCAAACAGTGTGGTAGGATTAATTAGAAAATAAATTAACGCGTGAGTAGGGTGGACCCGATCAGTCGGGTAGCTTTCCAACAGATCAAGTGAAAGCCCTACGCTAGATAAATAGGTTCTCGGGCAATTCTATTCTAGAAGACTAGGCCAGCATGGTCAAGGTGTATGAGTAGAAAATTTTCTCCAAGATAAGACTTAAGTGTTTCCCCTATTTTGGAAGGGAGAAACCTTACAAGTGGTATCAGAGCCGATCTTAATTCCTAGGATTTATTTTTCAAAGGTTAACTATCAAGGGAATAAAACAAGTGATTGTTTATCATACGAGGACGAATCACTTATTCCTACTGGCCATAGAAGTGGTTTGAATATTCTCGCATGTGGAGACAATCATCCTATGAAATTGTGCTTATATCTTGGGGGTGCACATGCAAGATATTTGTACAATAAATTCGAGAAATAAGATTGGGGAGGAAACCTTTTGAGGAAAAACATAGGGCGATCGAATTAAGAAACTAGTGAGAGACTGAATGACTAGAAGGATAGATTGAAATTTTGTTTAGAGAAATTTTTGAGGATATATCTCATTAACTTGCATATTATAAATTATTAAGATTAGAACTTCATTAAGGTTTGAATAGTTGACGTCATGTGAATGCCATCCATTGGCTTCTTTACACCAGGTCGATCATTTAAGATCTTGAACCCATCTCAGACAAACATGGGTCTAACTTGGGATGTGTGATTCCCAGAGGATCATGCTATTGGATGTGTTAATCCCAAGATACTAGATGTGTAATTTTTAGAAAACTAATTCATCGCAGACGTGTTAATCCTAATTATCTTTGGATGTGTCAATCCCAAGGCACCAGATCTGTAATTCTCAAAAAATGAAGATCTCAGATATATTAATCCACTAGAGTGCCTTTAGATGTGGCGATGTGATAAGTATTTGATACTTTATGAACTTTTCATGGATATAATGAAAGAAGCAAGTTCACCCTTGCTCATCTAAAAATCGTAAGAAAGGCCAAATTAGTTGGAAGCACTGTTGTCAATCTAACCACGGGGGAACCAGAATCAGTTATGGGGGGATGCCATGAAAGTACACATTCGAGAGAAGGTTTTGTCCTCCAGGATTTTGAGAGGATAAAATGAATGAATTTTTGGAGCTAACCCAAGAAAGGAAGACCCTAAAAGAATACCACCAAACTTTTGTTAAACTTCTCCAATTTGCTCTAGAGATGGATGAGGTAACTCTTCTCCATCGATTCATTTAAAAGCTTAATCTACCATTGAATAACCTCGTCAAGAATGCTAAACCATCCTCTATTTCAAAAGCCATAATTATAGCCAGAGGCTATGATAAAGTTTTTTTATATAAAAAGTGTCGAGAGAAGGACACGAGTCCTTCCATGTTAATCGTGAAGAGGTCCCCTAATCCAAGAGAGAAACATCAAGCCCACCCTTGGCTACAAGGAATCATGAGCTAGAGCAAAATTAGGTCAAGAAATAGGGATAGCAGGGTTAAAGATAACCCAATTCAACAAGTATTTCTGTGAGTAAATAGAAGAGGATTGGTGCAAGATTCATGTGAAGTAATGTGCATGATGAATAGAGGTATTCTACAAGATGATACTAAGATTATGAAATTGCTATCATAGGTTAGCTTGCATAAAGGATTGATTCCCTTACGTTTTTCCATGACAATTGTGAAGTACCATATTACATGGGGGTATAGAATAAGGAATTTGAAGGTTCATATCATATGAGAGGTATATGGATGGATGAAATTAGGATAATTAGGCCAATTAACTTTGGAATAATAAAGATATTTTGGAGGCACAACAAAACGAGCCAAACACATGAAATAAGGGACTCTTTAAGAACACTGTATGTGTCTCTTTTAATATAGATTTCAATAAGGAAAGAGAGTGCACTCAGAGAAGAGCGAGGCAATAAGGCTAGAAACATTAGGAAAGTGTTAGAATAAAAATATTAGCTCCAAAAATCCTAAAAGAAATAAGAAGGCAAGAATAGTTCTATTAAGAGATAAGTATCTTCAAAAATAGAAATTCGAATTTAGGTGATAAGAGGTCATAATTAGAGTACTTTTTCATAATTAAAATCCATGCATACTAAAAATGAGGAAAAGCCACGCGTTTCTAAAGATGGCATGTTTGCAGCTATATACAGACGTTTTTGCATATTCTACCCGCACCACGGTGGCTTGTAGACTAGATGCCTTCTGGTTCTTTTGACCAATTATACGAGTATATTCTGAGTTCTTATCAGAGATTTATGGCCGAAATAGTTTGTTGCTTCTATCAAGGTCTCTACACAAGAAAAACTGTAAGACGACAACAAGTAGTCTCAAGGTAATCCTAGAGCTTGAGATGTATATATATCCCTTCATTCTTATCTAATATCTTAGAAGAGAAGGTTAGATTGCTAGGGTCTTTCGGAGGAAGAGACCAGAACTCCATAGCTTTTCTTTTAAATAAAGAATAGTATGCCGTAGCCTTGCAAGAGAAGGCTATTTTGCCATAGACCTTCGAAAGAGAGAAAAGTCACAGTACGAGTAAGAGGAGATAAATCTTGGGGATGATCAAATGACTTCAATCGTAAGAGAAGGTATTAGAAGACTCTATTCTCTTATGTCAAGTTCTAAAGCTCTTGTTAACGAGCAAAGGCAACGATAAACGATAAATTTCTGTAAGGTATATATATATATTTTTTTGTTTTACAATTATATATCATTATTAGGGGTTGAGGTATGGCCTCCGCTTCTCTATTAATTGTTAATAGTGATCTATTTGATTGATTTACTAGTTAAAGTTTGTATTCTTTTAAACAACAGAATATGCCTTAATAAAGAATGTCTTATCGTAATCTCAAGTTGAAATGCTAAAATCTTTGTGAAAAGGATTGTTGTCTTAAGAAGGTAACATAGATTCTAGTCCTATGGTTTAGTTGAGTAAATGGATTGTTATCTTGGATAAATTAGGTACAGGTACAACTCTCCCTGCTTTGATGCTGCGCCGTTCTTGTGCTTGTATAGCCGGATGGCAGAGATGTTGGTAAGGCCCGGAGAGTTGGCCCATGGTATCCCTCATACCATTGGGAGAATAAGATTTGCCAATTGAGGCGGGTGATTGTGATGCTGCCCAGTTTTTAGGGCCCAAACTAGTGCGGTGAATCAGCCCACCCTAGTGCGGTGAATCAGCCACCCCTAGTGCGTAGACATCCCTCTGAGGGGCGGAAGAATGGAGCGATGGATCCTGAGAGGGCGACATGCTGCCGCCTTGAGTCCTCTCGCCACCAGCGGCCCGACGATGAGGTGTATGATTCCAGACAAACATGGGTCTAACTTGGGATGTGGGATTCCGAGAGGATACAATGAAAGAAGCAAGTTCACCCTTGCTCATCTGAAAATCGTAAGAAAGGCCAAATTAGTTGGAAGCACTGTTGTCAATCTAACCACGGGGGAACCAGAATTAGTTATGGGGGGATGCCAGGAAAGTACACATTCGAGAGAAGGTTTTGTCCTCCAGGATTTCGAGAGGATAAAATGAATGAATTTTTGGAGCTAACCCAAGAAAGGAAGACCCTAAAAGAATACCACCAAACTTTTGTTAAACTTCTCCAATTTGCTCTAGAGATGGATGAGGTAACTCTTCTCCATCGATTCATTTAAAAGCTTAATCTACCATTGAATAACCTCGTCAAGAATGCAAAACCATCCTCTATTTCAGAAGCCATAATTATAGCCAGAGGCTATGATAAAGTTTTTTTATATAGAAAGTGTCGAGAGAAGGACAGGAGTCCTTGCATGTTAATCGTGAAGAGGTCCCCTAATCCAAGAGAGGAACATCAAGCCCACCCTTGGCTACAAGGAATCATGAGCTAGAGCAAAATTAGGTCAAGAAATAGGGATAGCAGGGTTAAAGATAACCGAATTCAACAAGTATTTCTGTGAGTAAATAGAAGAGGATTGGTGCAAGATTCATGTGAAGTAATGTGCATGATGAATAGAGGTATTCTACAAGATGATACTAAGATTATGAAATTGCTATCATAGGTTAGCTTGCATAAAGGATTGATTCCCTTACGTTTTTCCATGACAATTGTGAAGTACCATATTACATGGGGGTATAGAATAAGGAATTTGAAGGTTCATATCATATGAGAGGTATATGGATGCATGAAATTAGGATAATTAGGCCAATTAACTTTGGAATAATAAAGATATTTTGGAGGCACAACAAAACGAGCCAAACACATGAAATAAGGGACTCTTTAAGAACACTGTATGTGTCTCTTTTAATATAGATTTCAATAAGGAAAGAGAGTGCACTCAGAGAAGAGTGAGGCAATAAGGCTAGAAACATTAGGAAAGTGTTAGAATAAAAATATTAGCTCCAAAAATCCTAAAAGAAATAAGAAGACAAGAATAGTTCTATTAGGAGATAAGTATCTCCAAAAATAGAAATTTGAATTTAGGTGATAAGAGGTCATATTTAGAGTACTTTTCCATATTTAAAGTCCATGCATACTAAAAATGAGGAAAAGCAACGCGTTTCTAAAGATGGCATGTTTGCAGCTATATACAGACGTTTTTGCCTATTCTACCCACACCGCGGTGGCTTGTAGACTAGATGCCTTCTGGTTCTTTTGACCGATTATACGAGTATATTCTGAGTTCTTATCAGAGATTTATGGCCGAAATAGTTTGCTGCTTCTGTCAAGTTCCTACACAAGAAAAACTGTAAGACGACAACAAGGAGTCTCAAGGTAATCCTAGATCTTGAGATGTATATATATCCCTTCATTCTTATCTAATATCTTAGAAGAGAAGGTTAGATTGCTACGGTCTTTCGGAGGAAGAGACCAGAACTCCATAGCTTTTCTTTTAAATAAAGAATAGTATGCCGTAGCCTTGCAAGAGAAGGCTATTTTGCCATAGACCTTCGAAAGAGAGAAAAGTCACAGTACGAGTAAGAGGAGATAAATCTTGGGGATGATCGGATGACTTCAATCGTAAGAGAAGGTATTAGAAGACTCTATTCTCTTATGTCAAGTTCTAAAGCTCTTGTTAACGAGCAAAGGCAACGATAAACGATAAATTTCTGTAAGGTATATATATATTTTTTTGTTTTACAATTATATATCATTCTTAGGGGTTGAGGTATGGCCTCCGCTTCTCTATTAATTGTTAATAGTGATCTATTTGATTGATTTACTAGTTAAAGTTTGTATTCTTTTAAACAACAGCATATGCCTTAATAAAGAATGTCTTATCGTAATCTCAAGTTGAAATGCTAAAATCTTTGTGAAAAGGATTGTTTTCTTAAGAAGGTAACATAGATTCTAGTCCTATGGTTTAGTTGAGTAAATGGATTGTTATCTTGGTTAAATTAGGTACAGGTACAGCTCTCCCTGCTTTGATGCTGCGCCGTTCTTGTGCTTGTATAGCCGGATGGCAGAGATGTTGGTAAGGCCCGGAGAGTTGGCCCATGGTATCCCTCATACCATTGGGAGAATAAGATTTGCCGATTGAGGCGGGTGATTGTGATGCTGCTTAGTTTTTAGGGCCCAAGCTAGTGCGGTGAATCAGCCACCCCTAGTGCGTAGACATCCCTCTGAGGGGCGGAAGAATGGAGCGATGGATCCTGAGAGGGCGACATGCTGCCGCCTTGAGTCCTCTCACCAGCGGCCCGACGATGAGGTGTATGATTCGAGACAAACATGGGTCTAACTTGGGATGTGGGATTCCTAGAGGATACAATGAAAGAAGCAAGTTCACCCTTGCTCATCTGAAAATCGTAAGAAAGGCCAAATTAGTTGGAAGCACTTTTGTCAATCTAACCACGGGGGAACCAGAATTAGTTATGGGGGGATGCCAGGAAAGTACACATTCGAGAGAAGGTTTTGTCCTCCAGGATTTCGAGAGGATAAAATGAATGAATTTTTGGAGCTAACCCAAGAAAGGAAGACCCTAAAAGAATACCACCAAACTTTTGTTAAACTTCTCCAATTTGCTCTAGAGATGGATGAGGTAACTCTTCTCCATCGATTCATTTAAAAGCTTAATCTACCATTGAATAACCTCGTCAAGAATGCAAAACCATCCTCTATTTCAGAAGCCATAATTATAGCCAGAGGCTATGATAAAGTTTTTTTATATAGAAAGTGTCGAGAGAAGGACAGGAGTCCTTCCATGTTAATCGTGAAGAGGTCCCCTAATCCAAGAGAGGAACATCAAGCCCACCCTTGGCTACAAGGAATCATGAGCTAGAGCAAAATTAGGTCAAGAAATAGGGATAGCAGGGTTAAAGATAACCGAATTCAACAAGTATTTCTGTGAGTAAATAGAAGAGGATTGGTGCAAGATTCATGTGAAGTAATGTGCATGATGAATAGAGGTATTCTACAAGATGATACTAAGATTATGAAATTGCTATCATAGGTTAGCTTGCATAAAGGATTGATTCCCTTACGTTTTTCCATGACAATTGTGAAGTACCATATTACATGGGGGTATAGAATAAGGAATTTGAAGGTTCATATCATATGAGAGGTATATGGATGCATGAAATTAGGATAATTAGGCCAATTAACTTTGGAATAATAAAGATATTTTGGAGGCACAACAAAACGAGCCAAACACATGAAATAAGGGACTCTTTAAGAACACTGTATGTGTCTCTTTTAATATAGATTTCAATAAGGAAAGAGAGTGCACTCAGAGAAGAGTGAGGCAATAAGACTAGAAACATTAGGAAAGTGTTAGAATAAAAATATTAGCTCCAAAAATCCTAAAAGAAATAAGAAGACAAGAATAGTTCTATTAGGAGATAAGTATCTCCAAAAATAGAAATTTGAATTTAGGTGATAAGAGGTCATATTTAGAGTACTTTTCCATATTTAAAGTCCATGCATACTAAAAATGAGGAAAAGCAACGCGTTTCTAAAGATGGCATGTTTGCAGCTATATACAGACGTTTTTGCCTATTCTACCCACACCGCGGTGGCTTGTAGACTAGATGCCTTCTGGTTCTTTTGACCGATTATACGAGTATATTCTGAGTTCTTATCAGAGATTTATGGCCGAAATAGTTTGCTGCTTCTGTCAAGTTCCTACACAAGAAAAACTGTAAGACGACAACAAGGAGTCTCAAGGTAATCCTAGATCTTGAGATGTATATATATCCCTTCATTCTTATCTAATATCTTAGAAGAGAAGGTTAGATTGCTACGGTCTTTCGGAGGAAGAGACCAGAACTCCATAGCTTTTCTTTTAAATAAAGAATAGTATGCCGTAGCCTTGCAAGAGAAGGCTATTTTGCCATAGACCTTCGAAAGAGAGAAAAGTCACAGTACGAGTAAGAGGAGATAAATCTTGGGGATGATCGGATGACTTCAATCGTAAGAGAAGGTATTAGAAGACTCTATTCTCTTATGTCAAGTTCTAAAGCTCTTGTTAACGAGCAAAGGCAACGATAAACGATAAATTTCTGTAAGGTATATATATATTTTTTTGTTTTACAATTATATATCATTCTTAGGGGTTGAGGTATGGCCTCCGCTTCTCTATTAATTGTTAATAGTGATCTATTTGATTGATTTACTAGTTAAAGTTTGTATTCTTTTAAACAACAGCATATGCCTTAATAAAGAATGTCTTATCGTAATCTCAAGTTGAAATGCTAAAATCTTTGTGAAAAGGATTGTTTTCTTAAGAAGGTAACATAGATTCTAGTCCTATGGTTTAGTTGAGTAAATGGATTGTTATCTTGGTTAAATTAGGTACAGGTACAGCTCTCCCTGCTTTGATGCTGCGCCGTTCTTGTGCTTGTATAGCCGGATGGCAGAGATGTTGGTAAGGCCCGGAGAGTTGGCCCATGGTATCCCTCATACCATTGGGAGAATAAGATTTGCCGATTGAGGCGGGTGATTGTGATGCTGCTTAGTTTTTAGGGCCCAAGCTAGTGCGGTGAATCAGCCACCCCTAGTGCGTAGACATCCCTCTGAGGGGCGGAAGAATGGAGCGATGGATCCTGAGAGGGCGACATGCTGCCGCCTTGAGTCCTCTCACCAGCGGCCCGACGATGAGGTGTATGATTCGAGACAAACATGGGTCTAACTTGGGATGTGGGATTCCTAGAGGATACAATGAAAGAAGCAAGTTCACCCTTGCTCATCTGAAAATCGTAAGAAAGGCCAAATTAGTTGGAAGCACTGTTGTCAATCTAACCACGGGGGAACTAGAATTAGTTATGGGGGGATGCCAGGAAAGTACACATTCGAGAGAAGGTTTTGTCCTCCAGGATTTCGAGAGGATAAAATGAATGAATTTTTGGAGCTAACCCAAGAAAGGAAGACCCTAAAAGAATACCACCAAACTTTTGTTAAACTTCTCCAATTTGCTCTAGAGATGGATGAGGTAACTCTTCTCCATCGATTCATTTAAAAGCTTAATCTACCATTGAATAACCTCGTCAAGAATGCAAAACCATCCTCTATTTCAGAAGCCATAATTATAGCCAGAGGCTATGATAAAGTTTTTTTATATAGAAACTGTCGAGAGAAGGACACGAGTCCTTCCATGTTAATCGTGAAGAGGTCCCCCAATCCAAGAGAGGAACATCAAGCCCACCCTTAGCTACAAGGAATCATGAGCTAGAGCAAAATTAGGTCAAGAAATAGGGATAGCAGGGTTAAATATAACCGAATTCAACAAGTATTTCTATGAGTAAATAGAAGAGGATTGGTGCAAGATTCATGTGAAGTAATGTGCATGATGAATAGAGGTATTCTACAAGATGATACTAAGATTATGAAATTGCTATCATAGGTTAGCTTGCATAAAGGATTGATTCCCTTACGTTTTGCCATGACAATTATGAAGTACCATATTACATGGGGGTATAGAATAAGGAATTTGATGGTTCATATCATATGAGAGGTATATGGATGCATGAAATTAGGATAATTAGGCCAATTAACTTTGGAATAATAAAGATATTTTGGAGGCATAACAAAACGAGCTAAACACATGAAATAAGGGACTCTTTAAGAACACTGTATGTGTCTCTTTCAATATAGATTTCAATAAGGAACGAGAGTGCACTTAGAGAAGAGTGAGGCAATAAGGCTAGAAACATTAGGAAAGTGTTAGAATAAAAATATTAGCTCCAAAAATCCTAAAAGAAATAAGAAGACAAGAATAGTTCTATTAAGAGATAAGTATCTCCAAAAGTAGAAATTCGAATTTAGGTGATAAGAGGTCATATTTAGAGTACTTTTACATATTTAGAGTCCATGCATACTAGAAATGAGGAAAAGCAACGCGTTTCTAAAGATGGCATGTTTGCAGCTATATACAGACGTTTTTGCCTATTCTACCCGCGCCGCGGTAACTTGTAGACTAGATGCCTTCCGGTTCTTTTGACTGATTATACGAGTATATTCTAAGTTCTTATCAGAGATATATGGCCGAAACAGTTTGCTGCTTCCGTCAAGGTCTCTACACAAGAAAAACTGTAAGACGACAACAAGTAGTCTCAAGGTAATCCTAGAGCTTGAGATGTATATATATCCCTTCATTCTTATCTAATATCTTAGAAGAGAAGGTTTGATTGGTATGGTCTTTCGGAGGAAGAGACCAGAACTCCATAGCTTCTCTTTTAAATAAAGAATAGTATGCCGTAGCCTCGCAAGAGAAGGCTATTTTGCCATAGACCTTTGAAAGAGAGAAAAGTCACAGTATGAGAAAGAGGAGATAAATCTTGGGGATGATCGGATGACTTCAATCGTAAGAGAAGGTATTAGAAGACTCTATTCTCTTATGTCAAGTTCTAAAGCTCCTGTTAACGAGAAAAGGCAACCATAAACGATAAATTTCTGTAAGGTGTATATATATTTTTTTGTTTTACAATTATATATCATTCTTAGGGGTTGAGGTATGGCCTCTGCTTCTCTATGAATTGTTAAAAGTGATCTATTTGATTGATTTACTAGTTAAAGTTTGTATTCTTTTAAACAACAGCATATGCCTTAATAAAGAATGTCTTATCGTAATCTCAAGTTGAAATGCTAAAATCTTTGTGGAAAGGATTGTTTTCTTAAGAAGGTAACATAGATTCTAGTCCTATGGTTTAGTTGAGTAAATGGATTGTTATCTTGGTTAAATTAGGTACAGGTACAACTCTTCCTGCTTTGATGCTGCGCCGTTCTTGTGCTTGTATAGCTGGATGGCGGAGATGTTGGTAAGGCTCGGAGAGTTGGCCCATGGTATCCCTCATACCATTGGGAGAATAAGATTTGCCCATTGAGGCGGGTGATTGTGATGCTGCCTAGTTTTTAGGGCCCAAGCTAGTGCGGTGAATCAGCCCACCCTAGTGCGGTGAATCAGCCACCCCTAGTGCGTAGACATCCCTCTGAGGGGAGGAAGAATGGAGCGATGGAGCCTAAGAGGGCGACATGCTGCCGCCTTGAGTCCTCTCGCCACCACCAGCAGCCCGACGATGAGGTGTATGATGCCAGACTAACTTGGGATGTGGGATTCCCAGAGGATACCATGAAAGAAGCAAGTTCCCTCTTGCTCATCTAAAAATCATAAGAAAGTCCAAATTAGTTGGAAGCACTGTTGTCAATCTAACCACGGGGGAACCAGAATAAGTTATGGGGGGATGCCATGCCATGAAAGTACACATTCGAGAGAAGGTTTTGTCCTCCAGGATTTCGAGAGGATAAAATGAATGAATTTTTGGAGCTAACCCAAGAAAGGAAGACCCTAAAAGAATACCACCAAACTTTTGTTAAACTTCTCCAATTTGCTCTAGAGATGGATGAGGTAACTCTTCTCCATCGATTCATTTAAAAGCTTAATCTACCATTGAATAACCTCGTCAAGAATGCAAAACCATCCTCTATTTCAGAAGCCATAATTATAGCCAGAGGCTATGATAAAGTTTTTTTATATAGAAAGTGTCGAGAGAAGGACACGAGTCCTTCCATGTTAATCGTGAAGAGGTCCCCTAATCCAAGAGAGGAACATCAAGCCCACCCTTGGCTACAAGGAATCATGAGCTAGAGCAAAATTAGGTCAAGAAATAGGGATAGCAGGGTTAAAGATAACCGAATTCAACAAGTATTTCTGTGAGTAAATAGGAGAGGATTGGTGCAAGATTCATGTGAAGTAATGTGCCTGATGAATAGAGGTATTCTACAAGATGATACTAAGATTATGAAATTGCTATCATAGGTTAGCTTGCATAAAGGATTGATTCCCTTACGTTTTTCCATGACAATTGTGAAGTACCATATTACATGGGGGTATAGAATAAGGAATTTGAAGGTCCATATCATATGAGAGGTATATGGATGCATGAAATTTGGATAATTAGGCCAATTAACTTTGGAATAATAAAGATATTTTGGAGGCACAACAAAACGAGCCAAACACATGAAATAAGGGACTCTTTAAGAACACTGTATGTGTCTCTTTTAATATAGATTTCAATAAGGAAAGAGAGTGCACTCAGAGAAGAGTAAGGCAATAAGGCTAGAAACATTAGGAAAGTGTTAGAATAAAAATATTAGCTCCAAAAATCCTAAAAGAAATAAGAAGACAAGAATAGTTCTATTAAGAGATGAGTATCTCCAAAAATAGAAATTCAAATTTAGGTGATAAGAGGTCTTATTTAGAGTACTTTTACATATTTAGAGTCCATGCATACTAAAAGTGAAAAAAAGCAACGCGTTTCTAAAGATGGCATGTTTGCAGCTATATACAGACATTTTTGCCTATTCTACCCGTGCCGCGGTGGCTTGTAGACTTGATGCCTTCCGGTTCTTTTGACCGATTATACGAGTATATTCTGAGTTCTTATCAGAGATTTATGGCCGAAACAGTTTGCTGCTTCTGTCAAGGTCTCTACACAAGAAAAACTGTAAGACGACAACAAGTAGTCTCAAGGTAATCCTAGATCTTGAGATATATATATCCCTTCATTCTTATCTAATATCTTAGAAGAGAAGGTTAGATTGCTATGGTCTTTCGGAGGAAGAGACCAGAACTCCATAGCTTTTCTTTTAAATAAAGAATAGTATCCGTAGCCTTGCAAGAGAAGGCTATTTTGCCATATACCTTCGAAACAGAGAAAAGTCACAGTACGAGTAAGAGGAGATAAATCTTGGGGATGATCGGATGATTTCAATCGTAAGAGAAGGTATTAGAAGACTCTATTCTCTTATGTCAAGTTCTAAAGCTCTTGTTAACGAGCAAAGGCAACGATAAATGATAAATTTCTGTAAGGTATATATATATTTTCTTGTTTTACAATTATATATCATTCTTAGGGGTTGAGGTATGGCCTCGGCTTCTCTATTAATTGTTAATAGTGATCTATTTGATTGATTTACTAGTTAAAGTTTGTATTCTTTTAAACAACAGCATATGCCTTAATAAAGAATGTCTTATCATAATCTCAAGTTGAAATGCTAAAATCTTTGTGAAAAGGATTGTTTTCTTAAGAAGGTAACATAGATTCTAGTCCTATGGTTTAGTTGAGTAAATGGATTGTTATCTTGGTTAAATTAGGTACAAGTACAACTCTCCCTGCCTTGATGCTGCGCCGTTCTTGTGCTTGTATAGCCGGACGGCGGAGATGTTGGTAAGGCCCGGAGGGTTGGCCCATGGTATCCCTCATACCATTGTGAGAATGAGGTTCGCCGATTGAGGCGGGTGATTGTGATGCTGCCTAGTTTTGAGGGCCCAAGCTAGTGCGGTGAATTAGTCCACCCTAGTGCGTAGACATCCCTCTGAGGGGCGAAAAATCGAGCAATAGAGCCTGAGAGGGCGACAGGCCATCGGCTTGAGTCCTCTCGCCACCACCAGCGGCCCGACGATGAGGTGTATGGTCCCGTAGGGTTTTGCCCAGCATGTAGAGGCTGGAAGGTCAAATTCTAGATCATCGACAACAGTATAAAGGAAAAGAATAAGAGAGCCGGTTTGGCTTGTATGGAATTGATTCTTGTATAAACATTTAAAAAAAATAAATCCTGTCTTTGGCATTATTGTATTGTGGAAAGAGGCTGTTTTAACGAACCTTGTGAAAGGGCCTTAAATAAAGAGCATGTTTATTTACGTCAAACAGTGTGGTAGGATTAATTAGAAAATAAATTAACGTGTGAATAGGGTGGAGAGTGGGAGGATGGAATGCCCCGATGGCACCATCCTACGGACGGGTGGACCCGATCAGTCGGGTAGCTTTCCAACAGATCAAGTGAAAACCCTACGCTAGATAAATAGGTTCTCGGGCAATTCTATTCTAGAAGACTAGGCCAGCGGCGGCTGTGCCTTGCATGGATGAGGAAAAAAGCGTTGTCTCTAGGAATTAAGACTAGTAGTTGTCCAAATTATGATCAATTACTCTATGGGTGATTTGATTTTTAGAAGACCACGCTCCCCCTGTGCTGCAGGGAGGATAGAACTAGGTCTTACCTATATGAATCGTATCCTTGAATCTCTGCATGGTCAAGGTGTATGAGTAGAAAATTTTCTCCAAGATAAGACTTAAGTGTTTCCCCTATTTTGGAAGGGAGAAACCTTACAAGTGGTATCAGAGCCGATCTTAATTCCTAGGATTTATTTTTCAAAGGTTAACTATCAAGGGAATAAAACAAGTGATTGTTTATCATACGAGGACGAATCACTTATTCCTACTGGCCATAGAAGTGGTTTGAATATCCTCGCATGTGGAGACAATCATCCTATGAAATTGTGCTTATATCTTGGGGGTGCACACGCAAGAAATTTGTACAATAAATTCGAGAAATAAGATTGGGGAGGAAACCTTTTGAGGAAAAACATAGGGCGATCGAATTAAGAAACTAGTGAGAGACTGAAGGACTAGAAGGATAGATTGAAACTTTGTTTAGAGAAATTTTTGAGGATATATCTCATTAACTTGCATATTATAAATTATTAAGATTAGAACTTCATTAAGGTTTGAATAGTTGACGTCATGTGAATGCCATCCATTGGCTTCTTTACACCAGGTCGATCATTTAAGATCTTGAACCCATCTCAGACAAACATGGGTCTAACTTGGGATGTGTGATTCCCAGAGGATCATGCTATTGGATGTGTTAATCCCAAGATATTAGATGTGTAATTTTTAGAAAACTAATTCATCGCAGACGTGTTAATCCTAATTATCTTTGGATGTGTCAATCCCAAGGCACCAGATCTGTAATTCTCAAAAAATGAAGATCTCAGAAATATTAATCCACTAGAGTGCCTTTAGATGTGGCGATGTGATAAGTATTTGATACTTTATGAACTTTTCATGGATATAATGAAAGAAGCAAGTTCACCCTTGCTCATCTAAAAATCGTAAGAAAGGCCAAATTAGTTGGAAGCACTGTTGTTAATCTAACCACGGGGGAACCAGAATCAGTTATGGGGGGATGCCATGAAAGTACACATTCGAGATAAGGTTTTGTCCTCCAGGATTTTGAGAGGATAAAATGAATGAATTTTTGGAGCTAACCCAAGAAAGGAAGACCCTAAAAGAATACCACCAAACTTTTGTTAAACTTCTCCAATTTGCTATAGAGATGGATGAGGTAACTCTTCTCCATCGATTCATTTAAAAGCTTAATCTACCATTGAATAACCTCGTCAAGAATGCAAAACCATCCTCTATTTCAGAAGCCATAATTATAGCCAGAGGCTATGATAAAGTTTTTTTATATAGAAAGTGTCGAGAGAAGGACACGAGTCCTTCCATGTTAATCGTGAAGAGGTCCCCTAATCCAAGAGAGGAACATCAAGCCCACCCTTGGCTACAAGGAATCATGAGCTAGAGCAAAATTAGGTCAAGAAATAGGGATAGCAAGGTTAAAGATAACCGAATTCAACAAGTATTTATGTGAGTAAATAGAAGAGGATTGGTGCAAGATTCATGTGAAGTAATGTGCATGATGAATAGAGGTATTCTACAAGATGATACTAAGATTATGAAATTGCTATCATAGGTTAGCTTGCATAAAGGATTGATTCCCTTACGTTTTTCCATGACAATTGTGAAGTACCATATTACATGGGGGTATAGAATAAGGAATTTGAAGGTTCATATCATATGAGAGGTATATGGATGCATGAAATTAGGATAATTAGGCCAATTAACTTTGGAATAATAAAGATATTTTGGAGGCACAACAAAACGAGCCAAACACATGAAATAAGGGACTCTTTAAGAACATTGTATGTGTCTCTTTTAATATAGATTTCAATAAGGAAAGAGAGTGCACTCAGAGAAGAGTGAGGCAATAAGGCTAGAAACATTAGGAAAGTGTTAGAATAAAAATATTAGCTCCAAAAATCCTAAAAGAAATAGGAAGACAAGAATAGTTCTATTAGGAGATAAGTATCTCCAAGAATAGAAATTCGAATCTAGGTGATAAGAGGTCATATTTAGAGTACTTTTCCATATTTAAAGTCCATGCATACTAAAAATGAGGAAAAGCAACGCGTTTCTAAAGATGGCATGTTTGCAGCTATATACAGACGTTTTTGCCTATTCTACGCGCGCCGCGGCTTGTAGACTAGATGCCTTCCGGTTCTTTTGACCGATTCTACGAGTATATTCTGAGTTCTTATCAAAGATTTATGGCCGAAACAGTTTGCTGCTTCTGTCAAGGTCTCTACACAAGAAAAACTATAAGACGACAACAAGTAGCCTCAAGGTAATCCTAGAGCTTGAGATGTATATATATCCCTTCATTCTTATCTAATATCTTAGAAGAGAAGGTTAGATTGCTGTGGTCTTTCGGAGGAAGAGACCAGAACTCCATAGCTTCAACAGTACGAGTAAGAGGAGATAAATCTTGGGGATGATCGGATGACTTCAATCGTAAGAGAAGGTATTAGAAGACTCTATTCTCTTATGTCAAGTTCTAAAGCTCTTGTTAACGAGCAAAGGCAACGATAAACGATAAATTTCTGTAAGGTATATATATATTTTTTTGTTTTACAATTATATATCATTCTTAGGGGTTGAGGTATGGCCTCCGCTTCTCTATTAATTGTTAATAGTGATCTATTTGATTGATTTACTAGTTAAAGTTTGTATTCTTTTAAACAACAGCATATGCCTTAATAAAGAATGTCTTATCGTAATCTCAAGTTGAAATGCTAAAATCTTTGTGAAAAGGATTGTTTTCTTAAGAAGGTAACATAGATTCTAGTCCTATGGTTTAGTTGAGTAAATGGATTGTTATCTTGGATAAATTAGGTACAGGTACAACTCTCCCTGCCTTGATGCTGCGTCGTTCTTGTGCTTGTATAGTCAGACGGCAGAGATGTTGGTAAGGCCGCCCGGAGGGTTGGCCCATGGTATCCCTCATACCATTGGGAGAATGAGGTTCGCCGATTGAGGCGAGTGATTGTGATGCTGCCTAGTTTTGAGGGCCCAAGCTAGTGCGGTGAATTAGTCCACCCTAGTGCGTAGACATCCCTCTGAGGGGCGCGAAATCGAGCAATAGAGCCTGAGAGGGCGACAGGCCGTCGGCTTGAGTCCTCTCGCCACCACCAGCGGCCCGACGATGAGGTGTATGGTCCCGTAGGGTTTTGCCCAGCATGTAGAGGCTGGAAGGTCAAATTCTAGATCATCGACAACAGTATAAAGGAAAAGAATAAGAGAGCCGGTTTGGCTTGTATGGAATTGATTCTTGCATAAACATTTAAAAAAAAAAAAATCTTGTCTTTGGCATTATTGTATTGTGGAAAGAGGCTGTTTTAACGAACCTTGTGAAAGGTCCTTAAATAAAGAGCATGTTTATTTACGTCAAACAGTGTGGTAGGATTAATTAGAAAATAAATTAACGCGTGAGTAGGGTGGAGAGTGGGAGGATGGAATGCCCCGATGGCACCATCCTACGGACGGGTGGACCCGATCAGTCGGGTAGCTTTCCAACAGATCAAGTGAAAGCCCTACGCTAGATAAATAGGTTCTCGGGCAATTCTATTCTAGAAGACTAGGCCAGCATGGTCAAGGTGTATGAGTAGAAAATTTTCTCCAAGATAAGACTTAAGTGTTTCCCCTATTTTGGAAGGGAGAAACCTTACAAGTGGTATCAGAGCCGATCTTAATTCCTAGGATTTATTTTTCAAAGGTTAACTATCAAGGGAATAAAACAAGTGATTGTTTATCATACGAGGACGAATCACTTATTCCTACTGGCCATAGAAGTGGTTTGAATATTCTCGCATGTGGAGACAATCATCCTATGAAATTGTGCTTATATCTTGGGGGTGCACACGCAAGATATTTGTACAATAAATTCGAGAAATAAGATTGGGGAGGAAACCTTTTGAGGAAAAACATAGGGCGATCGAATTAAGAAACTAGTGAGAGACTGAATGACTAGAAGGATAGATTGAAATTTTGTTTAGAGAAATTTTTGAGGATATATCTCATTAACTTGCATCTTATAAATTATTAAGATTAGAACTTCATTAAGGTTTGAATAGTTGACGTCATGTGAATGCCATCCATTGGCTTCTTTACACCAGGTCGATCATTTAAGATCTTGAACCCATCTCAGACAAACATGGGTCTAACTTGGGATGTGTGATTCCCAGAGGATCATGCTATTGGATGTGTTAATCCCAAGATACTAGATGTGTAATTTTTAGAAAACTAATTCATCGCAGACGTGTTAATCCTAATTATCTTTGGATGTGTCAATCCCAAGGCACCAGATCTGTAATTCTCAAAAAATGAAGATCTCAGATATATTAATCCACTAGAGTGCCTTTAGATGTGGCGATGTGATAAGTATTTGATACTTTATGAACTTTTCATGGATATAATGAAAGAAGCAAGTTCACCCTTGCTCATCTAAAAATCGTAAGAAAGGCCAAATTAGTTGGAAGCACTGTTGTCAATCTAACCACGGGGGAACCAGAATCAGTTATGGGGGGATGCCATGAAAGTACACATTCGAGAGAAGGTTTTGTCCTCCAGGATTTTGAGAGGATAAAATGAATGAATTTTTGGAGCTAACCCAAGAAAGGAAGACCCTAAAAGAATACCACCAAAATTTTGTTAAACTTCTCCAATTTGCTCTAGAGATGGATGAGGTAACTCTTCTCCATCGATTCATTTAAAAGCTTAATCTACCATTGAATAACCTCGTCAAGAATGCAAAACCATCCTCTATTTCAGAAGCCATAATTATAGCCAGAGGCTATGATAAAGTTTTTTTATATAAAAAGTGTCGAGAGAAGGACACGAGTCCTTCCATGTTAATCGTGAAGAGGTCCCCTAATCCAAGAGAGAAACATCAAGCCCACCCTTGGCTACAAGGAATCATGAGCTAGAGCAAAATTAGGTCAAGAAATAGGGATAGCAGGGTTAAAGATAACCAAATTCAACAAGTATTTCTGTGAGTAAATAGAAGAGGATTGGTGCAAGATTCATGTGAAGTAATGTGCATGATGAATAGAGGTATTCTACAAGATGATACTAAGATTATGAAATTGCTATCATAGGTTAGCTTGCATAAAGGATTGATTCCCTTACGTTTTTCCATGACAATTGTGAAGTACCATATTACATGGGGGTATAGAATAAGGAATTTGAAGGTTCATATCATATGAGAGGTATATGGATGGATGAAATTAGGATAATTAGGCCAATTAACTTTGGAATAATAAAGATATTTTGGAGGCACAACAAAACGAGCCAAACACATGAAATAAGGGACTCTTTAAGAACACTATATGTGTCTCTTTTAATATAGATTTCAATAAGGAAAGAGAGTGCACTCAGAGAAGAGCGAGGCAATAAGGCTAGAAACATTAGGAAAGTGTTAGAATAAAAATATTACCCCCAAATTCCTAAAAGAAATAAGAAGGCAAGAATAGTTCTATTAAGAGATAAGTATCTTCAAAAATAGAAATTCGAATTTAGGTGATAAGAGGTCATAATTAGAGTACTTTTCCATAATTAAAATCCATGCATACTAAAAATGAGGAAAAGCCACGCGTTTCTAAAGATGGCATGTTTGCAGCTATATACAGACGTTTTTGCATATTCTACCCGCACCGCGGTGGCTTGTAGACTAGATGCCTTCTGGTTCTTTTGACCAATTATACGAGTATATTTTGAGTTCTTATCAGAGATTTATGGCCGAAATAGTTTGCTGCTTCTGTCAAGGTCTCTACACAAGAAAAACTGTAAGACGACAACAAGTAGTCTCAAGGTAATCCTAGAGCTTGAGATGTATATATATCCCTGCATTCTTATCTAATATCTTAGAAGAGAAGGTTAGATTGCTATGGTCTTTCGGAGGAAGAGACCAGAACTCCATAGCTTTTCTTTTAAATAAAGAATAGTATGCCGTAGCCTTGCAAGAGAAGGCTATTTTGCCATAGACCTTCGAAAGAGAGAAAAGTCACAGTACGAGTAAGAGGAGATAAATCTTGGGGATGATCAAATGACTTCAATCGTAAGAGAAGGTATTAGAAGACTCTATTCTCTTATGTCAAGTTCTAAAGCTCTTGTTAACGAGCAAAGGCAACGATAAACGATAAATTTCTGTAAGGTATATATATATTTTTTTTGTTTTACAATTATATATCATTATTAGGGGTTGAGGTATGGCCTCCGCTTCTCTATTAATTGTTAATAGTGATCTATTTGATTGATTTACTAGTTAAAGTTTGTATTCTTTTAAACAACAGAATATGCCTTAATAAAGAATGTCTTATCGTAATCTCAAGTTGAAATGCTAAAATCGTTGTGAAAAGGATTGTTTTCTTAAGAAGGTAACATAGATTCTAGTCCTATGGTTTAGTTGAGTAAATGGATTGTTATCTTGGATAAATTAGGTACAGGTACAACTCTCCCTGCTTTGATGCTGCGCCGTTCTTGTGCTTGTATAGCCGGATGGCAGAGATGTTGGTAAGGCCCGGAGAGTTGGCCCATGGTATCCCTCATACCATTGGGAGAATAAGATTTGCCAATTGAGGCGGGTGATTGTGATGCTGCCCAGTTTTTAGGGCCCAAGCTAGTGTGGTGAATCAGCCCACCCTAGTGCGGTGAATCAGCCACCCCTAGTGCGTAGACATCCCTCTGAGGGGCGGAAGAATGGAGCGATGGATCCTGAGAGGGCGACATGCTGCCGCCTTGAGTCCTCTCGCCACCAGCGGCCCGACGATGAGGTGTATGATTCCAGACAAACATGGGTCTAACTTGGGATGTGGGATTCCGAGAGGATACAATGAAAGAAGCAAGTTCACCCTTGCTCATCTGAAAATCGTAAGAAAGGCCAAATTAGTTGGAAGCACTGTTGTCAATCTAACCACGGGGGAACCAGAATTAGTTATGGGGGGATGCCAGGAAAGTACACATTCGAGAGAAGGTTTTGTCCTCCAGGATTTTGAGAGGATAAAATGAATGAATTTTTGGAGCTAACCCAAGAAAGGAAGACCCTAAAAGAATACCACCAAACTTTTGTTAAACTTCTCCAATTTGCTCTAGAGATGGATGAGGTAACTCTTCTCCATCGATTCATTTAAAAGCTTAATCTACCATTGAATAACCTCGTCAAGAATGCAAAACCATCCTCTATTTCAGAAGCCATAATTATAGCCAGAGGCTATGATAAAGTTTTTTTATATAGAAAGTGTCGAGAGAAGGACAGGAGTCCTTCCATGTTAATCGTGAAGAGGTCCCCTAATCCAAGAGAGGAACATCAAGCCCACCCTTGGCTACAAGGAATCATGAGCTAGAGCAAAATTAGGTCAAGAAATAGGGATAGCAGGGTTAAAGATAACCGAATTCAACAAGTATTTCTGTGAGTAAATAGAAGAGGATTGGTGCAAGATTCATGTGAAGTAATGTGCATGATGAATAGAGGTATTCTACAAGATGATACTAAGATTATGAAATTGCTATCATAGGTTAGCTTGCATAAAGGATTGATTCCCTTACGTTTTTCCATGACAATTGTGAAGTACCATATTACATGGGGGTATAGAATAAGGAATTTGAAGGTTCATATCATATGAGAGGTATATGGATGCATGAAATTAGGATAATTAGGCCAATTAACTTTGGAATAATAAAGATATTTTGGAGGCACAACAAAACGAGCCAAACACATGAAATAAGGGACTCTTTAAGAACACTGTATGTGTCTCTTTTAATATAGATTTCAATAAGGAAAGAGAGTGCACTCAGAGAAGAGTGAGGCAATAAGGCTAGAAACATTAGGAAAGTGTTAGAATAAAAATATTAGCTCCAAAAATCCTAAAAGAAATAAGAAGACAAAAATAGTTCTATTAGGAGATAAGTATCTCCAAAAATAGAAATTTGAATTTAGGTGATAAGAGGTCATATTTAGAGTACTTTTCCATATTTAAAGTCCATGCATACTAAAAATGAGGAAAAGCAACGCGTTTCTAAAGATGGCATGTTTGCAGCTATATACAGACGTTTTTGCCTATTCTACCCACACCGCGGTGGCTTGTAGACTAGATGCCTTCTGGTTCTTTTGACCGATTATACGAGTATATTCTGAGTTCTTATCAGAGATTTATGGCCGAAATAGTTTGCTGCTTCTGTCAAGGTCTCTACACAAGAAAAACTGTAAGACGACAACAAGTAGTCTCAAGGTAATCCTAGATCTTGAGATGTATATATATCCCTTCATTCTTATCTAATATCTTAGAAGAGAAGGTTAGATTGCTACGGTCTTTCGGAGGAAGAGACCAGAACTCCATAGCTTTTCTTTTAAATAAAGAATAGTATGCCGTAGCCTTGCAAGAGAAGGCTATTTTGCCATAGACCTTCGAAAGAGAGAAAAGTCACAGTACGAGTAAGAGGAGATAAATCTTGGGGATGATCGGATGACTTCAATCGTAAGAGAAGGTATTAGAAGACTCTATTCTCTTATGTCAAGTTCTAAAGCTCTTGTTAACGAGCAAAGGCAACGATAAACGATAAATTTTTGTAAGGTATATATATATTTTTTTGTTTTACAATTATATATCATTCTTAGGGGTTGAGGTATGGCCTCCGCTTCTCTATTAATTGTTAATAGTGATCTATTTGATTGATTTACTAGTTAAAGTTTGTATTCTTTTAAACAACAGCATATGCCTTAATAAAGAATGTCTTATCGTAATCTCAAGTTGAAATGCTAAAATCTTTGTGAAAAGGATTTTTTTCTTAAGAAGGTAACATAGATTCTAGTCCTATGGTTTAGTTGAGTAAATGGATTGTTATCTTGGTTAAATTAGGTACAGGTACAGCTCTCCCTGCTTTGATGCTGCGCCGTTCTTGTGCTTGTATAGCCGGAATGCAGAGATGTTGGTAAGGCCCGGAGAGTTGGCCCATGGTATCCCTCATACCATTGGGAGAATAAGATTTGCCGATTGAGGCGGGTGATTGTGATGCTGCCTAGTTTTTAGGGCCCAAGCTAGTGCGGTGAATCAGCCCACCCTAGTGCGGTGAATCAGCCACCCCTAGTGCATAGACATCCCTCTGAGGGGCGGAAGAATGGAGCGATGGATCCTGAGAGGGCGACATGCTGCCGCCTTGAGTCCTCTCACCAGCGGCCCGACGATGAGGTGTATGATTCCAGACAAACATGGGTCTAACTTGGGATGTGGGATTCCTAGAGGATACAATGAAAGAAGCAAGTTCACCCTTGCTCATCTGAAAATCGTAAGAAAGGCCAAATTAGTTGGAAGCACTGTTGTCAATCTAACCACGGGGGAACCAGAATTAGTTATGGGGGGATGCCAGGAAAGTACACATTCGAGAGAAGGTTTTGTCCTCCAGGACTTCGAGAGGATAAAATGAATGAATTTTTGGAGCTAACCCAAGAAAGGAAGACCCTAAAAGAATACCACCAAACTTTTGTTAAACTTCTCCAATTTGCTCTAGAGATGGATGAGGTAACTCTTCTCCATCGATTCATTTAAAAGCTTAATCTACCATTGAATAACCTCGTCAAGAATGCAAAACCATCCTCTATTTCAGAAGCCATAATTATAGCCAGAGGCTATGATAAAGTTTTTTTATATAGAAAGTGTCGAGAGAAGGACACGAGTCCTTCCATGTTAATCGTGAAGAGGTCCCCCAATCCAAGAGAGGAACATCAAGCCCACCCTTAGCTACAAGGAATCATGAGCTAGAGCAAAATTAGGTCAAGAAATAGGGATAGCAGGGTTAAAGATAACTGAATTCAACAAGTATTTCTATGAGTAAATAGAAGAGGATTGGTGCAAGATTCATGTGAAGTAATGTGCATGATGAATAATGGTATTCTACAAGATGATACTAAGATTATGAAATTGCTATCATAGGTTAGCTTGCATAAAGGATTGATTCCCTTACGTTTTTCCATGACAATTGTGAAGTACCATATTACATGGGGGTATAGAATAAGGAATTTGATGGTTCATATCATATGAGAGGTATATGGATGCATGAAATTAGGATAATTAGGCCAATTAACTTTGGAATAATAAAGATATTTTGGAGGCATAACAAAACGAGCCAAACACATGAAATAAGGGACTCTTTAAGAACACTGTATGTGTCTCTTTCAATATAGATTTCAATAAGGAACGAGAGTGCACTCAGAGAAGAGTGAGGCAATAAGGCTAGAAACATTAGGAAAGTGTTAGAATAAAAATATTAGCTCCAAAAATCCTAAAAGAAATAAGAAGACAAGAATAGTTCTATTAAGAGATAAGTATCTCCAAAAGTAGAAATTCGAATTTAGGTGATAAGAGGTCATATTTAGAGTACTTTTACATATTTAGAGTCCATGCATACTAGAAATGAGGAAAAGCAATGCGTTTCTAAAGATGGCATGTTTGCAGCTATATACAGACGTTTTTGCCTATTCTACCCGCGCCGCGGTAACTTGTAGACTAGATGCCTTCCGGTTCTTTTGACTGATTATACGAGTATATTCTAAGTTCTTATCAGAGATATATGGCCGAAACAGTTTGCTGCTTCCGTCAAGGTCTCTACACAAGAAAAACTGTAAGACGACAACAAGTAGTCTCAAGGTAATCCTAGAGCTTGAGATGTATATATATCCCTTCATTCTTATCTAATATCTTAGAAGAGAAGGTTTGATTGGTATGGTCTTTCGGAGGAAGAGACCAGAACTCCATAGCTTCTCTTTTAAATAAAGAATAGTATGCCGTAGCCTCGCAAGAGAAGGCTATTTTGCCATAGACCTTCGAAAGAGAGAAAAGTCACAGTACGAGAAAGAGGAGATAAATCTTGGGGATGATCGGATGACTTCAATCGTAAGAGAAGGTATTAGAAGACTCTATTCTCTTATGTCAAGTTCTAAAGCTCTTGTTAACGAGAAAAGGCAACCATAAACGATAAATTTCTGTAAGGTGTATATATATTTTTTTGTTTTACAATTATATATCATTCTTAGGGGTTGAGGTATGGCCTCTGCTTCTCTATGAATTGTTAAAAGTGATCTATTTGATTGATTTACTAGTTAAAGTTTGTATTCTTTTAAACAACAGCATATGCCTTAATAAAGAATGTCTTATCGTAATCTCAAGTTGAAATGCTAAAATCTTTGTGAAAAGGATTGTTTTCTTAAGAAGGTAACATAGATTCTAGTCCTATGGTTTAGTTGAGTAAATGGATTGTTATCTTGGTTAAATTAGGTACAGGTACAACTCTTCCTGCTTTGATGCTTCGCCGTTCTTGTGCTTGTATAGCTGGATGGCGGAGATGTTGGTAAGGCTCGGAGAGTTGGCCCATGGTATCCCTCATACCATTGGGAGAATAAGATTTGCCCATTGAGGCGGGTGATTGTGATGCTGCCTAGTTTTTAGGGCCCAAGCTAGTGCGGTGAATCAGCCCACCCTAGTGCGGTGAATCAGCCACCCCTAGTGCGTAGACTGTGAGATCCCTGTTCCCACCGCGCAACGGATTCGGGGTACTAGCAGCGGAAGTAGCACATCTTGCGCGAGGCAGGGTCCCACACTCGGGGCCTCGTCCACGGATATCCGGACAAAAGACTAATCCGTCGGTTTTTCCAAAACCAGACCCCGAAAAACTTCCCTTATCCGGAAAGCACGGGCGATTCCACCAGGATAATTTTTACTCTAACGTAGTCAAAACTCTTACTGATCAAACAGATCCGACTGCATCTATAAAGATACTTGGTCAGATCAAGGAAGAAACTTGAACTTGGATCATTGGGATCAACGCTTTTTTCCCCACCAAGGAGGCACAGCCGTTGATTCCTATCCATAGAACAATTACTATCCGGGATTTACTTTATCTATCGTAATAACAGAAATTGAGTCTCGATTTACGGATCCATCAGTCCAGCCTAACCCCATCCGATCCCATGGGTTAGCCAACCGCCCAACCACTGTAGTGATGGGATCCAATTTGGAATTTGGTTAGGTTTTGTCCCGGGTACCAAGGAAAAGAGTTCCAAGGCCCCCTAGCCGGAATTTCATGCAAACATAAAACTAGCCACACCACTTACACACCCAATATGAAAATTGCCTTTTTCTTAGCATCAGCTAACTTTAAAACAATCCTTTAATGAAACCATAGTACCACTGATCATAATCTCCCAAATTATCCAGTTGATTCATAATTTCCCATCATTCCTTCATCAGAGTATCTATGGCATCATTGGCAACTAGAACGCTCACCACCTGTCCACACAGGGGCCGTTTCAATAGTTCCTAGCCCATAATACTCAATAATATAATCACTTATCAAGATGGACTCTCGTTGAAGATCAGCAAGATCAACCAACAGATCCATATAAAAGAGCCATGGACTCATCCGTTGAGGACCAGCAAGGTCAGTCAACCAGATCCATGCCCGGTTCCAGAAAACAACTCTTACTCCTTGTTCCAATATCTTCCTCGACGCACGCGTGGGTATCCTGGGCGACCCAGAGCCCGAGCACCGTATGGTCAGCACCCTCTAGGATCCTTCGCAGGTGACCTAGCGCTTCACTCATAGGCCGCTTCCTTGGTCCCTCATCCACCGTACCGGAAGCTCACCATTTTAATCGAACCGAGGCTGGTCAAGACCTCGGCCGACCTTGCTACGCGAGACGTCCTCCATTGACTCTCCGTCAGCAGTTGCAACTTTATCAGTTAGGTCTCCACGACCTTAATCACAAGACGGTCAAAATGCTTTCCCAGCATTCTTGACATAAAACAGCCATTTACAAACAGCATTTACAAACAGTTTACAAATACAATTTCTATATTAATTCTCATTTTTTCACATTATCCCTCATGCAATCCACATGACTTATTCCACATTTCATTTATATGTGTACTCATCCAATCATATCATTTTCCATCTCTTCACTTTAGATTCCTTCACATCACATATCATATATTCACATCCATATCCACATCCATACATCCACATCCACATCCACATTCACATCCATACATCCACATCTACATGCTTATCTCCATTTTCACATCCTCATTTATACATCCACATCCCATATCCACATTCATACATACACATCCATATCCACATCCATATCCGCATTCATACATACACATCCATATCCACATCCACATGCATACATTCATTATCACGTCCTCATTCATACATCCACATCCACATACATACATACATACATCCACATCCACATCCACATTCTCATTCACATCTATACATCCATATCTACATGCACATTCACATCCATACATCCACATCTATATCCTCATTCACATCCATACATCCACATTCATGCATCCACATCTACATGCCTACATCCATACATACACATCCACATTTACATCCATGCATCCACATCCACATCCTCATTCACATCCATACATCCACATTCATACATCCACATCCACATCCACATTCACATCCATACATCCACATCTACATGCTTATCTCCATTTTCACATCCTCATTTATACATCCACATCCCATATCCACATTCATACATACACATCCATATCCACATCCACATGCATACATACATCCACATCCACATTCCCATTCACATATATACATCCATATCTACATGCACATTCACATCCATACATCCACATCTATATCCTCATTCACATCCATACATCCACATTCATGCATCCACATCTACATGCTTATCTCCATTTTCACATCCTCATTTATACATTCACATCCCATATCCACATTCATACATACACATCCATATCCACATCCACATGCATACATACATCCACATCCACATTCCCATTCACATATATACATCCATATCTTCATGCACATTCACATCCATACATCCAAATCTATATGTTCATTCACATCCATACATCCACATTCATGCATCCACATCTACATGCATACATCCATACATCCACATCCACATTTACATCCATGCATCCACATCTACATCCTCATTCACATCCATACATCTACATTCATACATCCATACATCCACATTCATACATCCACATCCACATCCACATTCACATCCATACATCCACATTCATACATCCACATCCACATCCACATTCACATCCATACATCCACATTCATACATCCACATCCACATCCACATTCACATCCATACATCCACATTCATACATCCACATCCACATCCACATGCATCTTATCATATCTTATCACTTCCCATATCTTTTATGCATACCTCTATGCATGAAATTCAATTATGCTAAAAGTAACACTTTTATAATAAAATATTCAACTTTTATGCATACCTCTATGCATGAAATCCAATATGATAAAAGTAACACTTTTGATATAAAATTTTTTTTCCTTTATGCATACTTTTATGCATGAAAATTAAAAATGATAAAAGTAACACTTTTGATATAAAAAAATTATCCTTTATGCATGATATTAAAATTCAATTTCTCCATGATTATAATGAAATTCTTTCAATTAATCTAGGATGATAATTCCTAGAATATGGTAGGAAGTCCTCTTTTTATGCTTTGAATGAAATTATTTTATGCATAATTTTTATAAAAATTTTGCCATAGCTCCGCTGCTATGACTGATAAATCTCAATTTTTTCTAAGGGATAAAGCTTATCATTAAGGAAATAATTAAAATGATCTCTAATTGGATCATTAATCTATAGTGGATTGAATCATCAATATGCATAAACTAAAAGCATAGAAAAAAGCCATTAAATTGGCCTCAAGCATAGCTTAATCTTGGGTTAAGGAAAAGCTTTATGAAAAGCTTGATTTGGATTGAGAACGGTCATGAGTATGACCATTTCTTGAGTGAGAGAGAGAAATTACATAAAAACCATTAGAATTTAAACATAAATGAAAATTAACTTCAATAGCATTATGTAACTCTTCACTACTATTCAAACTTCAATAGCATTTTAAAAACAACCATACTAATTAAACTTCTCAAGCTTGAGAGGGGTTGAGAAGAGAGAAACATTGAGAAATTATAGAAAGATCAATATTCACTAATTACCTTACAACTTGCTTGATTCTTTGTTCACGGTAGAGGCCCCCAACCAATCAATTGGTTAAGTATGTTGATGGAGCCACTAATGGGGATTGAAGAAAGAGGGAAGCTCCAAAAACTAGTGAATTATTAAATGAATTCACAGTTCTTGGCTTAGGTGGAGTAGAGTAACGATGCATAAACACTAACTATTTTTCAACAAGGGGGAGGCTTCTATTTATAGGAAAAATTGAGCTCCTAACCAAACAAACTGATTCTAGAATTTTCTAAATCAGTTTGGTCAATATTTGACCATTTTTAGGTCAGTTAAGCTAACTTTTTGGAACTAGACTTGAATGAGGAGAGAGGAGAGATGAAATATCTCAATTTTTATGAGTTTAAAACTCATTCAAGCATGTGAAATATGCACCTCCTTTAAAGAACTCCCCTTCCTTACATATGTGTCATAATGGAATCATTTTAATATTGCTCATAGTTTTTTTTTTACTAATAAACCTTGTACATTTTCAACTCTTCATCTTATGTGAAATATGCACCTCCTTTAAAGAATTCCCCTTCCTTACATATGTGTCATAATGGAATCATTTTAATATTGCTCATAGTTTTTTACTAATAAACCTTGTACATTTTCAACTCTTCATCTTATGTGAAATATGCACCTCCTTTAAAGAATTCCCCTTCCTTACATATGTGTCATAATGGCATCATTTTAATATTGCTCATAGTTTTTTTTTACTAATAAACCTTGTACATTTTCAACTCTTCATCTTATGTGAGCATTTACTCATTTTTGGATACCCAAAATATCTCATATTTTTAATATTGCTCATAGTTTTTTACTAATAAACCTTGTACATTTTCAACTCTTCACCTTATGTGAGCATTTACTCATTTTTGGGTATCTTCTTTTTTACAAATTTGGATTTATCTCTTCCCTACACATGGATTGATGCTATTGGCCCATAGGAACCTTAATTGGACCATAGTCTAAAGATTTCTGAAAATCTAGACCCTTAGACTAAGGTTCTTTATACCTATTTCCAATTAATTCCAATTGCACATTGGAAAATTCTTTTTGAATTTCTATTTCAGGGGAACTCATCTGAATTATAAGAGATATTTTTCTATCCAAAAATATTCAAAATCTGAATATTCTCTCTCTAGAATATTTTTCTCTCTCTAGGCTAAAACAGATAGAAACAAGGTCTTTATATTTCTGAAGAGGGTTGATTACAGGGGAAGATACTAGACATCAAAAAGGGATTAGGGGAGGAATCTTACATTCTACCCCACTTAAAAAACGCGAGATGTCCTCATCTCGCAACTTGTGATAATTTCGCAAGATTCACAAATATGAGACTTAGAGAAAAATTTTAATCAAGATTAACCACCAAGAAACGTCTTAAAGAGAGCAAGATTCAAAATAAGAACAAGATTTAAACTTTATTCATTCTCGGAACTTATACAGTAAAGATAGAAGAACTCTTTACACTTCCATAAGCCCGTCCATCATATGATCACAAAAGCAGTCCTCACAAGCTGCACAAGTATAAGGTAACTCATCTATGGGAATGATTCTGTGGGTTATTGCTGCGCCTATCTCAGTGGTATGAGGTGTTCTAACAAAAGGACCTCTGAGAGGCAAGCCAAAAACGGGGTAAAGGCATATCTTCTCATGAGGAAGAAAACACGCCAGTAAGAAGACCCGCTCAGAAAACCCAGGATGCCTTGATCTCATGACGCAGTAGTATCGGGGACCCAAACCCAAAGCTTCAATAACCATGGCCAAGCGGACATTGTTACGAAAGTGCTGCTGACCCCAGGGTGTTACCCTAGTTATGTCTTGATAGGTCCGCCATTTTGTCTGCGCTACAGAAGTTCCCAAGTGAGGGAAAAGTGAGCGCTCATACTGCTCTATAAAATCTTTCTTCACAGACTCCTTTGCGTCTTGAAGGTGAGAAATCATTAGGGATAAAACTAGTTCTTGTTGCCAAGCCATGAAGGAGATTAAGAAAGAAAGGAGATCGATGGAAGTAAGATTACTGTGAGCGACAAGTAAAAGTTACGACTTATATAAAGGAAGGAGCTAGCGTAACTTAGAAGCCAACGGTAACTTGCCACTGAAGTTTTACCGTCTTTCCATGATTTGGGTTTGACACATTTTTCTATAGAAGGCATTAAGAATTTTGAGATGAAGAGATAAAAGAAGCTTGTAGGCTAAGTCACCTACTTTCATTGAATTCAGATATAAGGCTCACAATATCTGGGGGATAACTTCATATACTCCCCAAGAGATAAAGAACTTCTTTTGGGCCGTACTCGAATGAAGACCAAAACCTTGATATCCAAAACATCGATTCTCACTTCTGAACTCATTGTTCTGAATCTTTAAAACAGGTGGGACTCTTGAGAAGTATTCTAGGAAAAGGGTCTTCCTTTGTTAAACAGAACTTTCTTTTATTTTAGAGAGGGAATAATTATAAGATCAGAAAGGGAGATTCTTACTCCTGTATACCTCGAAGGTTGGGGAGGAATCTTACATTCTACCCCACTTAAAAAGTGCGAGATGTCCTCATCTCGCAAGGTAGAGGACAACTCTTTTTCTTAACATCCAATTTTATTTTGGGGTTCCTTATATTCTGGTCAACCCAGCAGAACACTGGGATAAATATCCCTTATATAGAACTCATCATTAATATTAAGATCATATCATTCATATCTTTAACATGATAATGGTCCATTAGACCGAAAAAATTCCTTCTGAACATTCCTCCACGGGAATTTCAGTCAAGCAAGTTCTCAATTTGTCATCCCTTAACTTGATCTACTGATCAAGTGTTAACAGTAACAATTTGACAGCACAACCACTAATCTCATAGTGATTTGCTGAATTCATTATCATCATTCCAGTTATGAATATCATCACTGGGACTCGTCCCATTCATCCTCATTGTGGTTTTGTTCAGATTTTTATATTTCAACTAATTTCAGAAATCATCATTTTTCAATCAGAATTTTCAATCAGAATCCAATTCAATTCATCAATTCTCAAACAGAATTAAAAATCATATCAACCACATTCGAATTCATCATCTGGATAGCATTAACGCTTATAATTTCAAGTCTTAGATTTACTCGTATATACTGTCAGTAAAGAGCTGCAGTATACTCTCGGTATATACGGGTAGTCGTGGCTCTTGGAATTATAAGGTAAATACCATCATGTCTAGGCCTCAAGCAAGTCAGGGATTCTATATAATTGCGGTACTTCCATCTGAAGACCCAATTACCAAATTACGAATTTCAGTTTGAATATCAAATTGTATGAATTATATCACACAATTACAACCTTTTTGTGCTTCTTGATAAATTTTTGACATATTTGTCTTCTCAGTTGATCTTTATTAACCTGGCTCTGATACCAACTGTGAGATCCCTGTTCCCACCGCGCAACGGATTCGGGGTACTAGCAGCGGAAGTAGCACATCTTGCGCGAGGCAGGGTCCCACACTCGGGGCCTCGTCCACGGATATCCGGACAAAAGACTAATCCGTCGGTTTTTCCAAAACCAGACCCCGAAAAACTTCCCTTATCCGGAAAGCACGGGCGATTCCACCAGGATAATTTTTACTCTAACGTAGTCAAAACTCTTACTGATCAAACAGATCCGACTGCATCTATAAAGATACTTGGTCAGATCAAGGAAGAAACTTGAACTTGGATCATTGGGATCAACGCTTTTTTCCCCACCAAGGAGGCACAGCCGTTGATTCCTATCCATAGAACAATTACTATCCGGGATTTACTTTATCTATCGTAATAACAGAAATTGAGTCTCGATTTACGGATCCATCAGTCCAGCCTAACCCCATCCGATCCCATGGGTTAGCCAACCGCCCAACCACTGTAGTGATGGGATCCAATTTGGAATTTGGTTAGGTTTTGTCCCGGGTACCAAGGAAAAGAGTTCCAAGGCCCCCTAGCCGGAATTTCATGCAAACATAAAACTAGCCACACCACTTACACACCCAATATGAAAATTGCCTTTTTCTTAGCATCAGCTAACTTTAAAACAATCCTTTAATGAAACCATAGTACCACTGATCATAATCTCCCAAATTATCCAGTTGATTCATAATTTCCCATCATTCCTTCATCAGAGTATCTATGGCATCATTGGCAACTAGAACGCTCACCACCTGTCCACACAGGGGCCGTTTCAATAGTTCCTAGCCCATAATACTCAATAATATAATCACTTATCAAGATGGACTCTCGTTGAAGATCAGCAAGATCAACCAACAGATCCATATAAAAGAGCCATGGACTCATCCGTTGAGGACCAGCAAGGTCAGTCAACCAGATCCATGCCCGGTTCCAGAAAACAACTCTTACTCCTTGTTCCAATATCTTCCTCGACGCACGCGTGGGTATCCTGGGCGACCCAGAGCCCGAGCACCGTATGGTCAGCACCCTCTAGGATCCTTCGCAGGTGACCTAGCGCTTCACTCATAGGCCGCTTCCTTGGTCCCTCATCCACCGTACCGGAAGCTCACCATTTTAATCGAACCGAGGCTGGTCAAGACCTCGGCCGACCTTGCTACGCGAGACGTCCTCCATTGACTCTCCGTCAGCAGTTGCAACTTTATCAGTTAGGTCTCCACGACCTTAATCACAAGACGGTCAAAATGCTTTCCCAGCATTCTTGACATAAAACAGCCATTTACAAACAGCATTTACAAACAGTTTACAAATACAATTTCTATATTAATTCTCATTTTTTCACATTATCCCTCATGCAATCCACATGACTTATTCCACATTTCATTTATATGTGTACTCATCCAATCATATCATTTTCCATCTCTTCACTTTAGATTCCTTCACATCACATATCATATATTCACATCCATATCCACATCCATACATCCACATCCACATCCACATTCACATCCATACATCCACATCTACATGCTTATCTCCATTTTCACATCCTCATTTATACATCCACATCCCATATCCACATTCATACATACACATCCATATCCACATCCATATCCGCATTCATACATACACATCCATATCCACATCCACATGCATACATTCATTATCACGTCCTCATTCATACATCCACATCCACATACATACATACATACATCCACATCCACATCCACATTCTCATTCACATCTATACATCCATATCTACATGCACATTCACATCCATACATCCACATCTATATCCTCATTCACATCCATACATCCACATTCATGCATCCACATCTACATGCCTACATCCATACATACACATCCACATTTACATCCATGCATCCACATCCACATCCTCATTCACATCCATACATCCACATTCATACATCCACATCCACATCCACATTCACATCCATACATCCACATCTACATGCTTATCTCCATTTTCACATCCTCATTTATACATCCACATCCCATATCCACATTCATACATACACATCCATATCCACATCCACATGCATACATACATCCACATCCACATTTCCATTCACATATATACATCCATATCTACATGCACATTCACATCCATACATCCACATCTATATCCTCATTCACATCCATACATCCACATTCATGCATCCACATCTACATGCTTATCTCCATTTTCACATCCTCATTTATACATTCACATCCCATATCCACATTCATACATACACATCCATATCCACATCCACATGCATACATACATCCACATCCACATTCCCATTCACATATATACATCCATATCTTCATGCACATTCACATCCATACATCCAAATCTATATGTTCATTCACATCCATACATCCACATTCATGCATCCACATCTACATGCATACATCCATACATCCACATCCACATTTACATCCATGCATCCACATCTACATCCTCATTCACATCCATACATCTACATTCATACATCCATACATCCACATTCATACATCCACATCCACATCCACATTCACATCCATACATCCACATTCATACATCCACATCCACATCCACATTCACATCCATACATCCACATTCATACATCCACATCCACATCCACATCCACATTCACATCCATACATCCACATTCATACATCCACATCCACATCCACATGCATCTTATCATATCTTATCACTTCCCATATCTTTTATGCATACCTCTATGCATGAAATTCAATTATGCTAAAAGTAACACTTTTATAATAAAATATTCAACTTTTATGCATACCTCTATGCATGAAATCCAATATGATAAAAGTAACACTTTTGATATAAAATTTTTTTTCCTTTATGCATACTTTTATGCATGAAAATTAAAAATGATAAAAGTAACACTTTTGATATAAAAAAATTATCCTTTATGCATGATATTAAAATTCAATTTCTCCATGATTATAATGAAATTCTTTCAATTAATCTAGGATGATAATTCCTAGAATATGGTAGGAAGTCCTCTTTTTATGCTTTGAATGAAATTATTTTATGCATAATTTTTATAAAAATTTTGCCATAGCTCCGCTGCTATGACTGATAAATCTCAATTTTTTCTAAGGGATAAAGCTTATCATTAAGGAAATAATTAAAATGATCTCTAATTGGATCATTAATCTATAGTGGATTGAATCATCAATATGCATAAACTAAAAGCATAGAAAAAAGCCATTAAATTGGCCTCAAGCATAGCTTAATCTTGGGTTAAGGAAAAGCTTTATGAAAAGCTTGATTTGGATTGAGAACGGTCATGAGTATGACCATTTCTTGAGTGAGAGAGAGAAATTACATAAAAACCATTAGAATTTAAACATAAATGAAAATTAACTTCAATAGCATTATGTAACTCTTCACTACTATTCAAACTTCAATAGCATTTTAAAAACAACCATACTAATTAAACTTCTCAAGCTTGAGAGGGGTTGAGAAGAGAGAAACATTGAGAAATTATAGAAAGATCAATATTCACTAATTACCTTACAACTTGCTTGATTCTTTGTTCACGGTAGAGGCCCCCAACCAATCAATTGGTTAAGTATGTTGATGGAGCCACTAATGGGGATTGAAGAAAGAGGGAAGCTCCAAAAACTAGTGAATTATTAAATGAATTCACAGTTCTTGGCTTAGGTGGAGTAGAGTAACGATGCATAAACACTAACTATTTTTCAACAAGGGGGAGGCTTCTATTTATAGGAAAAATTGAGCTCCTAACCAAACAAACTGATTCTAGAATTTTCTAAATCAGTTTGGTCAATATTTGACCATTTTTAGGTCAGTTAAGCTAACTTTTTGGAACTAGACTTGAATGAGGAGAGAGGAGAGATGAAATATCTCAATTTTTATGAGTTTAAAACTCATTCAAGCATGTGAAATATGCACCTCCTTTAAAGAACTCCCCTTCCTTACATATGTGTCATAATGGAATCATTTTAATATTGCTCATAGTTTTTTTTTTACTAATAAACCTTGTACATTTTCAACTCTTCATCTTATGTGAAATATGCACCTCCTTTAAAGAATTCCCCTTCCTTACATATGTGTCATAATGGAATCATTTTAATATTGCTCATAGTTTTTTACTAATAAACCTTGTACATTTTCAACTCTTCATCTTATGTGAAATATGCACCTCCTTTAAAGAATTCCCCTTCCTTACATATGTGTCATAATGGCATCATTTTAATATTGCTCATAGTTTTTTTTTACTAATAAACCTTGTACATTTTCAACTCTTCATCTTATGTGAGCATTTACTCATTTTTGGATACCCAAAATATCTCATATTTTTAATATTGCTCATAGTTTTTTACTAATAAACCTTGTACATTTTCAACTCTTCACCTTATGTGAGCATTTACTCATTTTTGGGTATCTTCTTTTTTACAAATTTGGATTTATCTCTTCCCTACACATGGATTGATGCTATTGGCCCATAGGAACCTTAATTGGACCATAGTCTAAAGATTTCTGAAAATCTAGACCCTTAGACTAAGGTTCTTTATACCTATTTCCAATTAATTCCAATTGCACATTGGAAAATTCTTTTTGAATTTCTATTTCAGGGGAACTCATCTGAATTATAAGAGATATTTTTCTATCCAAAAATATTCAAAATCTGAATATTCTCTCTCTAGAATATTTTTCTCTCTCTAGGCTAAAACAGATAGAAACAAGGTCTTCATATTTCTGAAGAGGGTTGATTACAGGGGAAGATACTAGACATCAAAAAGGGATTAGGGGAGGAATCTTACATAGACATCCCTCTGAGGGGAGGAAGAATGGAGCGATGGAGCCTAAGAGGGCGACATGCTGCCGCCTTGAGTCCTCTCGCCACCACCAGCAGCCCGACGATGAGGTGTATGATGCCAGACTAACTTGGGATGTGGGATTCCCAGAGGATACCATGAAAGAAGCAAGTTCACCCTTGCTCATCTAAAAATCATAAGAAAGTCCAAATTAGTTGGAAGCACTGTTGTCAATCTAACCACGGGGGAACCAGAATAAGTTATGGGGGGATGCCATGCCATGAAAGTACACATTCGAGAGAAGGTTTTGTCCTCCAGGATTTTGAGAGGATAAAATGAATGAATTTTTGGAGCTAACCCAAGAAAGGAAGACCCTAAAAGAATACCACCAAACTTTTGTTAAACTTCTCCAATTTGCTCTAGAGATGGATGAGGTAACTCTTCTCCATCGATTCATTTAAAAGCTTAATCTACCATTGAATAACCTCGTCAAGAATGCAAAACCATCCTCTATTTCAGAAGCCATAATTATAGCCAGAGGCTATGATAAAGTTTTTTTATATAGAAAGTGTCGAGAGAAGGACACGAGTCCTTCCATGTTAATCGTGAAGAGGTCCCCTAATCCAAGAGAGGAACATCAAGCCCACCCTTGGCTACAAGGAATCATGAGCTAGAGCAAAATTAGGTCAAGAAATAGGGATAGCAGGGTTAAAGATAACCGAATTCAACAAGTATTTCTGTGAGTAAATAGGGGAGGATTGGTGCAAGATTCATGTGAAGTAATGTGCCTGATGAATAGAGGTATTCTACAAGATGATACTAAGATTATGAAATTGCTATCATAGGTTAGCTTGCATAAAGGATTGATTCCCTTACGTTTTTCCATGACAATTGTGAAGTACCATATTACATGGGGGTATAGAATAAGGAATTTGAAGGTTCATATCATATGAGAGGTATATGGATGCATGAAATTAGGATAATTAGGCCAATTAACTTTGGAATAATAAAGATATTTTGGAGGCACAACAAAACGAGCCAAACACATGAAATAAGGGACTCTTTAAGAACACTGTATGTGTCTCTTTTAATATAGATTTCAATAAGGAAAGAGAGTGCACTCAGAGAAGAGTAAGGCAATAAGGCTAGAAACATTAGGAAAGTGTTAGAATAAAAATATTAGCTCCAAAAATCCTAAAAGAAATAAGAAGACAAGAATAGTTCTATTAAGAGATAAGTATCTCCAAAAATAGAAATTCAAATTTAGGTGATAAGAGGTCTTATTTAGAGTACTTTTACATATTTAGAGTCCATGCATACTAAAAGTGAAAAAAAGCAACGCGTTTCTAAAGATGGCATGTTTGCAGCTATATACAGACATTTTTGCCTATTCTACCCGCGCCGCGGTGGCTTGTAGACTTGATGCCTTCCGGTTCTTTTGACCGATTATACGAGTATATTCTGAGTTCTTATCAGAGATTTATGGCCGAAACAGTTTGCTGCTTCTGTCAAGGTCTCTACACAAGAAAAACTGTAAGACGACAACAAGTAGTCTCAAGGTAATCCTAGATCTTGAGATGTATATATATCCCTTCATTCTTATCTAATATCTTAGAAGAGAAGGTTAGATTGCTATGGTCTTTCGGAGGAGGAGACCAGAACTCCATAGCTTTTCTTTTAAATAAAGAATAGTATCCGTAGCCTTGCAAGAGAAGGCTATTTTGCCATAGACCTTCAAAAGAGAGAAAAGTCACAGTACGAGAAAGAGGAGATAAATCTTGGGGATGATCGGATGACTTCAATCGTAAGAGAAGGTATTAGAAGACTCTATTCTCTTATGTCAAGTTCTAAAGCTCTTGTTAACGAGCAAAGGCAACGATAAATGATAAATTTCTGTAAGGTATATATATATTTTTTTGTTTTACAATTATATATCATTCTTAGGGGTTGAGGTATGGCCTCGGCTTCTCTATTAATTGTTAATATTGATCTATTTGATTGATTTACTAGTTAAGGTTTGTATTCCTTTAAACAACAGCATATGCCTTAATAAAGAATGTCTTACCGTAATCTCAAGTTGAAATGCTAAAATCTTTGTGAAAAGGATTGTTTTCTTAAGAAGGTAACATAGATTCTAGTCCTATGGTTTAGTTGAGTAAATGGATTGTTATCTTGGTTAAATTAGGTACACGTACAACTCTCCCTGCTTTGATGCTGCGCTGTTCTTGTGCTTGTATAGCCGGATGGCGGAGATGTTGGTAAGGCCCGGAGAGTCGGCCCATGGTATCCCTCATACCATTGGGAGAATAAGATTTGCCGATTGAGACGGGTGATTGTGATGCTGCCTAGTTTTTAGGGCCCAAGCTAGTGCGGTGAATCAGCCCACCCTAGTGCGGTGAATCAGCCACCCCTAGTGCGTAGACATCCCTCTGAGGGGTGGAAGAATGGAGCGATGGAGCCTGAGAGGGCGACATGCTGCCGCCTTGAGTCCCCTCGCCACCAGCGGCCCGACGATGAGGTGTATGATTCCAGACAAACATGGGTCTAACTTGGGATGTGGGATTCCTAGAGGATACAATGAAAGAAGCAAGTTCACCCTTGCTCATCTGAAAATCGTAAGAAAGGCCAAATTAGTTGGAAGCACTGTTGTCAATCTAACCACGAGGGAACCAGAATTAGTTATGGGGGGATGCCATGAAAGTACACATTCGAGAGAAGGTTTTGTCCTCGAGGATTTCGAGAGGATAAAATGAATGAGTTTTTGGAGCTAACCCAAGAAAGGAAGACCCTAAAAGAATACCACCAAACTTTTGTTAAACTTCTCCAATTTGCTCTAGAGATGGATGAGGTAACTCTTCTCCATCGATTCATTTAAAAGCTTAATCTACCATTGAATAACCTCGTCAAGAATGCAAAACCATCCTCTATTTCAGAAGCCATAATTATAGCCAAAGGCTATGATAAAGTTTTTTTATATAGAAAGTGTCGAGAGGACACGAGTCCTTCCATGTTAATCGTGAAGAGGTCCCCTAATCCAAGAGAGAAACATCAAGCCCACCCTTGGCTACAAGGAATCATGAGCTAGAGCAAAATTAAGTCAAGAAATAGGGATAGCAGGGTTAAAGATAACCGAATTCAACAAGTATTTCTGTGAGTAAATAGGAGAGGATTGGTGCAAGATTCATGTGAAGTAATGTGCATGATGAATAGAGGTATTCTACAAGATGATACTAAGATTATGAAATTGCTATCATAGGTTAGCTTGCATAAAGGATTGATTCCCTTAACGTTTTTCCATGATAATTGTGAAGTACCATATTACATGGGGGTATAGAATAAGGAATTTGAAGGTTCATATCATATGAGAGGTATATCGATGCATGAAATTAGGATAATTAGGCCAATTAACTTTGGAATAATAAAGATAGTTTGGAGGCACAACAAAACGAGCCAAACACATGAAATAAGGGACTCTTTAAGAACACTGTATGTGTCTCTTTTAAGATAGATTTCAATAAGGAAAGAGAGTGCACTCAGAGAAGAGTAAGGCAATAAGGCTAGAAACATTAGGAAAGTGTCAGAATAAAAATATTACCTCCAAAAATCCTAAAAGAAATAAGAAGACAAGAATAGTTCTATTAAGAGATAAGTATCTCCAAAAATAGAAATTCAAATTTAGGTGATAAGAGGTCATATTTAGAGTACTTTTACATATTTAGAGTCCATGCTTACTAAAAATGAGGAAAAGCAACGCGTTTCTAAAGATGGCATGTTTGCAGCTATATACAGACGTTTTTGCCTATTCTACCCGCGCCGCGGTGGCTTGTAGACTAGATGCCTTCCGGTTCTTTTGACCGATTATACGAGTATATTGTGAGTTCTTATCAGAGATTTATGGCCGAAACAGTTTGCTGCTTCTGTGAAGGTCTCTACACAAGAAAAACTATAAGACGACAACAAGTAGCCTCAAGGTAATCCTAGAGCTTGAGATGTATATATATCCCTTCATTCTTATCTAATATGTTAGAGGAGAAGGTTAGATTGCTGTGGTGTTTCGGAGGAAGAGACCAGAACTCCATAGCTTTTCTTTTAAATAAAGAATAGTATGCCGTAGCCTTGCAAGAGAAGGCTATTTTGCCATAGACCTTCGAAAGAGAGAAAAGTCACAGTACGAGTAAGAGGAGATAAATCTTGGGGATGATCGGATGACTTCAATCGTAAGAGAAGGTATTAGAAGACTCTATTCTCTTATGTCAAGTTCTAAAGCTCTTGTTAACGAGCAAAGGCAACGATAAACGATAAATTTCTGTAAGGTGTATATATATTTTTTTGTTTTACAATTATATATCATTCTTAGGGGTTGAGGTATGGCCTCGGCTTCTCTATTAATTGTTAATAGTGATCTATTTGATTGATTTACTAGTTAAAGTTTGTATTCTTTTAAACAACAGCATATGCCTTAATAAAGAATGTCTTATCGTAATCTCAAGTTGAAATGCTAAAATCTTTGTGAAAAGGATTGTTTTCTTAAGAAGGTAACATAGATTCTAGTCCTATGGTTTAGTTGAGTAAATGGATTGTTATCTTGGCTAAATTAGGTACAGGTACAACTCTCCCTGCTTTGATGCTGCGCCGTTCTTGTGCTTGTATAGGCGGATGGCGGAGATGTTGGTAAGGCCCGGAGAGTTGGCCCATGGTATCCCTCATACCATTGGGAGAATAAGATTTGCCGATTGAGGCGGGTGATTGTGATGCTGCCTAGTTTTTAGGGCCCAAGCTAGTGCGGTGAATCAGCCCACCCTAGTGCGGTGAATCAGCCACCCCTAGTGTGTAGACATCCCTCTGAGGGGGGCGGAAGAATGGAGCGATGGAGCCTGAGAGGGCGACATGCTACCGCCTTGAGTCCTCTCGCCAACCAGCGGCCCGACGATGAGGTGTATGATTCCAGATTAACTTGGGATGTGGGATTCCCAGAGGATACAATGAAAGAAGCAAGTTCACCCTTGCTCATCTAAAAATTGTAAGAAAGTCCAAATTAGTTGGAAGCACTGTTGTCAATCTAACCACGGGGGAACCAGAATCAGTTATGGGGGGATGCCATGCCATGAAAGTACACATTCGAGAGAAGGTTTTATCCTCCAGGATTTCGAGAGGATAAAATGAATGAATTTTTGGAGCTAACCCAAGAAAGGAAGACCCTAAAAGAATACCACCAAACTTTTGTTAAACTTCTCCAATTTGCTCTAGAGATGGATGAGGTAACTCTTCTCCATCGATTCATTTTAAAGCTTTATCTACCATTGAATAATCTCGTCAAGAATGCAAAACCATCCTCTATTTCAGAAGCCATAATTATAGCCAGAGGCTATGATAAAGTTTTTTTATATAGAAAGTGTCGAGAGAAGGACACGAGTTCTTCCATGTTAATCGTGAAGAGGTCTCCTAATCCAAGAGAGGAACATCAAGCCCACCCTTGGCTACAAGGAATCATGAGCTAGAGCAAAATTAGGTCAAGAAATAGGGATAGCAGGGTTAAAAATAACCGAATTCAACAAGTATTTCTATGAGTAAATAGAAGAGGATTGGTGCAAGATTCATGTGAAGTAATGTGCATGATGAATAGAGGTATTCTACAAGATGATACTTAGATTATGAAATTGCTATCATAGGTTAGCTTGCATAAAGGATTGATTCCCTTACGTTTTTCCATGACAATTGTGAAGTACCATATTACATGGGGGTATAGAATAAGGAATTTGAAGGTTCATATCATATGAGAGGTATATGGATGCATGAAATTAGGATAATTAGGCCAATTAACTTTGGAATAATAAAGATATTTTGGAGGCACAACAAAATGAGCCAAACACATGAAATAAGGGACTCTTCAAGAACACTGTATGTGTCTCTTTTAATATAGATTTCAATAAGGAAAGAGAGTGCACTCAGAGAAGAGTGAGGCAATAAGGCTAGAAACATTAGGAAAGTGTTAGAATAAAAATATTAGCTCCAAAAATCGTAAAAGAAATAAGAAGACAAGAATAGTTCTATTAAGAGATAAGTATCTCCAGAAATAGAAATTCAAATTTAGGTGATAAGAGGTCATATTTAGAGTACTTTTACATATTTAGAGTCCATGCATACTAAAAATGAGGAAAAGCAACGCGTTTCTAAAGATGGCATGTTTGCAGCTATATACAGACGTTTTTGCCTATTCTACCCGCGCCGCGGTGGCTTGTAGACTAGATGCCTTCCGGTTCTTTTGACCGATTATACGAGTATATTCTGAGTTCTTATCAGAGATTTATGGCCGAAACAGTTTGCTGCTTCTTTCAAGGTCTCTACACAAGAAAAACTGTAAGACGACAACAAGTAGCCTCAAGATAATCCTAGAGCTTGAGATGTATATATATCCCTTCATTCTTATCTAATATCTTAGAAGAGAAGGTTAGATTGCTGTGGTCTTTGGGAGGAAGAGACAAGAACTCCATAGCTTTTCTTTTAAATAAAGAATAGTATGCTGTAGCCTTGCAAGAGAAGGCTATTTTGCCATAGACCTTCGAAAGAGAGAAAAGTCACAGTACGAGTAAGAGGAGATAAATCTTGGGGATGATCGGATGATTTCAATCGTAAGAGAAGGTATTAGAAGACTCTATTCTCTTATGTCAAGTTCGAAAGCTCTTGTTAACGAGCAAAGGCAACGATAAACGATAAAATCCTGTAAGGTGTATATATATTTTTTTGTTTTACAATTATATATCATTCTTACGGGTTGAGGTATGGCCTCGGCTTCTCTATTAATTGTTTATAGTGATCTATTTGATTGATTTACTAGTTAAAGTTTGTATTCTTTTAAACAACAGCATATGCCTTAATAAAGAATGTCTTATCGTAATCTCAAGTTGAAATGCTAAAATCTTTGTGAAAAGGATTGTTTTCTTAAGAAGGTAACATAGATTCTACTCCTATGGTTTAGTTGAGTAAATGGATTGTTATCTTGGTTGAATTAGGTACAGGTACAACTCTCCCTGCTTTGATGCTGCGCCGTTCTTGTGCTTGTATAGCCGGATGGCGGAGATGTTGGTAAGGCCCGAAGAGTTGGCCCATGGTATCCCTCATACCATTGGGAGAATAAGATTTGCCGATTGAGGCGGGTGATTGTGATGCTGCCTAGTTTTTAGGGCCCAAGCTAGTGCGGTGAATCAGCCCATTCTAGTGCGGTGAATCAGCCACCCCTAGTGCGTAGACATCCCTCTGAGGGGTGGAAGAACGGAGCGATGGAGCCTGAGAGGGCGACATGTTGCCGCCTTGAGTCCTCTCGCCACCAGCGGCCCGACGATGAGGTGTATGAGTCCAGACAAACATGGGTCTAACTTGGGATGTGGGATTCCCAGAGGATACAATGAAAGAAGCAAGTTCACCCTTGCTCATCTGAAAATCGTAAGAAAGGCCAAATTAGTTGGAAGCACTGTTGTCAATCTAACCACGGGGGAAGCAGAATTAGTTATGGGGGGATGCCATGAAAGTACACATTTGAGAGAAGGTTTTGTCCTCCAGGATTTCGAGAGGATAAAATGAATGAATTTTTTGAGCTAACCCAAGAAAGGAAGACCCTAAAAGAATCTCCAATTTGCTCTAGAGATGGATGAGGTAACTCTTCTCCATCGATTCATTTAAAAGCTTAATCTACCATTGAATAACCTCGTCAAGAATGCAAAACCATCCTCTATTTCAGAAGCCATAATTATAGCCAGAGGCTATGATAAAGTTTTTTTATATAGAAAGTGTCGAGAGAAGGACACGAGTCCTTCCATGTTAATCGTGAAGAGGTCCCTTAATCCAAGAGAGGAACATCAAGCCCACCCTTGGCTACAAGGAATCATGAGCTAGAGCAAAATTAGGTCAAGAAATAGGGATAGCAGGGTTAAAGATAACCGAATTCAACAAGTATTTCTATGAGTAAATAGAAGAGGATTGGTGCAAGATTCATGTGAAGTAATGTGCATGATGAATAGAGGTATTCTACAAGATGATACTAAGATTATGAAATTGCTATCATAGGTTAGCTTGCATATGGAAGCACTGTTGTCAATCTAACCATGGGGGAAGCAGAATTAGTTATGGGGGGATGCCATGAAAGTACACATTTGAGAGAAGGTTTTGTCCTCCAGGATTTCGAGAGGATAAAATGAATGAATTTTTGGAGCTAACCCAAGAAAGGAAGACCCTAAAAGAATCTCCAATTTGCTCTAGAGATGGATGAGGTAACTCTTCTCCATCGATTCATTTAAAAGCTTAATCTACCATTAAATAACCTCGTCAAGAATGCAAAACCATCCTCTATTTCAGAAGCCATAATTATAGCCAGAGGCTATGATAAAGTTTTTTTATATAGAAAGTGTCGAGAGAAGGACACGAGTCCTTCCATGTTAATCGTGAAGAGGTCCCTTAATCCAAGAGAGGAACATCAAGCCCACCCTTCGATGCATGAAATTAGGATAATTAGGCCAATTAACTTTGGAATAATAAAGATATTTTGGAGGCACAACAAAACGAGCCAAACACATGAAATAAGGTACTCTTGAAGAACACTGTATGTGTCTCTTTTAATATAGATTTCAATAAGGAAAGAGAGTGCACTCAGAGAAGAGTGAGGCAATAAGGCTAGAAACATTAGGAAAGTGTTAGAATAAAAATATTAGCTCCAAAAACCTAAAAGAAATAAGAAGACAAGAATAGTTCTATTAAGAGATAAGTATCTCCAAAAATAGAAATTCAAATTTAGGTGATAAGAGGTCATATCTAGAGTACTTTTACGTATTTAGAGTCCATGCATACTAAAAATGAGGAAAAGCAACGTTTCTAAAGATGGCATGTTTGCAGCTATATACAGACGTTTTTGCCTATTCTACCCGCGTCGCGGTGGCTTGTAGACTAGATGCCTTCCGGTTCTTTTGACCGATTATACGAGTATATTCTGAGTTCTTATCAGAGATTTATGGCCGAAACAGTTTGCTGCTTCTGTCAAGGTCTCTACACAAGAAAAACTGTAAGACGACAACAAGTAGCCTCAAGGTAATCCTAGAGCTTGAGATGTATATATATCCCTTCATTCTTATCTAATATCTTAGAAGAGAAGGTTAGATTGCTATGGTCTTTCGGAGGAAGAGACCAGAACTCCATAGCTTTTCCTTTAAATAAAGAATAGTATGCCGTAGCCTTGCAAGAGAAGGCTATTTTGCCATAGACCTTCGAAAGAGAGAAAAGTCACAGTACGAGTAAGAGGAGATAAATCTTGGGGATGATCGGATGATTTCAATCATAAGAGAAGGTATTAGAAGACTCTATTCTCTTATGTCAAGTTCTAAAGCTCTTGTTAACGAGAAAAGGCAACGATAAACGATAAATTTCTGTAAGGTATATATATTTTTTTGTTTTACAATTATATATCATTCTTAGGGGTTGAGGTATGGCCTCGGCTTCTCTATTAATTGTTTATAGTGATCTATTTGATTGATTTACTAGTTAAAGTTTGTATTCTTTTAAACAACAGCATATGCCTTAATAAAGAATGTCTTATCGTAATCTCAAGTTGAAATGCTAAAATCTTTGTGAAAAGGATTGTTTTCTTAAGAAGGTAACATAGATTCTAGTCCTATGGTTTAGTTGAGTAAGTGGATTGTTATCTTGGTTAAATTAGGTACAGGTACAACTCTCCCTGCTTTGATGCTGCGCCGTTCTTGTGCTTGTATAGCCGGATGGCGGAGATGTCGGTAAGGCCCGGAGAGTTGGCCCATGGTATCCCTCATACCATTGGGAGAATAAGATTTGCCGATTGAGGCGGCGGGTGATTGTGATGCTACATAGTTTTTAGGGCCCAAGCTAGTGCGGTGAATCAGCCCACCCTAGTGCGGTGAATCAGCCACCCCTAGTGCGTAGACATCCCTCTGAGGGGCGGAAGAATGGAGCGATGGAGCCTGAGAGGGCGACATGCTGCCGCCTTGAGTCCTCTCGCCACCAGCGGCCCCACGATGAGGTGTATGATTCCAGACAAACATGGGTCTAACTTGGGATGTGGGATTCCTAGAGGATACAATGAAAGAAGCAAGTTCACCCTTGCTCATCTGAAAATCGTAAGAAAGGCCAAATTAGTTGGAAGCACTGTTGTCAATCTAACCACGGGGGAAGCAGAATTAGTTATGGGGGGATGCCATGAAAGTACACATTCGAGAGAAGGTTTTGTCCTCCAGGATTTCGAGAGGATAAAATGAATGAATTTTTGGAGCTAACCCAAGAAAGGGAGACCCTAAAAGAATACCACCAAACTTTTGTTAAACTTCTCCAATTTGCTCTAGTAGAGATGGATGAGGTAACTCTTCTCCATTGATTCATTTAAAAGCTTAATCTACCATTGAATAACCTCGTCAAGAATGCAAAACCATCCTCTATTTCAGAAGCCATAATTATAGCCAGAGGCTATGATAAAGTTTCTTTATATAGAAAGTGTCGAGAGAAGGACACGAGTCCTTCCATGTTAATCGTGAAGAGGTCCCCTAATCCAAGAGAGGAACATCAAGCCCACCCTTGGCTACAAGGAATCATGAGCTAGAGCAAAATTAGGTCAAGAAATAGGGATAGCAGGGTTAAAGATAACCGAATTCAACAAGTATTTCTATGAGTAAATAGAAGAAGATTGGTGCAAGATTCATGTGAAGTAATGTGCATGATAAATAGAGGTATTCTACAAGATGATACTAAGATTATGAAATTGCTATCATAGGTTAGCTTGCATAAAGGATTGATTCCCTTACGTTTTTCCATGACAATTATGAAGTACCATATTACATGGGGTATAGAATAAGGAATTTGAAGGTTCATATCATATGAGAGGTATATGGATGCATGAAATTAGGATAATTAGGCCAATTAACTTTGGAATAATAAAGATATTTTGGAGGCACAACAAAACGAGCCAAACACATGAAATAAGGGACTCTTTAAGAACACTGTATGTGTCTCTTTTAATATAGATTTCAATAAGAAAAGAGAGTGCACTCAGAGAAGAGTGAGGCAATAAGGCTAGAAACATTAGAAAAGTGTTAGAATAAAAATATTAGCTCCAAAAATCCTAAAAGAAATAAGAAGACAAGAATAGTTCTATTAAGAGATAAGTATCTCCAAAAATAGAAATTCGAATTTAGATGATAAGAGGTCATATTTAGAGTACTTTTCCATATTTAGAGTCCATGCATACTAAAAATGAGGAAAAGCAACGCGTTTCTAAAGATGGCATGTTTGCAGCTATATACAGACGTTTTTGCCTATTCTACCCACGCCGTGGTGGCTTGTAGACTAGATGCCTTCCGGTTCTTTTGACCGATTATATGAGTATATTCTGAGTTCTTATGAGAGATTTATGGCCGAAACAGTTTGCTGCTTCTGTCAAGGTCTCTACACAAGAAAAACTGTAAGACGACAACAAGTAGCCTCAAGGTAATCCTAGAGCTTGAGATGTATATATATCCCTTCATTCTTATCTAATATCTTAGAAGAGAAGGTTAGATTGCTATGGTCTTTCGGAGGAAGAGACCAGAACTCCATAGCTTTTCTTTTAAATAAAGAATAGTATGCCGTAGCCTTGCAAGAGAAGGCTATTTTGCCATAGACCTTCGAAAGAGAGAAAAGTCACAGTACGAGTAAGAGGAGATAAATCTTGGGGATGATCGGATGACTTCAATCGTAAGGGAAGGTATTAGAAGACTCTATTCTCTTATGTCAAGTTCTAAAGCTCTTGTTAACGAGCAAAGGCAACGATAAACGATAAATTTCTGTAAGGTATATATATATATTTTTTGTTTTACAATTATATATCATTCTTAGGGGTTGAGGTATGGCCTCGGCTTCTCTATTAATTGTTAATATTGATCTATTTGATTGATTTACTAGTTAAAGTTTGTATTCTTTTAAACAACAGCATATGCCTTAATAAAGAATGTCTTTTCGTAATCTCAAGTTGAAATGCTAAAATCTTTGTGAGAAGGATTGTTTTCTTAAGAAGGTAACATAGATTCTAGTCCTATGGTTTAGTTGAGTAAATGGATTGTTATCTTGGTTAAATTACAACTCTCCCTGCTTTGATGCTGCGCCGTTCTTGTGCTTGTATAGCCGGATGGCGGAGATGTTGGTAAGGCCCAGAGAGTTGGCCCATGGTATCCCTCATACCGTTGGGAGAATAAGATTTGCCGATTGAGGCGGGTGATTGTGATGCTGCCAAGTTTTTTGGGCCCAAGCTAGTGCGGTGAATCAGCCCACCCTAGTGCGGTGAATCAGCCACCCCTAGTGTGTAGACATCCCTCTGAGGGGCGGAAGAATGGAGCGATGGAGCCTGAGAGGTTGACATGCTGCCGCCTTGAGTCCTCTCGCCACCAGCGGCCCGACGATGAGGTGTATGATTCCAGACAAACATGGGTCTAACTTGGGATGTGGGATTCCTAGAGGATACAATGAAAGAAGCAAGTTCACCCTTGCTCATCTGAAAATCGTAAGAAAGGCCAAATTAGGTGGAAGCACTGTTGTCAATCTAACCACGGGGGAAGCAGAATTAGTTATGGGGGGATGCCATGAAAGTACACATTCGAGAGAAGGTTTTGTCCTCCAGGATTTCGAGAGGATAAAATGAATGAATTTTTGGAGCTAACCCAAGAAAGGGAGACCCTAAAAGAATACCACCAAACTTTTGTTAAACTTCTCCAATTTGCTCTAGTAGAGATGGATGAGGTAACTCTTCTCCATCGATTCATTTAAAAGCTTAATCTACCATTGAATAACCTCATCAAGAATGCAAAACCATCCTCTATTTCAGAAGCCATAATTATAGCCAGAGGCTATGATAAAGTTTCTTTATATAGAAAGTGTCGAGAGAAGGACACGAGTCCTTCCATGTTAATCGTGAAGAGGTCCCCTAATCCAAGAGAGGAACATCAAGCCCACCCTTGGCTACAAGGAATCATGAGCTAGAGCAAAATTAGGTCAAGAAATAGGGATAGCAGGGTTAAAGATAACCGAATTCAACAAGTATTTCTATGAGTAAATAGAAGAGGATTGGTGCAAGATTCATGTGAAGTAATGTGAGGTATTCTACAAGATGATACTAAGATTATGAGATTGCTATCATAGGTTAGCTTGCATAAAGGATTGATTCCCTTACGTTTTTCCATGACAATTATGAAGTACCATATTACATGGGGGTATAGAATAAGGAATTTGGAGGTTCATATCATATGAGAGGTATATGGATGCATGAAATTAGGATAATTAGGCCAATTAACTTTGGAATAATAAAGATATTTTGGAGGCACAACAAAACGAGCCAAACACATGAAATAAGGGACTCTTTAAGAACACTGTATGTGTCTCTTTTAATATAGATTTCAATAAGGAAAGAGAGTGCACTCAGAGAAGAGTGAGGCAATAAGGCTAGAAACATTAGGAAAGTGTTAGAATAAAAATATTAGCTCCAAAAATCCTAAAAGAAATAAGAAGACAAGAATAGTTCTATTAAGAGATAAGTATCTCCAAAAATAGAAATTCAAATTTAGGTGATAAGAGGTCTTATTTAGAGTACTTTTACATATTTAGAGTCCATGCATACTAAAAGTGAGGAAAAGCAACGCGTTTCTAAAGATGGCATGTTTGCACCTATATACAGACATTTTTGCCTATTCTACCCGCGCCGCGGTGGCTTGTAGACTTGATGCCTTCCGGTTCTTTTGACCGATTATACGAGTATATTCTGAGTTCTTATCAGAGATTTATGGCCGAAACAGTTTGCTGCTTCTGTCAAGGTCTCTACACAAGAAAAACTGTAAGACGACAACAAGTAGCCTCAAGGTAATCCTAGAGCTTGAGATGTATATATATCCCTTCATTCTTATCTAATATCTTAGAAGAGAAGGTTAGATTGCTATGGTCTCTCGGAGGAAGAGACCAGAACTCCATAGCTTTTCTTTTAAATAAAGAATAGTATGCCGTAGCCTTGCAAGAGAAGGCTATTTTGCCATAGACCTTCGAAAGAGAGAAAAGTCACAGTACGAGAAAGAGGAGATAAATCTTGGGGATGATCGGATGACTTCAATCGTAAGAGAAGGTATTAGAAGACTCTATTCTCTTATGTCAAGTTCTAAAGCTCTTGTTAACGAGCAAAGGCAATGATAAACGATAAATTTCTGTAAGGTATATATATATTTTTTTGTTTTACAATTATATATCATTCTTAGGGGTTGAGGTATGGCCTCGGCTTCTCTATTAATTGTTAATAGTGATCTATCTGATTGATTTACTAGTTAAGGTTTGTATTCTTTTAAACAACAGCATATGCCTTAATAA